>NC_082716.1:109009694-109314694 GCF_030144855.1 Hypanus sabinus
CATGTCCAGATATGGTCCATAGTTAGCCCATGTCTAGATATTGTCCATAGTTATGCAATATCTGGATAATGTCCATGGATATTCCATGTCTAGATATGGTCCATAGTTATCCAATATCTGGATAATGTCTATAGTTAACCCATGTCTAGATATGGTCCATAGTTAGCCCATGTCTAGATACGGTCCATAGTTATCCAATATCTGGATAATGTCCATAGTTAGCCCATGTTTAATTATGCTCCATAGTTAGCCCATGTCCAGATATGGTACACAGTTATCCAATATCTTGATAATGTCCATAGTAACCCCATGTCCAGATATGGTCCATAGTTAGCCCATGTCTAGGTACGGTCCATAGTTATCCAATATCTGGATAATGTCCATAGTTAGCCCATGTTTATATATGGTCCATAGTTAGCCCATGTCCAGATATTGTCCATAGTTATCCAATATCTGTATAATGTCCATTGTTACCGCATGTCTAGATATGGCCCATAGTTAGCCCATGTCTAGATACGGTCCACAGTTATCCAATATCTGGATAATGTCCATAGTTACCCCATGTCTAGATATGGTCCTTAGTTATCCAATATCTGGATAATGTCCATATTTACCTCATGTCTAGATATGGTCCTTAGTTATCCAATATCTGGATAATGTCCATATTTATCCCACATCTGGATAATGTCTATTGTTACCCCATGTCTAGATACGGTCCATAGTTAGCCCATGTCTAGATATGGTCCATAGTTAGCCCATGTGTAGTTACGGTCCATAGTTATGCAATATCTGGATAATGTCCGTAGATATTCCATGTCTAGATATGGTCCATAGTTAGCCCATGTCTAGATATGTTCTATAGTTATCCAATATCTGGATAATGTCCATAGTTAGACCATGTCTAGATATGGTCCATAGTTATCCAATATCTGGATAATGTCCATAGTTAGCCCATGTCTAGATACTGTCCATAGTTATCCAATATCTGGATAATGTCCATAGTTAGCCCATGTCTAGATACTGTCCATAGTTATCCAATATCTGGATAATGTCTATAGTTACCCCATGTCTAGATACGGTCCATAATTAGCCCATGTTTAGATATGCCATTGTTATCCAATATCTGGATAATGTCCATAGTTACCCCATGTCTAGATATGGTCCATAGTTATCCAATATCTGGATAATGTCTATAGTTACCCCATGTCCAGATATGGTCCATAGTTACCTCATGTCTAGATACAGTCCATAGTTAGCCCATGTCTAGTTACGGTCCATAGTTATGCAATATCTGGATAATGTCCATAGATATTCCATGTCTAGATATGGTCCATAGTTAGCCCATGTCTAGATATGGTCCCTAGTTACCTCATGTCTAGATATGGTCGATAGTTAGCCCATGTCTAGTTACGGTCCTTAGTTATCCAATATCTGGATAATGTCCATAGTTACCCCATGTCTAGATATGGTCCCTAGTTATCCAATATCTGGATAATGTCCATAGATAGCCCAAGTCTAGATATGGTCCATAGTTACCCCATGTCTAGATATGGTCCATAGTTAGCCCATGTCTAGGTATTGTCTATAGTTATCCAATATCTGGATAATGTCTATACTTACCCCATGTATAGATATGGTCCATAGTTAGCCCATGTCCAGATATGGTCCATAGCTATCCAATATCTGGATAATGTCCATAGTTACCGCATGTCTAGATATGGTCCATAGTTAGCCCATGTCGAGATACGGTCCATAGTTATGCAATATCTGGATAATGTCCATAGTTATCCCATGTCCAGATATGGTGCTTAGTTATCCAATATCTGGATAATGTCCATAGTTACCCCATATCTAGATATGGTCCCTAGTTATCCAATATCTGGATAATGTCCATCGATAGCCCAAGTCTAGATATGGTCCATAGTTACCCCATTTCTAGATATGGTCCATAGTTAGCCCATGTCTATATATGGTCCATAGTTATCCAATATCTGGATAATGTCCATAGTTACCCCATGTCTAGATATGGTCCATAGTTAGCCCATGTCTAGATATGGTCCTTAGTTATCCAATATCTAGATAATGTCCATAGATAGCCCGTCTAGATATGGTCCATAGTTACCCCATGTCTAGATATGGTCCATAGTTAGCCCATGTCTAGATATTGTCCATAGTTATCCAATATCTGGATAATGTCCATAGTTACCCCATGTCCAGATATGGTCCTTAGTTATCCAATATCTGGATACGGTCCATAGTTAGCCCAATTCTAGATATAGTCCATAGTTACCCCATGTCTAGATATGGTCCATTGTTAGCCTATGTCCAGATATGGTCCTTAGTTATCCAATATCTGGATAATGACCATAGTTAGCCCATGTCTAGATATGGTCCATAGTTACTCCATGTTTAGATATGGTTCATAGTTATCCAATATCGGGATAATGTCCATAGTTAGCCCATGTCTAGATATGGTCCATAGTTAGCCAATGTCTAGAGACGGTCCATAGTTACCCCATGTATAAATATGGTCCATAGTTATACCATGTCTAGATACTGTCCATAGTTAACCCATTTCTAGATACTGTCCATAGTTACCCCGTATCTAGATACGGTCCATAGTTATCCAATATCTGGATAATGTCCATAGTTACCCCATGTCTAGATATGGTCCATAGTTAGCCCATGTTTAGATATGGTCTTTAGTTATCCAATATCTGGATAATGTACATAGTTACCCCATGTCTAGATATGGTCCATAGTTACCCATGTCTAGATACGGTCCTTAGTTATCCAATATCTGGATAATGTCCATAGATACACCAAGTCTAGATATATTACATTGTTACCCCATGTCTAGATATGGTCCATAGTTAGCCCATGTCTAGATATGGTCCATAGTTATCCAATATCTGCATAATGTCCATAGTTACCCCATGTCTAGATATGGTCCATAGTTAGCCCATGTCTAGATATGGTCCTTAGTTATCCAATATCTGGATAATGTCCATAGATAGCCGAAGTCTAGATATGGTCCATAGTTACCCCATGTCTGGATATGGTCCAAAGTTAGCCCATGTCAAGATATTGTTCATAGTTATCCAATATCTGGATAATGTCTATAGTTACCCCATGTCTAGATATGGTCCATAGTTAGCCCATGTCTAGATATGGTCCATAGTTATCCAATATCTGGATAATGTCCATAGTTACCCCATGTCTAGATATGGTCCATAGTTATCCAATATCTGGATAATGTCCATAGTTACCCCATGTCTAGATACGGACCATAGTTACCTCATGTCTAGATACGGTCCATAGTTAGCCCATGTCTAGTTACGGTCCATAGTTATGCAATATCTGGATAATGTCCATAGATATTCCATGTCTAGATATGGTCCATAGTTAGCCCATGTCTAGATATGGTCCATAGTTACCTCATGTATAGATATGGTCGATAGTTAGCCCATGTCTAGTTACGGTCCATAGTTATGCAATATCTGGATAATGTCCATAGATATTCCATGTCTAGACATTGTCCATAGTTAGCCCATGTCTAGATATGTTCCATAGTTATCCAATATCTGGATAATGTCCATAGTTAGCCCAAGTCTAGATATGGTCCATAGATAGCCCAAGTCTAGATATGGTCCATTGTTACCCCATGTCTAGATATGGTCCATAGTTACCCAACGTCTAGATATTGTCCATTGTTATCCAATATCTGGATAATGTCTATAGTTACCCCAAGTCTAGATATGGTCCATAGTTAGCCCATGTCTAGATATTGTACATAGTTATCCAATATCTGGATAATGTCCATAGTTACCGCATGTCTAGATATGGTCCATAGTTAGACCATGTCTAGATACGGTCTATAGTTATCCAATATCTGGATAATGTCCATAGTTACCCCATGTCCAGTTATGGTCCTTAGTTATCCAATATCAGGATAATGTCCATAGTTACCCCATGTCTAGACATGGTCCACAGTTACCCCATGTCTAGATATGGTCCACAGTTAGCCCATGTCTAGATATTGTCCATAGTTATCCAATATCTGGATAATGTCCATAGTTACCCCATGTCCAGATATGGTCCTTAGTTATCCTATATCTGGATAATGTCCATAGTTACCCCATGTCTAGATATGGTCCCCAGTTATCCAATATCTGGATAATGTCCATAGATAGCCCAAGTCTAGATATGGTCCATAGTTACCCCATGTCTAGATATGGTCCATAGTTAGCCCATGTCTAGATATGGTCCATAGTTATCCAATATCTGGATAATATCCATAGTTACCCCATGTATAGATATGGTCCATAGTTAGCCCATGTCTAATTACGGTACATAGTTATGCAATATCTGGATAATGTCCATAGTTACCCCATGTCCAGATATGGTGCTTAGTTATGCAATATCTGGATAATGTCCATAGTTACCACATGTCTAGTTTTGGTCCCTAGTTATCCAATATCTGGATAATGTCCATAGATAGCCCATCTAATTATGGTCCATAGTTAGCCCATGTCTAGATATGGTCCATAGTTATGCAATATCTGGATAATGTCCATTGATACTCCATGTCCAGATATGGTCCATAGATAGCCCAAGTCTAGATATGGTCCATTGTTACCCCGTCTAGATATGGTCCATAGTGACCCAATGTCTAGATATGGTCCATAGTTATCCAATATCAGGATAATGTCCATAGTTACCCCATGTCTAGATATGGTCAATAGTTAGCCCATGTCTAGATATTGTCCATAGTTATCCAATATCTGGACAATGTCTATAGTTACCCCAAGTCTAGATATGGTCCATAGTTAGCCCATGTCTAGATATGCTCCATAGTTATCCAATATCTGGATAATGTCCATAGTTACCCCATGTCTAGATATGGTCCATAGTTATCGAATATCTGGATAATGTCCATAGTTAGCCCATGTCTAGATATGGTCCTTAGTTATCCAATATCTGGATAATGTCCATAGTTACCGCATGTCTAGATATGGTCCATAGTTACCCATGTCTAGATACGGTCCATAGTTATCCAATATCTGGATAATGTCCATAGTTAGCCCATGTCTAGATATGGTCCTTAGTTATCCAATATCTGGATAATGTCCATAGATACACCAAGTCTAGATATATTACATTATTACCCCATGTCTAGATATGGTCCATAGTTATCCAATATCTGGATAATGTCCATAGTTATCCCTTGTTTATATATGGTCCATAGTTAGCCCATGTCTAGATATGGTCCATAGTTACCTCATGTCTAGATATGGTCGATAGTTAGCCCATGTCTAGTTACGGTCCATAGTTATGCAATATCTGGATAATGTCCATAGATATTCCATGTCTAGATATGGTCCATAGTTAGCCCATGTCTAGATATGGTCCTTAGTTATCCAATATCTGGATAATGTCCATAGTTACCGCATATCTAGATATGGTCCATAGTTACCCATGTCTAGATACGGTCCATAGTTATCCAATATCTGGATAATGTCCATAGTTAGCCCATGTCTAGATATGGTCCTTAGTTATCCAATATCTGGATAATGTCCATAGATACACCAAGTCTAGATATATTACATTGTTACCCCATGTCTAGATATGGTCCATAGTTAGCCCATGTCTAGATATAGTCCATAGTTATCCAATATCTGGATAATGTCCATAGTTATCCCTTGTTTATATATGGTCCATAGTTAGCCCATGTCTAGATATTGTCCATAGTAATCCAATATCTGGATAATGTCCATAGTTACCGCATGTCTAGATATGGTCCATTGTTAGCCCATGTCTAGATACGGTCTATAGTTATCCAATATCTGGATAATGTCCATAGTTACCCCATGTCCAGTTATGGTCCTTAGTTATCCAATATCAGGATAATGTCCATAGTTACCCCATGTCTAGACATGGTCCGCAGTTACCCCATGTCTAGATATGGTCCACAGTTAGCCCATGTCTAGATATTGTCCATAGTTATCCAATATCTGGATAATGTCCATAGTTACCGCATGTCTAGATATGGTCCCTAGTTATCCAATATCTGGATAATGTCCATAGATAGCCCAAGTCTAGATATGGTCCATAGTTACCTCATGTCTAGATATGGTCCATAATTACCCCATGACTAGATATGGTCCATAGTTATCCCATGTCTAGATATGGTCCATAGTTAGCCTATGTCCAGATATGGTCCTTAGTTATCCAATATCTGGATAATGACCATAGTTAGCCCATGTCTAGATATGGTCCATAGTTACTCCATGTTTAGATAAGGTTCATAGTTATCCAATATCGGGATAATGTCCATAGTTAGCCCATGTCTAGATATGGTCCATAGTTAGCCAATGTCTAGAGACAGTCCATAGTTACCCCATGTATAAATATGGTCCATAGTTATCCCATGTCTAGATACTGTCCATAGTTACCCCATGTCTAGAGACGGTCCATAGTTACCCCAAGTATAGATATGGTCCATAGTTACCCCATGTCTAGATATGGTCCATAGTTAGCCCATGTCTAGATATGGACCATAGTTATCCAATATCTGGATAATGTCCATAGTTACCCCATGTCTAGATATGGTCCATAGTTAGCCCATGTCTAGATATGGTCCTTAGTTATCCAATACCTGGATAATGTCCATAGTTACCCCATGTCCAGATATGGTCCATAGTTAGCCCGTCTAGATATGGTCCATAGTTATCCAATATCTGGATAATGTCCATAGTTACCCCATGTCTAGATATGGTCCATAGTTACCTCATGTCTAGATATGGTCCATAGTTAGCCCATGTCTAGATATTGTCCATAGTTATGTAATATCTGGATAATGTCCATGGATATTCCATGTCTAGATATTGTCCATAGTTATCCAATATCTGGATAATGTCTATAGTTACCCCATGTCTAGATATGGTCCATAGTTACCCATGTCTAGATACGGTCCTTAGTTATCCAATATCTGGATAATGTCCATAGATACACCAAGTCTAGATATATTACATTGTTACCCCATGTCTAGATATGGTCCATAGTTAGCCCATGTCTAGATATGGTCCATAGTTATCCAATATCTGGATAATGTCCATAGTTATCCCTTGTTTATATATGGTCCATAGTTAGCCCATGTCTAGATATTGTCCATAGTAATCCAATATCTGGATAATGTCCATAGTTACCGCATGTCTAGATATTGTCCATTGTTAGCCCATGTCTAGATACGGTCTATAGTTATCCAATATCTGGATAATGCCCATAGTTACCCCATGTCCAGTTATGGTCCTTAGTTATCCAATATCAGGATAATGTCCATAGTTACCCCATGTCTAGACATGGTCCACAGTTACCCCATGTCTAGATATGGTCCACAGTTAGCCCATGTCTAGATATTGTCCATAGTTATCCAATATCTGGATAATGTCCATAGTTACCGCATGTCTAGATATGGTCCCTAGTTATCCAATATCTGGATAATGTCCATAGATAGCCCAAGTCTAGATATGGTCCATAGTTACCTCATGTCTAGATATGGTCCATAATTACCCCATGACTAGATATGGTCCATAGTTATCCCATGTCTAGATATGGTCCATAGTTAGCCTATGTCCAGATATGGTCCTTAGTTATCCAATATCTGGATAATGACCATAGTTAGCCCATGTCTAGATATGGTCCATAGTTACTCCATGTTTAGATACGGTTCATAGTTATCCAATATCGGGATAATGTCCATAGTTACCGCATATCTAGATATGGTCCATAGTTACCCATGTCTAGATACGGTCCATAGTTATCCAATATCTGGATAATGTCCATAGTTAGCCCATGTCTAGATATGGTCCTTAGTTATCCAATATCTGGATAATGTCCATAGATACACCAAGTCTAGATATATTACATTGTTACCCCATGTCTAGATATGGTCCATAGTTATCCAATATCTGGATAATGTCCATAGTTATCCCTTGTTTATATATGGTCCATAGTTAGCCCATGTCTAGATATTGTCCATAGTAATCCAATATCTGGATAATGTCCATAGTTACCGCATGTCTAGATATGGTCCATTGTTAGCCCATGTCTAGATACGGTCTATAGTTATCCAATATCTGGATAATGTCCATAGTTACCCCATGTCTAGATACTGTCCATAGTTACCCCATGTCTAGAGACGGTCCATAGTTACCCCAAGTATAGATATGGTCCATAGTTACCCCATGTCTAGATATGGTCCATAGTTAGCCCATGTCTAGATATGGTCCTTAGTTATCCAATATCTGGATAATGTCCATAGTTACCGCATATCTAGATATGGTCCATAGTTACCCATGTCTAGATATTGTCCATAGTAATCCAATATCTGGATAATGTCCATAGTTACCGCATGTC
This sequence comes from Hypanus sabinus, assembly GCF_030144855.1. Taxonomy (NCBI): domain Eukaryota; kingdom Metazoa; phylum Chordata; class Chondrichthyes; order Myliobatiformes; family Dasyatidae; genus Hypanus; species Hypanus sabinus. The sequence continues at coordinate 109,018,113 of NC_082716.1, forward strand.
TAGATATGGTCCATTGTTAGCCCATGTCTAGATACGGTCTATAGTTATCCAATATCTGGATAATGTCCATAGTTACCCCATGTCCAGTTATGGTCCTTAGTTATCCAATATCAGGATAATGTCCATAGTTACCCCATGTCTAGACATGGTCCACAGTTACCCCATGTCTAGATATGGTCCACAGTTAGCCCATGTCTAGATATTGTCCATAGTTATCCAATATCTGGATAATGTCCATAGTTACCGCATGTCTAGATATGGTCCCTAGTTATCCAATATCGGGATAATGTCCATAGTTATCCCATGTCTAGATACGGTCCATAGTTAGCCTATGTCCAGATATGGTCCTTAGTTATCCAATATCTGGATAATGACCATAGTTAGCCCATGTCTAGATATGGTCCATAGTTACTCCATGTTTAGATACGGTTCATAGTTATCCAATATCGGGATAGTGTCCATAGTTCGCCCATGTCTAGATATGGTCCATAGTTAGCCAATGTCTAGAGATGGTCCATAGTTACCCCATGTATAAATATGGTCCATAGTTATCCCATGTCTAGATACTGTCCATAGTTACCCCATGTCTAGAGACGGTCCATAGTTACCCCAAGTATAGATATGGTCCATAGTTACCCCATGTCTAGATATGGTCCATAGTTAGCCCATGTCTAGATATGGACCATAGTTATCCAATATCTGGATAATGTCCATAGTTACCCCATGTCTAGATATGGTCCATAGTTAGCCCATGTCTAGATATGGTCCTTAGTTATCCAATACCTGGATAATGTCCATAGTTACCCCATGTCCAGATATGGTCCTTAGTTATCCAATATCTGGATAATGTCCATAGTTAGCCCACGTCTAGATATCGTCCATAGTTATCCAATATCTGGATAATGTCCATAGTTACCCCATGTCTAGATATGGTCCATAGTTAGCCCGTCTAGATATGGTCCATAGTTATCCAATATCTGGATAAAGTCCATAGTTACCCCATGTCTAGATATGGTCCATAGTTACCTCATGTCTAGATATGGTCCATAGTTAGCCCATGTCTAGATATTGTCCATAGTTATGTAATATCTGGATAATGTCCATGGATATTCCATGTCTAGATATGGTCCATAGTTACCCATGTCTAGATACGGTCCTTAGTTATCCAATATCTGGATAATGTCCATAGATACACCAAGTCTAGATATATTACATTGTTACCCCATGTCTAGATATGGTCCATAGTTAGCCCATGTCTAGATATGGTCCATAGTTATCCAATATCTGGATAATGTCCATAGTTATCCCTTGTTTATATATGGTCCATAGTTAGCCCATGTCTAGATATTGTCCATAGTAATCCAATATCTGGATAATGTCCATAGTTACCGCATGTCTAGATATGGTCCATTGTTAGCCCATGTCTAGATACGGTCTATAGTTATCCAATATCTGGATAATGTCCATAGTTACCCCATGTCCAGTTATGGTCCTTAGTTATCCAATATCAGGATAATGTCCATAGTTACCCCATGTCTAGACATGGTCCACAGTTACCCCATGTCTAGATATGGTCCACAGTTAGCCCATGTCTAGATATTGTCCATAGTTATCCAATATCTGGATAATGTCCATAGTTACCGCATGTCTAGATATGGTCCCTAGTTATCCAATATCTGGATAATGTCCATAGATAGCCCAAGTCTAGATATGGTCCATAGTTACCTCATGTCTAGATATGGTCCATAATTACCCCATGACTAGATATGGTCCATAGTTATCCCATGTCTAGATATGGTCCATAGTTAGCCTATGTCCAGATATGGTCCTTAGTTATCCAATATCTGGATAATGACCATAGTTAGCCCATGTCTAGATATGGTCCATAGTTACTCCATGTTTAGATACGGTTCATAGTTATCCAATATCGGGATAATGTCCATAGTTAGCCCATGTCTAGATATGGTCCATAGTTAGCCAATGTCTAGAGACAGTCCATAGTTACCCCATGTATAAATATGGTCCATAGTTATCCCATGTCTAGATACTGTCCATAGTTATCCCATGTCTAGAGACGGTCCATAGTTACCCCAAGTATAGATATGGTCCATAGTTACCCCATGTCTAGATATGGTCCATAGTTAGCCCATGTCTAGATATGGACCATAGTTATCCAATATCTGGATAATGTCCATAGTTACCCCATGTCTAGATATGGTCCATAGTTAGCCCATGTCTAGATATGGTCCTTAGTTATCCAATATCTGGATAATGTCCATAGATAGCCTGTCTAGATATGGTCCATAGTTAGCCCATGTCTAGATATGGTCCATAGTTATCCAATATCTGGATAATGTCTATAGTTACCCCATGTCTAGATATGGTCCATAGTTAGCCCATGTCTAGATACGGTCCATAGTTATCCAATATCTGGATAATGTCCATAGTTAGCCCATGTTTAATTATGCTCCATAGTTAGCCCATGTCCAGATATGGTACACAGTTATCCAATATCTGGATAATGTCCATAGTTACCCCATGTCCAGATATGGTCCATAGTTAGCCCATGTCTAGATACGGTCCATAGTTATCCAATATCTGGATAATGTCCATAGTTAGCCCATGTTTATATATGGTCCATAGTTAGCCCATGTCTAGATATTGTCCATAGTTATCCAATATCTGTATAATGTCCATTGTTACCGCATGTCTAGATACGGTCCACAGTTATCCAATATCTGGATAATGTCCATAGTTACCCCATGTCTAGATATGGTCCTTAGTTATCCAATATCTGGATAATGTCCATAATTACCTCATGTCTAGATATGGTCCTTAGTTATCCAATATCTGGATAATGTCCATATTTATCCCATATCTGGATAATGTCTATTGTTACCCCATGTCTAGATACGGTCCATAGTTAGCCCATGTCTAGATATGGTCCATAGTTAGCCCATGTGTAGTTACGGTCCATAGTTATGCAATATCTGGATAATGTCCGTAGATATTCCATGTCTAGATATGGTCCATAATTAGCCCATGTCTAGATATGTTCTATAGTTATCCAATATCTGGATAATGTCCATAGTTAGACCATGTCTAGATATGGTCCATAGTTATCCAATATCTGGATAATGTCCATAGTTAGCCCATGTCTAGATACTGTCCATAGTTATGCAATATCTGGATAATGTCCATAGTTAGCCCATGTCTAGATACTGTCCATAGTTATCCAATATCTGGATAATGTCCATAGTTACTCCATGTCTAGATATGGTCCATAGTTACCCCATGTCTAGATACGGCCCATAGTTACCCCATGTCTAGATCTGGTCCATAGTTACCCCTTGTCTAGATATTGTGCAAATTTAACCCATTTCTATATATTGTCCATTGTTACCCCATTTCTTGGTATTGTACATAGATACCTCATGTCTAGGTACTCTTCATAGTTATCCTATGTGTAGATATTGTCTGTAGTTACTGTTGTGATGGAAATAACTGGTTCTTTGAGTCTCAACAGTAGAGGGCTGGACATACACAGTTTTAATAATAAGGAATTTATTTACAAGGGTAAGTCGGGTCAACACAAACAACCACAATACACAGGAAGCGGTGTACGGTTACACATACAAACAACAAGGGAAAAGCACTGCAACAGCTATCCCCCTTGACCTTGGATAACTGCCGCTCCCTTACCAGGGCAAACGATAGACCTTCCCAAACATAAATCAATGCACTTACCTTCAATGAGGTGGTCTGTAAGAGAGAGCGAGCCAGGGACAAGTCTCACCTTTTATAGCATGGGGCTGGGTGAGATAATCCAATTAAGGTGACTAATAATTTAGGTGTGCATTGATTAGTTGGGAGGGACCAAATGTTGATTGGCATGTGGTGTGTCCTCTGACCAGCCAGGTGGCAGTGCATCTGTAACGTGGCCGGTATCTCCGGCTGCAGTTACCACACGTCGAGATATTCTCCACAGTTACCCCATGTCTAGATATAGTCTATGGTTACCCCATTTCTTGGTATTGTCCACAGTTACCCCATGTTGAGATATTGTTACCCTATTCTATTGGTATTGTTCACACTTAACTCATGTAAGCCTATTGTGAATAGTAACCCTCTGTCTATGTATTGTCCATAGATACTGCATATCTAGATATTGTCCAATATTACCTAATGTCTAGGCATCATGTACAGTTCCTCCCATTGTTAGTAAATATGGATGGACAATATCTAGACATGGGGTAACTATGGACAATATCTAAAGTGAGGCATTCGTTAGTCTTGTGAGACTATGGATCTGCGCCTGAAAGGTCTAGCTTCAATCCTCTCCAGGGCGCAGGTCTGGGCAAGGTTGTATGGAAGACTGGCAGTTGCCCATGCAATGAGTCTCCCCTCTCCACGATGCTGTCCAAGGGAAGGGCAAGGTCTGATACAGCTTGGCACCAGTGTCGTCGCAGGAGTTGCCAGAACGAGGTTGAAGACAACGTCGGACTGCCTTAGGGATTTGTCCTCAGGATTTACTCCCGAAGCCTTTCCCATGAGTGGGTATGGCTGCAAGGCATCAGAGGTTTGAAATCAGAGTTTTCCCTCTCTTAGATGGACTGCCTTCCCAGGCTGACGAGCTCTATCTACCCGAAGCACTGGTTTTAAGGCGCCAGGACCTGCCTTTGCCCCTTCTCCCGTCAGTAGGAACAGTTCCATCGGGCTTAGGGACTAAGCCACATGAGAATGCCAGGAGTTGGACTTGGTTATTAGAGGCTATTTGAGGCACATGCCGTGAGGAGCACTTTTAGATAGTGGGAGCTTGTCCCCACTACCACTCCTCGGCTTGACAACCTTGGAACCAGACAATATCTAGACATGGGGTAACTATAGACAATATCAAGACATGAGGTAACTATGGACAATATCTCAACATGGGGTAACTATGGACAGTACCTAGACATGGGGTAACTATGGACAACATCTAGAAAAGGGGTAACTATGGACAACATCTGGACAAAAGGTAACTATGGACAACATCTAGACATGGGGTAACTATGGCCAACATCTAGACAAGGAGTAACTATGGCCAACATCTGGACATGACGTAACTATGGACAACATCTAGACAAGGAGTAACTATGGACAACATCTAGACATGACGTAACTATGGACAACATCTAGATATGTGGTAACTATGGACAACATCTAGACAAGGGATAACTATGAACAACATCTAGATAAGGGGTAACTATGGACAACGTCTAGACATGTGGTAACTATGGACAACATCTAGACAAGGGGTAACTATGGACAACATCTAGACAAGGGGTAACTATGGACAACATCTAGACATGGGGTAACTATGGACAACATCTAGACAAGGGGTAACTGTGGACAACATCTAGACAAGGGGTAACTATGGACAACATCTAGACATGTGGTAACTATGGACAACATCTAGACAAGGGGTAACTATGGACAACATCTAGACATGGGGTAACTATGGACAACATCTAGAAAAGGGTAACTATGGACAGCATCTAGACATGTGGTAACTATGGACAACATCTAGACAAGGGGTAACTATGGACAACATCAAGAAAAGGGGTAACTATGGACAACATCTGGACACGGGGTAACTATGGCCAACATCTAGACATGGGGTAACTATGGCCAACATCTAGACAAGGAGTAACTATGGCCAACATCTAGACATGACGTAACTATGGACAACATCTAGACATGTGGTAACTATGGACAACATCTAGACAAGGGGTAACTATGGACCACATCTAGACATGGGGTAACTATGGCCAACATCTAGACAAGGAGTAACTATGGCCAACATCTAGACATGACGTAACTATGGACAACATCTAGACATGTGGTAACTATGGACAACATCTAGACAAGGGGTAACTATGGACAACATCTAGAAAAGGGGTAACTATGGACAACATCTAGACAAGGGGTAACTATGGACAACATCTAGACATGGGATAACTATGGACAACATCTAGACAAGGAGTAACTATGGTCAACATCTAGACATGACGTAACTATGGACAACATGTAGACATGTGGTAAATATGGACAACATCTAGACAAGGGGTAACTATGGACAACATGTGGACAAGGGATAACTATGGACAACATCTAGACAAGGGGTAACTATGGACAACATCTAGACATGTGGTAACTATGGACAACATCTAGACATGTGGTAACTATGGACAACATCTAGACAAGGGGTAACTATGGACAACATCTAGACATGTAGTAGCTATGGACAACATCTAGACAAGGGGTAACTATGGACAGCATCTAGACATGGGGTAACTATGGACAGCATCTAGACGTGTGGTAACTATGGACAACATCTAGAAAAGGGGTAACTATGGACAACATCTGGACAAGGGGTAACTATGGACAACATCTGGACAAGGGGTAACTATGGACAACATCTAGACATGGGGTAACTATGGACAACATCTAGACAATGAGTAACTATGGCCAACATCTGGACATGACGTAACTATGGACAACATCTAGACAAGGAGTAACTATGGACAACATCTAGACATGACGTAACTATGGACAACATCTAGATATGTGGTAACTATGGACAACATCTAGACAAGGGGTAACTATGGACAACATCTAGATAAGGGGTAACTATGGACAACATCTAGACATGTGGTAACTATGGACAACATCTAGACATGTGGTAACTATGGACAACATCTAGACAAGGGGTAACTATGGACAACATGTGGACATGTGGTAACTATGGACAACATCTAGACATGGGGTAACTATGGACAACATCTAGACAAGGGGTAACTATGGACAACATCTAGACATGGGGTAACTATGGACAACATCTAGACAAGGGGTAACTATGGACAACATCTAGACAAGGGGTAACTATGGACAACATCTAGACATGTGGTAACTATGGACAACATCTAGACAAGGGGTAACTATGGACAACATCAAGACATGGGGTAACTATGGACAACATCTAGAAAAGGGTAACTATGGACAGCATCTAGACATGTGGTAACTATGGACAACATCTAGACAAGGGGTAACTATGGACAGCATCTAGAAAAGGGGTAACTATGGACAACATCTGGACATGGGGTAACTATGGACAACATCTAGACATGGGGTAACTATGGCCAACATCTAGACAAGGAGTAACTATGGCCAACATCTAGACATGATGTAACTATGGACAACATCTAGACAAGGAGTAACTATGGACAACATCTAGACATGACATAACTATGGACAACATCTAGACATGTGGTAACTATGGACAACATCTAGACAAGGGGTAACTATGGACAACATCTAGAAAAGTGGTAACTATGGACAACATCTAGACAAGGGGTAACTATGGACAACATCTAGACAAGGGGTAACTATGGACAACATCTAGACATGTGGTAGCTATGGACAACATCTAGACAAGGGGTAACTATGGACAACTTTTAGACATGGGGTAACTATGGACAGCATCTAGACGTGTGGTAACTATGGACAACATCTAGAAAAGGGGTAACTATGGACAACATCTGGACAAGGGGTAACTATGGACAACATCTAGACATGGGGTAACTATGGACAACATCTAGACAAGGAGTAACTATGGCCAACATCTGGACATGACGTAACTATGGACAACATCTAGACAAGGAGTAACTATGGACAACATCTAGACATGACGTAACTATGGACAACATCTAGATATGTGGTAACTATGGACAACATCTAGACAAGGGGTAACTATGAACAACATCTAGATAAGGGGTAACTATGGACAACATCTAGACATGTGGTAACTATGGACAACATCTAGACATGTGGTAACTATGGACAACATCTAGACAAGGGGTAACTATGGACAACATCTAGACAAGGGGTAACTATGGACAACATCTAGACATGGGGTAACTATGGACAACATCTAGACAAGGGGTAACTATGGACAACATCTAGACAAGGGGTAACTATGGACAACATCTAGACATGTGGTAACTATGGACAACATCTAGACAAGGGGTAACTATGGACAAAATCTAGACATGGGGTAACTATGGACAACATCTAGAAAAGGGTAACTATGGACAGCATCTACACATGTGGTAACTATGGACAACATCTAGACAAGGGGTAACTATGGACAACATCAAGAAAAGGGGTAACTATGGACAACATCTGGACACGGGGTAACTATGGACAACATCTAGACATGGGGTAACTATGGCCAACATCTAGACAAGGAGTAACTATGGCCAACATCTAGACATGACGTAACTATGGACAACATCTAGACAAGGAGTAACTATGGACAACATCTAGACATGACATAACTATGGACAACATCTAGACATGTGGTAACTATGGACAACATCTAGACAAGGGGTAACTATGGACAACATCTAGAAAAGGGGTAACTATGGACAACATCTAGACAAGGGGTAACTATGGACAACATCTAGACAAGGGGTAACTATGGACAACATCTAGACATGGGATAACTATGGACAACATCTAGACAAGGAGTAACTATGGTCAACATCTAGACATGACGTAACTATGGACAACATGTAGACATGTGGTAAATATGGACAACATCTAGACAAGGGGTAACTATGGACAACATGTGGACAAGGGATAACTATGGACAACATCTAGACAAGGGGTAACTATGGACAACATCTAGACATGTGGTAACTATGGACAACATCTAGACATGTGGTAACTATGGACAACATCTAGACAAGGGGTAACTATGGACAACATCTAGACATGTGGGAGCTATGGACAACATCTAGACAAGGGGTAACTATGGACAACTTTTAGACATGGGGTAACTATGGACAGCATCTAGACGTGTGGTAACTATGGACAACATCTAGAAAAGGGGTAACTATGGACAACATCTGGACAAGGGGTAACTATGGACAACATCTGGACAAGGGGTAACTATGGACAACATCTGGACATGGGGTAACTATGGACAACATCTAGACAAGGGGTAACTATGGCCAACATCTGGACATGACGTAACTATGGACAACATCTAGACAAGGAGTAACTATGGACAACATCTAGACATGACGTAACTATGGACAACATCTAGATATGTGGTAACTATGGACAACATCTAGACAAGGGGTAACTATGGACAACATCTAGATAAGGGGTAACTATGGACAACATCTAGACATGTGGTAACTATGGACAACATCTAGACATGTGGTAACTATGGACAACATCTAGACAAGGGGTAACTATGGACAACATGTGGACATGTGGTAACTATGGACAACATCTAGACATGGGGTAACTATGGACAACATCTAGACAAGGGGTAACTATGGACAACATCTAGACATGGGGTAACTATGGACAACATCTAGACAAGGGGTAACTATGGACAACATCTAGACATGTGGTAACTATGGACAACATCTAGACAAGGGGTAACTATGGACAACATCAAGACATGGGGTAACTATGGACAACATCTAGAAAAGGGTAACTATGGACAGCATCTAGACATGTGGTAACTATGGACAACATCTAGACAAGTGGTAACTATGGACAACATCTAGAAAAGGGGTAACTATGGACAACATCTGGACACGGGGTAACTATGGCCAACATCTAGACAAGGAGTAACTATGGCCAACATCTAGACATGATGTAACTATGGACAACATCTAGACAAGGAGTAACTATGGACAACACCTAGACATGACATAACTATGGACAACATCTAGACATGTGGTAACTATGGACAACATCTAGACAAGGGGTAACTATGGACAACATCTAGAAAAGTGGTAACTATGGACAACATCTAGACAAGGGGTAACTATGGACAACATCTAGACAAGGGGTAACTATGGACAACATCTAGACATGGGATAACTATGGACAACATCTAGACAAGGAGTAACTATGGACAACATCTAGACATGGGGTAACTATGGACAACAACTAGAAAAGGGTAACTATGGACAGCATCTAGACATGTGGTAACTATGGACAACATCTAGACAAGGGGTAACTATGGACAACATCAAGAAAAGGGGTAACTATCGACAACATCTGGACACGGGGTAACTATGGACAACATCTAGACATGGGGTAACTATGGACAACATCTAGACAAGGAGTAACTATGGCCAACATCTAGACATGAGGTAACTATGGACAACATCTAGACAAGGAGTAACTATGGACAACATCTAGACATGACGTAACTATGGACAACATCTAGACATGTGGTAACTATGGACAACATCTAGACAAGGGGTAACTATGGACAACATCTAGAAAAGGGGTAACTATGGACAACATCTAGACAAGGGGTAACTATGGACAACATCTAGACATGGGATAACTATGGACAACATCTAGACATGACGTAACTATTGACAACATGTAGACATGGGGTTACTATGGGCAACATCTAGACATGTGGTAAATATGGACAACATCTAGACAAGGGGTAACTAAAGACAACATGTGGACATGGGGTAACTATGGACAACATCTCGACAAGGGATAACTATGGACAACATCTAGACAAGGGGTAACTATGGACAACATCTAGACATGTGGTAACTATGGACAACATCTAGACATGTGGTAACTATGAACAACATCTAGACAAGGGGTAACTATGGACAACATCTAGACATGTGGTAGCTATGGACAACATCTAGACAAGGGGTAACTATGGACAACTTTTAGACATGGGGTAACTATGGACAGCATCTAGACGTGTGGTAACTATGGACAACATCTAGAAAAGGGGTAACTATGGACAACATCTGGACAAGGGGTAACTATGGACAACATCTAGACATGGGGTAACTATGGACAACATCTAGAGAAGGGGTAACTATGGCCAACATCTGGACATGACGTAACTATGGACAACATCTAGACAAGGAGTAACTATGGACAACATCTAGACATGATGTAACTATGGACAACATCTAGATATGTGGTAACTATGGACAACATCTAGACAAGGGGTAACTATGGACAACATCTAGACATGGGGTAACTATGGACAACATCTAGATAAGGGGTAACTATGGACAACATCTAGACATGTGGTAACTATGGACAACATCTAGACAAGGGGTAACTATGGACAACATCTAGTCAAGGGGTAATTATGGACAACATCTAGACATGGGGTAACTATGGACAACATCTAGACAAGGGGTAACTATGGACAACATCTAGACCAGGGGTAACTATGGACAACATCTAGACATGTGGTAACTATGGACAACATCTAGACAAGGGGTAACTATGGACAACATCTAGACAAGGGGTAACTATGGACAACATCTAGATAAGGGGTAACTATGGACAACATCTAGACATGTGGTAACTATGGACAACATCTGGACACGGGGTAACTATGGACAACATCTGGACACGGGGTAACTATGGACAACATCTGGACACGGGGTAACTATGGACAACATCTGGACATGTGGTAACGATGGACAACATCTAGACAAGGGGTAACTATGGACAACATTTAGAAAAGGGGTAACTATGGACAACATCTAGACAAGGGGTAACTATGGACAACATCTAGACATGGGATAACTATGGACAACATCTAGACAAGGAGTAACTATGGACAACATCTAGACATGACGTAACTATGGACAACATGTAGACATGGGGTTACTATGGGCAACATCTAGACATGTGGTAAATATGGACAACATCTAGACAAGGGGTAACTATGGACAACATGTGGACATGGGGTAACTATGGACAACATCTCGACAAGGGATAACTATGGACAACATCTAGACAAGGGGTAACTATGGACAACATCTAGACATGTGGTAACTATGGACAACATCTAGACATGTGGTAACTATGGACAACATCTAGACAAGGGGTAACTATGGACAACATCTAGACATGTGGTAGCTATGGACAACATCTAGACAAGGGGTAACTATGGACAACTTTTAGACATGGGGTAACTATGGACAGCATCTAGACGTGTGGTAACTATGGACAACATCTAGAAAAGGGGTAACTATGGACAACATCTGGACAAGGGGTAACTATGGACAACATCTAGACATGGGGTAACTATGGACAACATCTAGACAAGGGGTAACTATGGCCAACATCTGGACATGACGTAACTATGGACAACATCTAGACAAGGAGTAACTATGGACAACATCTAGACATGACGTAACTATGGACAACATCTAGATATGTGGTAACTATGGACAACATCTAGACAAGGGGTAACTATGGACAACATCTAGACAAGGGGTAACTATGGACAACATCTAGACAAGGGGTAACTATGGACAACATCTAGACAAGGGGTAACTATGGACAACATCTAGATAAGGGGTAACTATGGACAACATCTAGACATGTGGTAACTATGGACAACATCTAGACATGTGGTAACTATGGACAACATCTAGACAAGGGGTGACTATGGACAACATCTAGTCAAGGGGTAACTATGGACAACATCTAGACATGGGGTAACTATGGACAACATCTAGACATGGGGTAACAATGGACAACATCTAGACAAGGGGTAACTATGGACAACATCTAGACCAGGGGTAACTATGGACAACATCTAGACATGTGGTAACTATGGACAACATCTAGACAAGGGGTAACTATGGACAACATCTAGACAAGGGGTAACTATGGACAACATCTAGACATGTGGTAACTATGGACAACATCTGGATACGGGGTAACTATGGACAACATCTGGACACGGGGTAACTATGGACAACATCTGGACATGTGGTAACTATGGACAACATCTAGACAAGGGGTAACTATGGACAACATCTAGAAAAGGGGTAACTATGGACAACATCTAGACAAGGGGTAACTATGGACAACATCTAGACATGGGATAACTATGGACAACATCTAGACAAGGAGTAACTATGGACAACATCTAGACATGACGTAACTATGGACAACATGTAGACATGGGGTTACTATGGGCAACATCTAGACATGACGTAACTATGGACAACATCTAGATATGTGGTAACTATGGACAACATCTAGACAAGGGGTAACTATGGACAACATCTAGATAAGGGGTAACTATGGACAACATCTAGAAATGTGGTAACTATGGACAACATCTAGACATGTGGTAACTATGGACAACATCTAGACAAGGGGTAACTATGGACAACATCTAGACATGTGGTAACTATGGACAACATCTAGACAAGGGGTAACTATGGACAACATGTGGACATGTGGTAACTATGGACAACATCTGGACATGGGGTAACTATGGACAACATCTAGACAAGGGGTAACTATGGACAACATCTAGACATGGGGTAACTATGGACAACATCCAGACAAGGGGTAACTATGGACAACATGTAGACAAGGGGTAACTATAAACAACATCTAGACATGTGGTAACTATGGACAACATCTAGACAAGGGGTAACTATGGACAACATCTAGACATGGGGTAACTATGGACAACATCTAGAAAAGGGTAACTATGGACAACATCTAGAAAAGGGTAACTATGGACAGCATCTAGACATGTGGTAACTATGGACAACATCTAGACAAGGGGTAACTATGGACAACATCTAGAAAAGAGGTAACTATGGACAACCTCTGGACACGGGGTAACTATGGCCAACATCTAGACATGGGGTAACTATGGCCAACAACTAGACAAGGAGTAACTATGGCCAACATCTAGACATGACGTAACTATGGACAACATCTAGACAAGGAGTAACTATGGACAACATCTAGACATGACGTAACTATGGACAACATCTAGACATGTGGTAACTATGGACAACATCTAGACAAGGGGTAACTATGGACAACATCTAGAAAAGTGGTAACTATGGACAACATCTAGACAAGGGGTAACTATGGACAACATCTAGACAAGGGGTAACTATGGACAACATCTAGACATGGGGTAACTATGGACAACATCTAGACAAGGAGTAACTATGGACAACATCTAGGCATGGGGTTACTATGGACAACATCTAGGCATGGGGTTACTATGGGCAACATCTAGACATGTGGTAACTATGGACAACATCTAGGCAAGGGGTAACTATGGACAACATGTGGACAAGGGATAACTATGGACAGCATCTAGACGTGTGGTAACTATGGACAACATCTAGACAAGGGGTAACTATGGACAACATCTAGACAAGGGGTAACTATCGACAACATCTAGACAAGGGGTAACTATGGACAACATCTAGACATGTGGTAACTATGGACAACGTCTAGACAAGGGGTAACTATGGACAACATCTAGACATGGGGTAACTATGGACAACATCTAGAAAAGGGGTAACTATGGACAACATCTGGACAAGGGGTAACAATGGATAACATCTAGACATGGGGTAACTATGGACAACATCTAGACAAGGAGTAACTATGGCCAACATCTAGACATGACGTAACTATGGACAACATCTAGACAAGGAGTAACTATGGACAACATCTAGACATGACGTAACTATGGACAACATCTAGACATGTGGTAACTATGGACAACATCTAGACAAGGGGTAACTATGGACAACATCTAGACAAGGAGTAACTATGGACAACATCTAGACATGACGTAACTATGGACAACATGTAGACATGGGGTTACTATGGGCAACATCTAGACATGACGTAACTATGGACAACATCTAGATATGTGGTAACTATGGACAACATCTAGACAAGGGGTAACTATGGACAACATCTAGATAAGGGGTAACTATGGACAACATCTAGAAATGTGGTAACTATGGACAACATCTAGACATGTGGTAACTATGGACAACATCTAGACAAGGGGTAACTATGGACAACATCTAGACATGTGGTAACTATGGACAACATCTAGACAAGGGGTAACTATGGACAACATGTGGACATGTGGTAACTATGGACAACATCTAGACATGGGGTAACTATGGACAACATCTAGACAAGGGGTAACTATGGACAACATCTAGACATGGGGTAACTATGGACAACATCCAGACAAGGGGTAACTATGGACAACATCTAGACAAGGGGTAACTATAAACAACATCTAGACATGTGGTAACTATGGACAACATCTAGACAAGGGGTAACTATGGACAACATCTAGACATGGGGTAACTATGGACAACATCTAGAAAAGGGTAACTATGGACAGCATCTAGACATGTGGTAACTATGGACAACATCTAGACAAGGGGTAACTATGGACAACATCTAGAAAAGAGGTAACTATGGACAACCTCTGGACACGGGGTAACTATGGACAACATCTAGACATGGGGTAACTATGGACAACATCTAGACAAGGAGTAACTATGGCCAACATCTAGACATGACGTAACTATGGACAACATCTAGACAAGGAGTAACTATGGACAACATCTAGACATGACGTAACTATGGACAACATCTAGACATGTGGTAACTATGGACAACATCTAGACAAGGGGTAACTATGGACAACATCTAGAAAAGTGGTAACTATGGACAACATCTAGACAAGGGGTAACTATGGACAACATCTAGACAAGGGGTAACTATGGACAACATCTAGACATGGGATAACTATGGACAACATCTAGACAAGGAGTAACTATGGACAACATCTAGACATGACGTAACTATGGACAACATCTAGGCATGGGGTTACTATGGGCAACATCTAGACATGTGGTAACTATGGACAACATCTAGACAAGGGGTAACTATGGACAACATGTGGACATGGGGTAACTATGGACAACATCTCGACAAGGGATAACTATGGACAACATCTAGACAAGTGGTAACTATGGACAACATCTAGACATGTGGTAACTATGGACAACATCTAGACATGTGGTAACTATGGACAACATCTAGACAAGGGGTAACTATGGACAACCTCTAGACAAGGGGTAACTATGGACAACTTTTAGACATGGGGTAACTATGGACAGCATCTAGACGTGTGGTAACTATGGACAACATCTAGACAAGGGGTAACTATGGACAACATCTAGACAAGGGGTAACTATCGACAACATCTAGACAAGGGGTAACTATGGACAACGTCTAGACATGTGGTAACTATGGACAACGTCTAGACAAGGGGTAACTATGGACAACATCTAGACATGGGGTAACTATGGACAACATCTAGAAAAGGGGTAACTATGGACAGCATCTAGACATGTGGTAACTATGGACAACATCTAGACAAGTGGTAACTATGGACAACATCTAGAAAAGGGGTAACTATGGACAACATCTGGACACGGGGTAACTATGGCCAACATCTAGACAAGGAGTAACTATGGCCAACATCTAGACATGATGTAACTATGGACAACATCTAGACAAGGAGTAACTATGGACAACACCTAGACATGACATAACTATGGACAACATCTAGACAAGGGGTAACTATGGACAACATCTAGAAAAGTGGTAACTATGGACAACATCTAGACAAGGGGTAACTATGGACAACATCTAGACAAGGGGTAACTATGGACAACATCTAGACATGGGATAACTATGGACAACATCTAGACAAGGAGTAACTATGGACAACATCTAGACATGGGGTAACTATGGACAACAACTAGAAAAGGGTAACTATGGACAGCATCTAGACATGTGGTAACTATGGACAACATCTAGACAAGGGGTAACTATGGACAACATCAAGAAAAGGGGTAACTATGGACAACATCTGGACACGGGGTAACTATGGACAACATCTAGACATGGGGTAACTATGGACAACATCTAGACAAGGAGTAACTATGGCCAACATCTAGACATGAGGTAACTATGGACAACATCTAGACAAGGAGTAACTATGGACAACATCTAGACATGACGTAACTATGGACAACATCTAGACATGTGGTAACTATGGACAACATCTAGACAAGGGGTAACTATGGACAACATCTAGAAAAGGGGTAACTATGGACAACATCTAGACAAGGGGTAACTATGGACAACATCTAGACATGGGATAACTATGGACAACATCTAGACATGACGTAACTATTGACAACATGTAGACATGGGGTTACTATGGGCAACATCTAGACATGTGGTAAATATGGACAACATCTAGACAAGGGGTAACTAAGGACAACATGTGGACATGGGGTAACTATGGACAACATCTCGACAAGGGATAACTATGGACAACATCTAGACAAGGGGTAACTATGGACAACATCTAGACATGTGGTAACTATGGACAACATCTAGACATGTGGTAACTATGAACAACATCTAGACAAGGGGTAACTATGGACAACATCTAGACATGTGGTAGCTATGGACAACATCTAGACAAGGGGTAACTATGGACAACTTTTAGACATGGGGTAACTATGGACAGCATCTAGACGTGTGGTAACTATGGACAACATCTAGAAAAGGGGTAACTATGGACAACATCTGGACAAGGGGTAACTATGGACAACATCTAGACATGGGGTAACTATGGACAACATCTAGAGAAGGGGTAACTATGGCCAACATCTGGACATGACGTAACTATGGACAACATCTAGACAAGGAGTAACTATGGACAACATCTAGACATGATGTAACTATGGACAACATCTAGATATGTGGTAACTATGGACAACATCTAGACAAGGGGTAACTATGGACAACATCTAGACATGGGGTAACTATGGACAACATCTAGATAAGGGGTAACTATGGACAACATCTAGACATGTGGTAACTATGGACAACATCTAGACAAGGGGTAACTATGGACAACATCTAGTCAAGGGGTAATTATGGACAACATCTAGACATGGGGTAACTATGGACAACATCTAGACAAGGGGTAACTATGGACAACATCTAGACCAGGGGTAACTATGGACAACATCTAGACATGTGGTAACTATGGACAACATCTAGACAAGGGGTAACTATGGACAACATCTAGACAAGGGGTAACTATGGACAACATCTAGATAAGGGGTAACTATGGACAACATCTAGACATGTGGTAACTATGGACAACATCTGGACACGGGGTAACTATGGACAACATCTGGACACGGGGTAACTATGGACAACATCTGGACACGGGGTAACTATGGACAACATCTGGACATGTGGTAACTATGGACAACATCTAGACAAGGGGTAACTATGGACAACATTTAGAAAAGGGGTAACTATGGACAACATCTAGACAAGGTGTAACTATGGACAACATCTAGACATGGGATAACTATGGACAACATCTAGACAAGGAGTAACTATGGACAACATCTAGACATGACGTAACTATGGACAACATGTAGACATGGGGTTACTATGGGCAACATCTAGACATGTGGTAAATATGGACAACATCTAGACAAGGGGTAACTATGGACAACATGTGGACATGGGGTAACTATGGACAACATCTCGACAAGGGATAACTATGGACAACATCTAGACAAGGGGTAACTATGGACAACATCTAGACATGTGGTAACTATGGACAACATCTAGACAAGGAGTAACTATGGACAACATCTAGACATGACGTAACTATGGACAACATCTAGACATGTGGTAACTATGGACAACATCTAGACAAGGGGTAACTATGGACAACATCTAGAAAAGTGGTAACTATGGACAACATCTAGACAAGGGGTAACTATGGACAACATCTAGACAAGGGGTAACTATGGACAACATCTAGACATGGGATAACTATGGACAACATCTAGACAAGGAGTAACTATGGACAACATCTAGACATGACGTAACTATGGACAACATCTAGGCATGGGGTTACTATGGGCAACATCTAGACATGTGGTAACTATGGACAACATCTAGGCAAGGGGTAACTATGGACAACATGTGGACATGGGGTAACTATGGACAACATCTCGACAAGGGATAACTATGGACAGCATCTAGACGTGTGGTAACTATGGACAACATCTAGACAAGGGGTAACTATGGACAACATCTAGACAAGGGGTAACTATCGACAACATCTAGACAAGGGGTAACTATGGACAACATCTAGACATGTGGTAACTATGGACAACGTCTAGACAAGGGGTAACTATGGACAACATCTAGACATGGGGTAACTATGGACAACATCTAGAAAAGGGGTAACTATGGACAACATCTGGACAAGGGGTAACAATGGATAACATCTAGACATGGGGTAACTATGGACAACATCTAGACAAGGAGTAACTATGGCCAACATCTAGACATGACGTAACTATGGACAACATCTAGACAAGGAGTAACTATGGACAACATCTAGACATGACGTAACTATGGACAACATCTAGGCATGTGGTAACTATGGACAACATCTAGACAAGGGGTAACTATGGACAACATCTAGACAAGGAGTAACTATGGACAACATCTAGACATGACGTAACTATGGACAACATGTAGACATGGGGTTACTATGGGCAACATCTAGACATGACGTAACTATGGACAACATCTAGATATGTGGTAACTATGGACAACATCTAGACAAGGGGTAACTATGGACAACATCTAGACAAGGGGTAACTATGGACAACATCTAGATAAGGGGTAACTATGGACAACATCTAGACATGTGGTAACTATGGACAACATCTAGACATGTGGTAACTATGGACAACATCTAGACAAGGGGTGACTATGGACAACATCTAGTCAAGGGGTAACTATGGACAACATCTAGACATGGGGTAACTATGGACAACATCTAGACATGGGGTAACTATGGACAACATCTAGACAAGGGGTAACTATGGACAACATCTAGACCAGGGGTAACTATGGACAACATCTAGACATGTGGTAACTATGGACAACATCTAGACAAGGGGTAACTATGGACAACATCTAGACAAGGGGTAACTATGGACAACATCTAGACATGTGGTAACTATGGACAACATCTGGATACGGGGTAACTATGGACAACATCTGGACACGGGGTAACTATGGACAACATCTGGACATGTGGTAACTATGGACAACATCTAGACAAGGGGTAACTATGGACAACATCTAGAAAAGGGGTAACTATGGACAACATCTAGACAAGGGGTAACTATGGACAACATCTAGACATGGGATAACTATGGACAACATCTAGACAAGGAGTAACTATGGACAACATCTAGACATGACGTAACTATGGACAACATGTAGACATGGGGTTACTATGGGCAACATCTAGACATGACGTAACTATGGACAACATCTAGATATGTGGTAACTATGGACAACATCTAGACAAGGGGTAACTATGGACAACATCTAGATAAGGGGTAACTATGGACAACATCTAGAAATGTGGTAACTATGGACAACATCTAGACATGTGGTAACTATGGACAACATCTAGACATGTGGTAACTATGGACAACATCTAGACAAGGGGTAACTATGGACAACATGTGGACATGTGGTAACTATGGACAACATCTAGACATGGGGTAACTATGGACAACATCTAGACAAGGGGTAACTATGGACAACATCTAGACATGGGGTAACTATGGACAACATCCAGACAAGGGGTAACTATGGACAACATGTAGACAAGGGGTAACTATAAACAACATCTAGACATGTGGTAACTATGGACAACATCTAGACAAGGGGTAACTATGGACAACATCTAGACATGGGGTAACTATGGACAACATCTAGAAAAGGGTAACTATGGACAACATCTAGAAAAGAGTAACTATGGACAGCATCTAGATATGTGGTAACTATGGACAACATCTAGACAAGGGGTAACTATGGACAACATCTAGAAAAGAGGTAACTATGGACAACCTCTGGACACGGGGTAACTATGGACAACATCTAGACATGGGGTAACTATGGCCAACAACTAGACAAGGAGTAACTATGGCCAACATCTAGACATGACGTAACTATGGACAACATCTAGACAAGGAGTAACTATGGACAACATCTAGACATGACGTAACTATGGACAACATCTAGACATGTGGTAACTATGGACAACATCTAGACAAGGTGTAACTATGGACAACATCTAGAAAAGTGGTAACTATGGACAACATCTAGACAAGGGGTAACTATGGACAACATCTAGACAAGGGGTAACTATGGACAACATCTAGACATGGGATAACTATGGACAACATCTAGACAAGGAGTAACTATGGACAACATCTAGACATGACGTAACTATGGACAACATCTAGGCATGGGGTTACTATGGGCAACATCTAGACATGTGGTAACTATGGACAACATCTAGGCAAGGGGTAACTATGGACAACATGTGGACATGGGGTAACTATGGACAACATCTCGACAAGGGATAACTATGGACAGCATCTAGACGTGTGGTAACTATGGACAACATCTAGACAAGGGGTAACTATGGACAACATCTAGACAAGGGGTAACTATCGACAACATCTAGACAAGGGGTAACTATGGACAACATCTAGACATGTGGTAACTATGGACAACGTCTAGACAAGGGGTAACTATGGACAACATCTAGACATGGGGTAACTATGGACAACATCTAGAAAAGGGGTAACTATGGACAACATCTGGACAAGGGGTAACAATGGATAACATCTAGACATGGGGTAACTATGGACAACATCTAGACAAGGAGTAACTATGGCCAACATCTAGACATGACGTAACTATGGACAACATCTAGACAAGGAGTAACTATGGACAACATCTAGACATGACGTAACTATGGACAACATCTAGACATGTGGTAACTATGGACAACATCTAGACAAGGGGTAACTATGGACAACATCTAGACAAGGAGTAACTATGGACAACATCTAGACATGACGTAACTATGGACAACATGTAGACATGGGGTTACTATGGGCAACATCTAGACATGACGTAACTATGGACAACATCTAGATATGTGGTAACTATGGACAACATCTAGACAAGGGGTAACTATGGACAACATCTAGATAAGGGGTAACTATGGACAACATCTAGAAATGTGGTAACTATGGACAACATCTAGACATGTGGTAACTATGGACAACATCTAGACAAGGGGTAACTATGGACAACATCTAGACATGTGGTAACTATGGACAACATCTAGACAAGGGGTAACTATGGACAACATGTGGACATGTGGTAACTATGGACAACATCTAGACATGGGGTAACTATGGACAACATCTAGACAAGGGGTAACTATGGACAACATCTAGACATGGGGTAACTATGGACAACATCCAGACAAGGGGTAACTATGGACAACATCTAGACAAGGGGTAACTATAAACAACATCTAGACATGTGGTAACTATGGACAACATCTAGACAAGGGGTAACTATGGACAACATCTAGACATGGGGTAACTATGGACAACATCTAGAAAAGGGTAACTATGGACAGCATCTAGACATGTGGTAACTATGGACAACATCTAGACAAGGGGTAACTATGGACAACATCTAGAAAAGAGGTAACTATGGACAACCTCTGGACACGGGGTAACTATGGACAACATCTAGACATGGGGTAACTATGGACAACATCTAGACAAGGAGTAACTATGGCCAACATCTAGACATGACGTAACTATGGACAACATCTAGACAAGGAGTAACTATGGACAACATCTAGACATGACGTAACTATGGACAACATCTAGACATGTGGTAACTATGGACAACATCTAGACAAAGGGTAACTATGGACAACATCTAGAAAAGTGGTAACTATGGACAACATCTAGACAAGGGGTAACTATGGACAACATCTAGACAAGGGGTAACTATGGACAACATCTAGACATGGGATAACTATGGACAACATCTAGACAAGGAGTAACTATGGACAACATCTAGACATGACGTAACTATGGACAACATCTAGGCATGGGGTTACTATGGGCAACATCTAGACATGTGGTAACTATGGACAACATCTAGACAAGGGGTAACTATGGACAACATGTGGACATGGGGTAACTATGGACAACATCTCGACAAGGGATAACTATGGACAACATCTAGACAAGTGGTAACTATGGACAACATCTAGACATGTGGTAACTATGGACAACATCTAGACATGTGGTAACTATGGACAACATCTAGACAAGGGGTAACTATGGACAACCTCTAGACAAGGGGTAACTATGGACAACTTTTAGACATGGGGTAACTATGGACAGCATCTAGACGTGTGGTAACTATGGACAACATCTAGACAAGGGGTAACTATGGACAACATCTAGACAAGGGGTAACTATCGACAACATCTAGACAAGGGGTAACTATGGACAACGTCTAGACATGTGGTAACTATGGACAACGTCTAGACAAGGGGTAACTATGGACAACATGTGGACATGGGGTAACTATGGACAACATCTCGACAAGGGATAACTATGGACAGCATCTAGACGTGTGGTAACTATGGACAACATCTAGACAAGGGGTAACTATGGACAACATCTAGACAAGGGGTAACTATCGACAACATCTAGACAAGGGGTAACTATGGACAACATCTAGACATGTGGTAACTATGGACAACGTCTAGACAAGGGGTAACTATGGACAACATCTAGACATGGGGTAACTATGGACAACATCTAGAAAAGGGGTAACTATGGACAACATCTGGACAAGGGGTAACAATGGATAACATCTAGACATGGGGTAACTATGGACAACATCTAGACAAGGAGTAACTATGGCCAACATCTAGACATGACGTAACTATGGACAACATCTAGACAAGGAGTAACTATGGACAACATCTAGACATGACGTAACTATGGACAACATCTAGACATGTGGTAACTATGGACAACATCTAGACAAGGGGTAACTATGGACAACATCTAGACAAGGAGTAACTATGGACAACATCTAGACATGACGTAACTATGGACAACATGTAGACATGGGGTTACTATGGGCAACATCTAGACATGACGTAACTATGGACAACATCTAGATATGTGGTAACTATGGACAACATCTAGACAAGGGGTAACTATGGACAACATCTAGATAAGGGGTAACTATGGACAACATCTAGAAATGTGGTAACTATGGACAACATCTAGACATGTGGTAACTATGGACAACATCTAGACAAGGGGTAACTATGGACAACATCTAGACATGTGGTAACTATGGACAACATCTAGACAAGGGGTAACTATGGACAACATGTGGACATGTGGTAACTATGGACAACATCTAGACATGGGGTAACTATGGACAACATCTAGACAAGGGGTAACTATGGACAACATCTAGACATGGGGTAACTATGGACAACATCCAGACAAGGGGTAACTATGGACAACATCTAGACAAGGGGTAACTATAAACAACATCTAGACATGTGGTAACTATGGACAACATCTAGACAAGGGGTAACTATGGACAACATCTAGACATGGGGTAACTATGGACAACATCTAGAAAAGGGTAACTATGGACAGCATCTAGACATGTGGTAACTATGGACAACATCTAGACAAGGGGTAACTATGGACAACATCTAGAAAAGAGGTAACTATGGACAACCTCTGGACACGGGGTAACTATGGACAACATCTAGACATGGGGTAACTATGGACAACATCTAGACAAGGAGTAACTATGGCCAACATCTAGACATGACGTAACTATGGACAACATCTAGACAAGGAGTAACTATGGACAACATCTAGACATGACGTAACTATGGACAACATCTAGACATGTGGTAACTATGGACAACATCTAGACAAAGGGTAACTATGGACAACATCTAGAAAAGTGGTAACTATGGACAACATCTAGACAAGGGGTAACTATGGACAACATCTAGACAAGGGGTAACTATGGACAACATCTAGACATGGGATAACTATGGACAACATCTAGACAAGGAGTAACTATGGACAACATCTAGACATGACGTAACTATGGACAACATCTAGGCATGGGGTTACTATGGGCAACATCTAGACATGTGGTAACTATGGACAACATCTAGACAAGGGGTAACTATGGACAACATGTGGACATGGGGTAACTATGGACAACATCTCGACAAGGGATAACTATGGACAACATCTAGACAAGTGGTAACTATGGACAACATCTAGACATGTGGTAACTATGGACAACATCTAGACATGTGGTAACTATGGACAACATCTAGACAAGGGGTAACTATGGACAACCTCTAGACAAGGGGTAACTATGGACAACTTTTAGACATGGGGTAACTATGGACAGCATCTAGACGTGTGGTAACTATGGACAACATCTAGACAAGGGGTAACTATGGACAACATCTAGACAAGGGGTAACTATCGACAACATCTAGACAAGGGGTAACTATGGACAACGTCTAGACATGTGGTAACTATGGACAACGTCTAGACAAGGGGTAACTATGGACAACATCTAGACATGGGGTAACTATGGACAACATCTAGAAAAGGGGTAACTATGGACAACATCTGGAAAAGGGGTAACTATGGACAACATCTAGACATGGGGTAACTATGGACAACATCTAGACAAGGAGTAACTATGGCCAACATCTAGACATGACGTAACTATGGACAACATCTAGACAAGGAGTAACTATGGACAACATCTAGAGATGACGTAACTATGGACAACATCTAGATATGTGGTAACTATGGACAACATCTAGACAAGGGGTAACTATGGACAACATCTAGATAAGGGGTAACTATGGACAACATCTAGACATGTGGTAACTACGGACAACATCTAGACAAGGGGTAACTATGGACAACTTTTAGACATGGGGTAACTATGGTCAGCATCTAGACGTGTGCTAACTATGAACAACATCTAGACAAGGGGTAACTATGGACAACATCTAGACAAGGGATAACTATGGACAACGTCTAGACAAGGGATAACTATGGACAACGTCTAGACATGTGGTAACTATGGACAACATCTAGACAAGGGGTAACTATGTACAACATCTAGACATGTGGTAACTATGGACAACATCTAGACAAGGGGTAACTATGGACAACATCTAGACAAGGGGTAACTATGGACAACATCTAGAAAAGGTGTAACTATGGACAACATCTAGACATGGGGTAGCTATGGGCATAATCTAGACATGTGGTAGCTATGCACAATATCTCAAGATGGGGTCATTTTGGTCATGCCTAGACATGGGGTAATTGTGGGCAATATCTACACATGAGGTAACAATGGTAATGCCTAGACATGGGATAACTATGGAGAGTACCTAGACAGCTATTGTCCACAACTGCCCCTTGCCCAGGTATTGTCCATGGTTACTCCAGTTGGACACGGCACCTCACGATGGTGCTGACGATCCCAATTCTGACTTTACCCCAGGTCTATGCGTCGCCCATTCCAAAGAGGTCAATGGGTGTATAGAGACTTGCTCCATGGCTTTCATTGCCTGACTCGAAGCAACATTCATACCTCCCCGCCATCTCTAGACGTTGCCCCGTCCAGCCCAACTCCCGGCGCGGCCTTCTGATTGGTTGATTCTGACTGTCATTGTCTCGTTATCCCGTCTCCCTGGTAACTGGTCGTCTTCCCGTCGGGCGCCCGGAGATGACGTCAGGCGCGCCGCGGAGCTAACATGGTGTCCGTGACTCTCGGTAAGTGCCGGCTGAACCCGCTCGTGGTGTTGGCGGCAGATTGAGATACCGATCTCGGGCTGGGGTGAGAAGGCAGCTCTTGGTCCTGGGGAGGGGCGAGTATCCTCGGAACTCGGCGGCGAATCCAGACACGTCTCCTTGAGTGAGAAGTGGGGTCCGGGGCCTGGGGAGGAACGAGAAGCCCCAGAGCTCGGTAGCGGCGAACTCCAGCCGATCCCTGTCCCGCTCCCAGCGGCCTTCCGTCTCCCATAACGCAGGGACTGGAGCACAGAA
Source organism: Hypanus sabinus (assembly GCF_030144855.1). Taxonomy (NCBI): domain Eukaryota; kingdom Metazoa; phylum Chordata; class Chondrichthyes; order Myliobatiformes; family Dasyatidae; genus Hypanus; species Hypanus sabinus. Next base: position 109,045,154 of record NC_082716.1, read on the forward strand.
CCCAGGGGGAGTGCCTGCCGACTGGCTGAAGCTGTGCTCCGCTCTAGTCCTGACCCCAACCCTCCCCACCTTTATTATTCGGGCGTCTTGCCCCTGACTGTTCCAGTCTTGTTAAAGGGTCTCGGCCACGAACGTTGTCTTTTTGTTTCTTCCCATTGATGCTGCCTGACCTGCCAAGTTCCTCGAACATTTTGTGTGTGATTTGTTTTGCATTTACAGCATCTGCACACCTTCTCGTGTTTATTATCTCAAAATAACCCCTTTTGCTTCCAGTCTAATTTGACAGGAAATGTAGCAGCTATTTTTTTTTGTAGGCAGCGAGATGTCACAGACCCTCAAGGCAATTACCAGCTCGTCTATTTTTGACATGGCTGGCTGGTTACAACATTTTCTGGAACAGGACAAACACTTTCAAAAATTTTATACAAGGCATACAAGTATAATATCATTTAGTCCTTAAAAAGACTGGGAATTATTAAACCAAAATTAATACCATTGCACTAAGAAAATTTGGAAACTCAAAAAAACCCCTAAAATTCATTGCTATATATTCATTTCAATACTTTAAAGTTAATACTCCTTCCATTACTTGCAGTTCAAATAATGGCTGCGCAGTATTTCCAACATTAATATTTTTAAAGATAGACTCAATTAAATCGATTTAGGGGATCTAGTCCAGAAGTTCACTTTACAATTTAACTCTCACGCCATTCACACTGACTGTGTGTTATAACAGTGCTTGCGCAATACTAAGCAGAAGTTATCACTCACAAGCTCCTTTGGTGCAGCCTGGGTGAGGCTGAGCCAAGGCCCCATCTGCCCTCCTGTCCTGATGAAGTATCTTGTCAGCTCTCATTCGTTGTCCATAGTTGCTGCCTGACCTCCTGTGTTTCTTGGTGTGTTTTACTTTGGATTTTCAGTAGAAGCCTGTGGCCAGTTGAGTGGCAGCTTGCTTGGATTATCTGAGATACTGAATTCAGACACAGGCAATGGGAGAAGTATTAGAACATAGAAATTTACTACCCATTATAGGCCCTTCAGCCCACAATATTGTGCCGACCATGTAACCTACTCTAGAAACTGCCTAGAATTTCCCTAGCGCATACCCCTCTGTTTTTCTAAGCTCCATGTACCTATCTAAGAGGCTCTTAAAAGACCCTACTGTATCCGCTTCCACCACTGCCGCCAACAATACATTCCATGCACCCACCACCCCCGAGGTACCTGTTTCCAAGCACCTTAAAACTACCCCCTCGTGTTAACCCTGGGAAAAAGCCTCTGGCTATCCATACAATCAATGCCCCTCATTATATTATACACCATATTAACATTAAAGTATTGAAGCAAGTGTGTGGTAATGAATGTCTTTTCAGGCAAATTCAACTTTTGATTAGTTTGCAATCACAGATGGATTGGAAGGGCTGAATGAACTTGCATAGCTCGTGAATGTTGCGGAGAAGGTTGAGACTGACCATGCTGATCATTGGCTTTCTGAGGGTTTGTGACAGCTGCCACACCTTGTGTCACATAGCCTGAAAGCAAAGGGGGTTCTTTAGTGATAATACACAGGAGAAAGTCTGCAGGCACTGGAGATCCAGAGCAGCTCACACACAATGCTGGAGGAACTCAGCAGGTCAGACAGTGTCTATGGTCAGAGTAACACACACAAAATGCCAGAGGAACTCAGCAGGTCAGACAGTGTCTATGGACAGAGTAACACACACAAAATGCTGGAGGAACTCAGCAGGTCAGACAGTATCTATGAAAAGGCAACGTTACAGGCTGGACCTGTCTTCATGATTGGAAAGGAAGGGAAAAGATGCCAGAATAAAAAGGTGGAGAGAGAAGGATGAGAGCTAGAAGGTAATAAGTGAAGCCAGGTTGGTGGAAAGGTGAAGGGGGGGGAGGGGCACCAGTGGGAGGTTATAGGTAGGTGAGAAAAGGTCAGAGGCCGAAGTGGGTAATAGATGAAGAGGGAAAACTGATAGTAATGCCATGAGGTTGGAGGCTACCCAGTTGGAATATAAGGTATTGTTCCTCCACCCTCAGAGTGGCCTCATGCCATAAGGTGTGGTCCCGGCTCTTGAAAAGAATGTGAAAGAACTGAACTGGTTTATTAAAACAATTCACACCCTATTGTGATGTCATTTTGTTTTTAAGCTTGTAATTTGAAGCTCAAAGCTGCAGTTACTTATGCATTATACACAGGAGAGAAGCTGCTTTCACGTATTGAAAGGTATTCATAACTGCTTTGGATACAAAATAATTTTACTTTGAAATTAGTGGACCAGCAACCCAGAGGCTTTGGATATGATCCAGAGATTTAAGTGCAAATTCCACCATACCAACTGCTCTATTCAAATCCACTTAATTAAATCATTCTGGAATTTAAAAAAATACTGGAAATGGTGATCTATTTTCTCCTCAGCCCTATTCTCCTGTTTTCTCCCTGTATCCCTTCATGCTCTGACTAATCAGAATTTCTGCCTTGACTTGGCCTCCAGAGCCTCTGTGGCAACGAGTTCCCCAGATTCACCACAACAGGGTAATGGGGAGGATGGAGTTTGAGAGGGTTAACAAATCGGCTCTGATGGAAAAGTGGAGTAGTCTCAATGGGCTGAATGGCCTTGACCTGCTGAAGGGTCTCAGCCCGAAACATTGACTGTACTCTTTTCCATGGACACTGCCTGGCCTGCTGAGTTCCTCCAGCATTTTGTGTGTTGTTGCCATCTTAAAAGTTTCTTCTCCCCCCACCCAGGCAGTTGATTAGATCAACTATTCTTGTTAGCCCCTAGCCCCCTCTATTCATCCTTGAAATTCCTCTCTATTTCTGTTTTCAAGCGACGTCTGAGGCTATGTCCTCTGGTCCTAGACTCCCCCACTACAGGAAACATCCTCTCCACATCCACTCTATCTGTGTCCACAGGTCGTAGACTTCCCCCACTATAGGAAACATCCTCTCCACATCCACTCTATCTGTGTCCACAGGTCGTAGACTTCCCCCACTATAGGAAACATCCTCTCCACATCCACTCTATCTGTGTCCTCTGGTCCTAGACTCCCCCACTATAGGAAACATCCTCTCCACATCCACTCTATCTGTGTCCACAGGTCGTAGACTTCCCCCACTATAGGAAACATCCTCTCCACATCCACTCTATCTGTGTCCTCTGGTCCTAGACTCCCCCACTACAGGAAACACCCTCTCCACATCCACTCTGTCTGTGTCCTCTGGTCCTAGACTCCCCCCACCATAGGAAACATCCTCTCCACATCCACTCTATCTGTGTCCTCTGGTCCTAGACTCCCCCACTACAGGAAGCGTCCTCTCCACATCCACTCTATCTGTGTCCTCTGGTCCTAGACTCCCCCACTACAGGAAGCGTCCTCTCCACATTCACTCTATCTGTGTCCTCTGGTCCTGGACTCCCCCACTATAGGAAACATCCTCTCCACATCCACTCTATCTGTGTCCTCTGGTCCTAGACTCCCCCACTATAGGAAACATCTTCTCCACATTCACTCTGTCTATGTCCTCTGGTCCTAGACTCCCCCACTATAGGAAACCTCCTCTCCACATCCACTCTGTCTGTGTCCTCTAGTCCTAGACTCCCCCACTATAGGAAACATCCTCCGCACATCCACTCTATCTGTGTCCTCTGGTCCTAGACTTCCCCACTATAGGAAACATCCTCCCCACATCCACTCCATCTGTGTCCTCTGGTCCTAGACTCCCCCACTATAGGAAACATCCTCTCCCCATCCACTCTATCTGTGTCCGCTGGTCCTAGACTCCCCCACTATAGGGAACATCCTCTCCACATTCACCCTATCTGTGTCTTCTGGTCCTAGCCTCCCCCACTATAGGAAACATCCTCTCCACATTCACCCTATCTGTGTCCTCTGGTCCTAGCCTCCCCCACTATAGGAAACATCCTCTCCACATCCACTCTATCTGTGTCCTCTGGTCCTAGACTCCCCCACATTCACTAGTCCTCTCCACATTCACTCTCTCAAAACCATTCATCATTCTTGGTGAATTAGCAAGCCATTATTAGTTTTGTTTTATTGTTGACACCAAATAACCATTAAGTTCATTATGGAGCTTGCATATTATCCTGACTTATTTGCCCTCTGTTACTCAGGTCCTTGCTCTGTATTTTGGTACCTAGTTTGGACCTTTTAAGAATCCATGTGGATTATGGGTGTGCTGTAGAGGCCTCACTAATGCTTTATGAAGTATCGACTTTATATCCTAATTATGCAGGCTTCTCTTAAGAGCATCCTGTGCTGTTGGTTGTAACTGCTGTGTTTGTAAGCAAATTGAACATTCTTGACTCTCAATGAATAGACCAAGAACAATAAATCCGTGGTGGATTTGTTGCTGAGTCTCTATCACTTTTGGTCAGCCTGTCATAAGGAGATCCTTTGTTTATGTCAATCCGAAATACTATTTTCAGTTTGGAGGCCTTTATCAGATTGTACTTCAGCCGTCTCTGATTAAGATCCGGTTTATAATGACACTTGTGAATCTCAGTGATTGTTGGTGGCCATTTAAAAAAAAGGAAAACAATTAAATACTTTATTGATCTCCATTCTCTGGTAAGTGATCAGCACAAACACTAGCCTGTAACTTCCCTGTCGTAGTTGAGCTTTTGAACTGCCTGTATGACCTGGCACTTTTGCAGTGTAAACCAGTGTCAGAGGAGCAGGAAAGTTGCGGCATGACGCATCTGGACTGGAGACCAGGGAATGAGCTGATGTATGCCATTGCTCAAGCAGACTTGGAGGCAATTTGATGTGGCAGAGCCCGGGTCTGTGAGTGAGGAAAGACCCGAGGTTTGATCGATTTAAGTGCTGAGCTGAATTGGAAAGGTCAAGTACGGGTCAGATCGAGGTGGTAGGGCTCAGGTCTGAGAGTAGGGAGTCAGGGTGTCAGGGCTGGTGGCTAGGGATGGGCTAGTTCAGCTGATTGCTCCATGAGCTTTGCTTGTCTCCGCTGAACTGAGGCTGAGACCTGCATCTAACAGGCTCCTGGATCGCTGTAGCCACCCCTGGCTCTGCAAACTTCAGTTCTGAGTGCTATTAGCTTATGTTTATTGTCAGCACAATTAGTTTTTTTCTTTCTGCATGTTGGGTTTTTGACAGTCTTATTTTGTTCTAGTGGATTTCCTTGTTTTGTGGCTGGCTGTTAGGAGATGAATCTCAAGGTTGTGTAAAGAAATGTACTGTGGCTTTGCTGGGGAATAGGTGGTCTTATTTGTCAAGTAATTTAATTGATTGGAACAGGATCAGATGATACAGCTCTCAAGCCTGTCTGCTGTTCAGTGGTTGACTTATGAACTGCTCGTATTTATCTTTCTTTGACCCATTTCCCTCGATGCCTTTGGCATCCCTCTTGCTGTGGTGGGAGTGAGAGAGAGAGAGAGAGATCAGAATCAGATTTAATATCACTGGCACATTGAGGTGTTGGAAAGTAGTTTCTGATGGACTTTAGATCATGGTCTCGTTGGAGGCTTTGCTATCGCTTGCATAGTGTGTGGTGGGGAGGCTGATGTATTTGTTGGAGCAAGAGGGCTGGCGTGGAGGGAGAGTTGATGCTTGTGCGTTGGAAGGGGAGTGCTGACATTTTCCTGTCATTCTTCCTTTGGGGTTTTCTTCTGTCTCACGGATGTCTATGAAGAGAAAGCATTTCAGGTTGGAAATTATGTACGTTCTCTGATATTAAATGGAGCCATTGAACCATTGGTCTAGGGTTTAATATTGACTTCACTTGTTTGTGGATGATTATTCCAAATTTCTACTGTTACGTGTCCCGTAACTGGATAACTTACCAGCAAAGATAGAGAGGTCCGTTGAAGTCTGATGTCACTATTTTCAAACATTTTTATTTATAAAGGGGCACAAAAGTAAGGTTAATACAAACATTCAGATAATGCACATCGTCAATACTCAATCTAAAATACGGGTACAGTAATGTTCATCATTAAGAAGTAATCTCGATTGCTGTCTAGGGGATAATATATTGTCCGTTGGAAATATAAAAGTCACTCAGAAGTCTGCAGGCTTCAGCCTTTCGTGGAATCACTGGGTTTCACGTGTTTTAGAGGGATCGGTGAAAAACGGAAAAACTTGCCCGGGTCTTTATGAAGCCACTCCGTTAAATCAGGGGAGCGTTGTTAGTTCGAAGTCCTTCTCGGTATTATCAGCCCCCGCTCCCCAGGCAAAGGAGTTAGGAGCGCACGTGGCGTTGAGTAGCTTCCAGTCACGGGAGCACTGAGCGAGGGTCTCCTTCAGGTGCGTTGCTGGGGTACTGCTTCCTGCAGTCCCCTTTTACCTTGACTTGCAGAGTTGTAGATGTCCATCAGAGTAGGGTGATGCAAACTCCACCCCCACATTGCCCGAGGGTGTTCATGTCCATGGTAGCTGTCACGTAGCAGGGACATGCACGTCACACAGGTGCCTCTAAGAACAATGGCCAAAACCGTTGCATTGTCTCTCACTTCCGAGACCCGAATTAATAGCGATCTTGCGATTCTCTGGAAGGAGGGGGCTGCTCCCGCTCCTTCGGCCCCTCAGAGCTGTGGTACATTCATAACACTACCATCTCCTGTGCATAGTTGTTCTGGCTTCGCTTCTGTGCTACTAATCTTACATTAATCCACGGATGTGTGGTAATACGTTATTCATATCAAACCAATCTATGCCCTGCTTGCAAGCAGTTTTATTTAGTAATCCACGTTCTCTGTTACTCATGTGGTGCTATTTTCATCCCAGCACTTGTCTCTGGGGCTCTGTGCCCGACTGACCTTCAGTGAGTGAACGTCTGAGCTGCAGGTCACAGTAGAATTCCAACAATGGTAGAAATTGAAAGACGGGATTTCAAACAGCACATGAAAAGCCAAGGATTAGATCTTAGCACAACAGATTGTGCAGATGCCGGAAATCCAGAGCAACATACACGGAATACTGGAGGAACTCAGTAGGTCAGGCAGAATGCATGGAGATGAGCAAACAGCCAAGCTTCTGGGTCAAGACCAAAGAAACATTAGATCAGGGGTTCCCAACATGGGGTCCATGGACCCTTCAGTTAACGGTAAGGTTCTATGGCATAATAAAGGCTGTGAACTCCTGGATTAGATCCAATGTTAAGTACTAACTTAATCAGAATGGGGTTTAATATCACCAGCATATATCATGAAATTTGTTGTTATGTGGCAGCAGAACAATGCAATATATAATAATTGAGAGAGAAAAAAGTTGTGAATAACAGAACAAAAAATAGGAGATAAAAGACGTCGTGAACTGGTGTTCATGGGTTCAATGTCTATTCAGAAATCAGATGGCAGAGGGGAAGAAGCTGTTCTTGAAAGGTTGAGTGTGTGTCTTCAAGCATCTGTACTCCTTTCTGATGGTAGCAATGAGAACAAGGCATGTCCTGGGAGATGGAAGTCCTTAATGATGGACACTGCTTTTTTTGAGGCACCGTTCCTTGAAGATGTCTTGGATATTACGGAGGCCAGTGCCCGTGATGAAGCTGACTGTGTTTACAACTTTCTGCAGTTTATTTTGATCTTGTGTGGTTCATCCCCCCCCCCCCCCCGCCACCCCCAAACTAGAAGGTGATGCAACTAGTTAGAATGCTCTCCATGCTACATGTGTAGAAATTTGTGAGTGATTTTGGTGACACCTCAAACTCCTAATGAAATATTGCCACTGTCTTGCTTTCTCTTTAGCTGCATCGATATGTTGTGTCCAGGTTAGGTCCTCAGAGATGTTGATTCCCAGGAACTTCACTCTCTTCATTCTGATCCCTCTGAGGACTGGTGTGTGTTCCCTCGTCTTACCCTTTCTGAAGTCCACAATCAGTTCTTTGGCCTTACTGATATTGAGTGCATCGTTGTTGCTGCAACACCACTCAACCAGCTGGTATATGTCGCTCCTGTACTCCTCCTTGTCACCATCTGAGATTCTGTGCCAACAATGGTCATCAATGATCACATCTAAGATCAGCATTTGGAGCTAGGGATAAATTTTATGCCCTCTTGAACTGGCTACAATTGCAAGAAAAAGTTTGTGAACCCTTTCTAATTACCTGGTTTTCTGCATTAATTACTCATAAATTGCCTGATCTTAATCTAAGTCACAATAATAGACAAACACAATCTGTCTGAACTAATAATACACAAATATTGTACTTTTCATGTCTTTATTGAACAGATTGTTTAATCATTCACAGTCCAGGCTGGAAGAAGGATATGAACCCTAGTGATTAATAACTGGTAGAACTTCCTTTGGCAGCAGTAATCTCCACCAAACAGTGCCTGTAGCTGCTGAACAGACTTGCACATTGGCGAGGAAAATTTTTAGAGCATTCCTGCCCATGAACTGTTTCAGTGCATCATTATTTGTGGGATACCTTGCATAAACAGCCCTCTTCAGGTCATGCCAGAGCATCTCAATTGGCTTAAGGTCTGGACACTGACTTGGCCATTCCAAAACACAAATTTCCTTCTTTTTAAACCATTCTGTTGCTGATTTACTCTTGTGTTTCGGGTCATCGTTTTGTTGCATCATCCAACTTCTGTTTAGCTTTAGCCGATGGACTGCTACCCTGACATTCTGCTGTGAAATATCTTGATAGAATTTTGAATTCATTGTCCCCTCAATGATTGCAAACTGTCCAGGCCCTGAAGCAGCAAAGCAGCTCCAAACCATGATTCTCCTTTCACCATGCTTCACAGTTGGGATGAGGTTTTGCTGTTGATGTGTCATGCCCTTTTCCCTTATGGAGCACATAAAGGGATCTTTCTTGAGAAGAGAGCAGGCTCTGCCAGTAACCTGACTTTTTTGTAGGACAGGGCACCTCTACAACCCCCACCTTCAGTCTCGTCTCATTGATGGGAACACTGGACTCCAAGTAGGAGGCGTTACCTCAGAGGTTTGCGTACTTTTTTTTGAACCATGATTGTTTAAATGGTATACTCAGTATTGACGAGAAGAAGCACAATTATTTGTGTGTCATTATTTTAGGCAGATTGCATTTGCCTATTTTTGTGGCTTAGATGTAATGCAGAAAACCAGATTAATGCAAAGGGTTCACAAACTTTCTTGCAACTGTATGTCACATTGTCTTAACTGATTGAATTAAACTTTCTGATTCCCATACCTTTCATTCCCCAAGAGTTCTCTTTTCACCCCTGAATGCATTTAATCTGTTGGGTTCCCCTGCCTTCAGCAGTAAAGAATTTCAAAGATTCATCATCTTCTGAGAGAGCTCTCCTTTCTTGTCTTGGTCTTAAGTGAGTGATGTGCTATGCTGAGAGTACCCCCTCCCATTCTAAATGATGGATACAGCCAGGTCCATCTTGCACACAGCCCCCCCATTAATTACCACCACCTACAGCAGGTGCTGCATTAGAAAGGCAGCATCTGTAATCAAGGATCCCATTGCCTCTCTCATGCCCACTGGGGGGGCGTACATCTGAAGTCCCACACAACCAGGAAAACTACTTTCCTACAACCATCAAATTCTATTTTTATTTTATCTTATTGAGATACAGCATGGAATAGGCCCTTCGAGCTACACTGCCCAGCAATCCCCCAGGGGACAGAGTAGTGTAAAGGTTAGCACAACATTTCACAGAACAGCTGGCCCAGGTTCAGTTCCTGACACTGCCTATAAGGAGTTTGTACACTCTCCCTGTGACCATGTGGGTCTCCTCCCACAGCCCAAAGACTTACCAGCTGGTGGGTTAGTTGGTCATTGTAAATTGGTGCATGATTAGGCTAGGATTAAATCGGGGGAGCTCAAAGGGCCGGAAGAGCCTATTCTACGTTGTAACTCAATAAGTAAGTACGTAAATAAATAAACCAATAATAAAGGAGTGTGGTCACGGGGCGAATGTACAAACTTCTTACAGGCCACACCAGGAATTGAACCCAAATCGCCAGTACTGTAAAGCGTTGAGCTAACCACTACACTGCCATGCTGGCCAATTCGTGAACCCACACAACCCTAACCCTACGGAACACTGGCCTACCTCTTGAACTACCATATTACTGTGTCTTTTTTTGCTTTGTTTTGGCAGGTTCTGTTTTCTCAGTTCACTGTTTTGATTGTTTTCTGTCTGTCGTTTGCACTTGTGAGCCTTTGGTGCTGCAGCAAGTTTTCATTTTACCCAGAGTCAGCACAGAAACAGGCCCTTTGGCCCATCTAGTTCAAGCCAGAGCCATTTAAACAGTCTACTTCCAGTAACTTGCACCAAGACCTTAGCCCTCCATACCCCTGCCATCCATGTACCTATACAGACTTCTCTTAAAAGTTGAAATTGAGCTCGCATGCACCGCTTGCACTGGCAGCTCATTCCATACTCTCACCACCCTTTAAGTAAAAAAGATTCCCCCCACGTTCCCCTTAAATTTCACCACTCACCCTTAACTCATGACCTCTGGTTGTAGTTGCACCAAACCTCTATGGAAAAAGCCTGCTCGCATTTACTCTATCTATCCCCCTCATAATTGTCTCTACCTCTATCACATTTCCTCTCAATCTTCTACTTTCCAAGGAATAGCATCCTAACCTTTTTAATCTTTCCATGTAACACGAGTCCTCCTAACCCGGCAACATCCTTGTAAATTTTCTCTGTACTCTTCAACCTTTATGTAATTCTCTAAGTTGCAATAAATGCGTAGTGCAAAAAGAGAGCCAACAGTGAGGGAGTTTTCATGGGTTCATGTTCTGTTCAGAAATCTAACAGTGGAGGGGAAGAAGCTGATCCTAAAGTGTTAATTGTGTGCCTTCCTCTGGTAGCTTGTTTCACATATGTTAATTCTAAACATGGAGATAATATTTGCCTCTCAGGTTCTTATTAAATCTTTTGGCTCTCACCTGAATCCTATGCCCTCTAGCACTTGATTCCTGACTCAGGGAAGAAGAATGATTGCATTCAACCTCTCCATGTCCCTCATGATCTTGTACACCTTTATAAGATCACCCCGCAGTCTGCTACAGGCAAGGGAAAAGAGCATTAAGATTTCTGGATTAACCTGCACAGTTCATTCCAGCCACCAGCAGTGCAGCTTAGCCACAGTGTACACCATTTGCAGATGTGGTGCAGTTATTCAACTGCCCTGCTCTGACACTAGCTTCCAAACACATGACCTCTACCACCAGGAAGGACTTGGACAGCAGCTGCATAGGGGCACTGTGCTCTCTCCTCACTGCTGGCAGCAGGAAGCCCCACACCAGCAGGTTAAGAACAATCATTATCCATCAGCCAACAGGCTCTTGAACCAGAGAGGATAACTTCACTCACACTAACATTAAAATGATTCCACAGCCTAAAGACTCACTTTCAAGGACTCTACAATTCATGTTCTCAATATTTATTGCTTATTATTTATTAATATTATTTTGTTTCTTCTTGCACAGTTTGTTGTCTTTTGCATGTCAGTTGTTTGTCCCTTGTTCTTGTTTAACATTATTGTGTTTATTGTGAATCCCCAGAGGAAATTGAATCTCATTGTTGTATACGGTGACGTATTTGTACTTTGGTAATAAATGCACTGAATTTTAAAATATTCAGTTCCTCTCCATGTCGGGGAACATCCTGCGTTGGAAATGTTTCAAGGTTCCTTCACTGTTGTTCATTCCGTGCCATGTTGTTTGATGTAGGCGATCGTGGTCTTTCCATGACCATGATTGTTCTTGGCAAATTTTTCTACAGAGATGATTTGCTATTGCCACCTTCTGGGCAGTATCTTTACAAGACGGGTGACGTCAGCCATTATCAATACTCTTCAGAGATCTTCTGCATGGTGTCAGTGGTCACATAACCAGGACGTGATATCCAGCACATGCTCCCGTGGCTTCACATGGCTGATCGAGGGGGGTGGGAGGAGGGGGTGTGTGTATTGGGGATAAGCAGGTGCTGTACCTTGCCCAAGGGTGACCTGCAGGCTAGTGGGGGAAAAGAGCGCTTTACACCTCCTTTGGTAGAGACATATCTCAACCCCACCACCCTTTTCACTGGGTCTCGATTCTGACACTCCCTGCCAAATGACACTGTGGGGGAGGGATTGAGAGTACGTCATCAGAAGGAGTGCCATGGTTGTCAATAAAGCTGTCCACCATCGCCTCCTTGAAGGCATTTAAGGATGTCTCGTCAGTGACTCTTAAGGTCCCAGAAGATGAATACAAATATAATGGCGAAGAACACACGCAAATTGCCGGAGGGTCTCAGCAAGCCAGGTACCATCTGTGGAGAGGACTAAGCAGCCGATGTTTCAGACTCATTGGGGTCCGATGAAGAGTCTTGGTCCAAATTGTCAACTGTTATTCCCCTCTGTAGATGCTGGGTTCCCCCATCACCCTGTGTGTTGCTCAAGGTTTTCACCATCTGTGGAATCTCTTGTGTTTACACAAGGAATGGTGCCCTTGATAGACTGGGGTGCCCCTTCCCATTTTACCCCAGGCGGATAGTCTTTTACAGTTTAAATTTAGTTATTTCTTTCTATTCAGCCAAAAAAATTCACCCTAAAGGAGCTCAGACATTCAAAGTGCTTTTATTATAAAGCTATGTAGGCTGTATACAACCCTGAGGTTCATCTTGCCCACAGACAGTCAGGAAATAAGGAAAACAGTGGAACTAATTAAACGAAAAACATCAATTTCCCCCCCCCCATCACGCGCAGAAAAAAACAAATCACGCAAACGACAACCAAAAAAAGCGAAAGACAGAATATAAAACACAGAATTGAAAGAGTCCAGACATTTTCAGTTTAGTTCATTGTTAATTAACTGCAGACTGCTCTGATTCAAAATCGCCCAAAATAGCAATAAATAAAAAGGAGCAACCAGAAACACATCAGAACATGAACTGTAGAGAAGCAAAGATCTGCAGATGCTGGAAATCCAAGCAACGCACACAAAATGCTGGAGGAACTCAGCAGGTCAGACAGTGTCTATGGTCAGAGTAACACACACAAAATGCCGGAGGAACTCAGCAGGTCAGACAGTGTCTATGGTCAGAGTAACACACACAAAATGCTGGATGAACTCAGCAGGTCAGACAGTGTCTATGGACAGAGTAACACACACAAAATGCTGGAGGAACTCAGCAGGTCAGACAGTGTCTATGGACAGAGTAACACACACAAAATGCTGGAGGAACTCAGCAGGCCAGGCAGCACCTATGGAAAAGAGTACTGTCGACATTTTGGGCTGGGACCCTTCAGCAGGACAGTCGACTGTACTCTTTTCCATAGATGCGGCCTGGCCTGCTGAGTTCCTCCAGCATTTTGTGTGTGTTACTCTGTCCATAGACACTGTTTGACCTGCTGAGTTCCTCCAGCATTTTGTGTGTGTTGCATGAACTACAGAGTCCAATCTTGGTCAATATTTCCAGTCTGAAGTACTTCTATGTGGTTTTGTTTAAGATGGGTGCCCTACCTGTAAGTTGACAAACTTCAAAAATGAAAACTTTTTTTCTTTTCTGCAGCCACGTCAGAGTGGATTCAGTTTTTCAAAGATGCCGGGATTCCAGCAGGACCAGCTGTCAACTATGCTGTCAGCTTTGTGGATAACAGGTAGGCCTGTTATTCTACAAGTTTGTAGCCTTCACTAGTTTGAAAGTAACTTCCCTGTATAGTGAAGAATTTCTCTTATGTACTGTAAACCTAGAATGGTCAAACCTGGTGCTTCTATCCATGATGTGAACATTTCAGATTCAGGTTTTTTTTTATCACATGTACTTGAAAGATACAGTCGGCCCTCCTTATCCGTGGATTCCGTATGCGCGGATTCAACCAACCGCGGGTCGGGAAAACCCAGAAGTTCTTTCCAGCACTCGTTGCTTGAGCATGTACAGACTACTTTTTCTTGTCATTATTCCCTAAACAATACAGTATAACAACTATCTACATAGCTTTTACATTGTATTAGGTATTATAAGTAATCTAGAAATGACTTAAACGTACAGGCAGTTCCAAGGTTATGAATGAGTTCTGTTCTTGAGTCCGTCTTTAAGTCGATTTGAAGTCGGAACAGGTACATCCAGAATTATTTAGTGTCAGTTAGTCAAACGTTTTTCTTAGTATATAGTACATATTTTACCTTTCTATGCATATAAAACACTTAAGAAACATACATATTTCAATAATTTAACCACTGCGTTGCTTAGTAATAATTGTAGCTTTCATCGGGGCAGGGCCTTTCACATTCTCCATTAAAATTGTTCCAATCGTTGACCGAATGTAGCCTAACATTTTTCCAATGACCGATGGCGTTTCACCTCTTTCCGATTACTTTATTACCTTCATCTTATTTTCAATCGTGATGGGATTATTTTCGTGAACAGAAACACTGCGATTCAGAGCTGCACCGCCAGGTCCTAATGTCCACCGCACGAAGACATGTTAAATAAAGTCCGGGGTTCCACTGGATCCTAAGGACTACCGCACTGATACATGTTAAATAAGGGACTTGAGCATCCGCGAATTTTGGTATCTGCGGTGGGTCCTGGAACCAATCCCCCGCAGATAAGGAGGGCTGACTGTACAGTGTGTTACGTATTCAGGCAACAATAAATATATGAGTTCGGCAAGGGTTTCTTATAACAAACAACACGTTTACTAAACACAGAAAACAAACCCCCCCAAAAGTAAACAAACACTACCGTAACCGGCAACAGCTGCTGAGCGGCTGTTCAAACAGTTCGTAAAGTGATATTCCAAAACAGTTCTTTAAAGTGGTATTGCCAAAAGTTCGATATGCTCACAGTCCATTTAAAAGGAGAGACTTTACAGGACGATTTGAATTCTCTTTCACGTCGCTTGCTTCGATCCCCGACGTCGAACTTCCCATGAAGAATTCACGAAACAGAACGGCTTAAAGGCACTGACCTTTCCTTCTCCACTACCTTCAATCCTTTCTAGGTAAACCTAGGGATTAACACGAAGATAGTCAACGAAATCCTTCCAAATAAGGATCAAACAAAGGTCGCCCCCGTTTCACCGTAGAAAGCGATTCTCCTCGATCTTTAACTTCCAACTTCGAATCTTCACTCTCCTCTAATTTCCAACTAACAGAATCATAAAGAACCTGCTGGCAATGACCTTTTAAACTTTAGCGTTAAATAAAAACTTCATCCTTCAGCTAAACTGCGTCATCACTTCAAACACGCAGTGGCATGAAGTCAACCTGGCAAATCCAGCCACGAACTGCCCCTCCTCACAGGGTGGGGTCTACCTTTTATAACCTGTAAAAAAAACCCGTCACATGATCTCTACTGGCGGGAAAATGACGTCATTCCACCATCACAAGACCATCACCTCAAGTCCAGTACAGCTTCAACCCCAGTCACATGACAAGGGCTCCACTGTCATGTGTCACGAGTACGTAACAAGTGAAATGTTTATTGGTGTTAACACGCCAATGTGCTGGGGGTACCCATCTTAATACCAAGTGTTGCCATCTACTCCAGTGCCAATGTAGCATGCCCACAATGCTCTGCAGAGCAACACAGAATGCAACAAGCAATAAAACAACAGCAAAACAGACTCCGTTCCTCCCTCTGGCCCACCCAGACATACACACAGTCCACCAACCCCATCTCTGGCGTCCATATTTGCAAATGTTGGGGCAGATACAGTGTTCCGGCCATCAGGCCCTGATGTCTGGGCTTTGGTCTTCAGCATCAACACCAGGACTCATTTGGGAGTTTGATGTAGATTAAGGGAGAATTAACAGACATTTAAGCAAAGTTTGGGTAAGTACATGGATGGGAGTGGTATATAGAGAGCTATGCTGCAGGTGCAGTTTGATGAGACTAGGTAGATTAACAGATCAGCATGGACAAGATGGGCTGAAGGGCCTGCTTCTGTACTGTAGCACAATAACTCCTCTGTTAGAAAAACTATGTGACGGTGGAGGAACTCAGCAGGTCAGGCAGCATCTATGATCCATGGAGGGGAATAAACAGTCGACTTTTCGTGCCGAGACCCTTCTTCAGGGCTGACAAGGAAGGGGGAAGACAGCAGAATAAAAAGGTGGGAAGGGGGCTAGCTGGAAGGTTATTAGTGAACTTAGTTGAGTAGGAAAGATAAAGGAATCTGATAGGAGAGACGGGTCTCCCATGGGAGAAAAGAAGGGAGGAGGAAATCCAGAGGGGCTGATGGTCAGGTGAGAAGAGGTAAGAGGCCAGAGTAGAGAGCAGAAGAAGAGGGAAGGGGAAAATAACTTTTTTTAACTGGAAGGAGAAATCAATATCCATACCATCAGATTGGAGGCTACCCAAACAGAAGAAGAAGGTTTTGCTCCTCCACCCTGAGGCTTTGAAGCGATGTGTCAGGACAGGAATGGGCATTGGAATTAAAATGTTTAGCTACCGTGGTTTTTGGTTTGCCCTGGCAGTGCAGTGCTAAATCATGGTAACGTCCTCAATGCATTTTTCTATGCAGCCAGTCACTGATCTTGCATATTCATCAATGTTGACGTGGTGATATAGGTAGTCATCTCCCTAAGTGTGCTCCAGTCCATGCTGTTGAAGCAGTCCTGGGTGGCTTCTGATTTCCCTCTGAACTGGTTTGACTCGTCTAACCAGTGGCCTACGTGCAGGGATCAGCAAAATGGATATGTGGTCTGAATACCTGAGGTGGGAGCGGGGATCAGATTTGTAGGCTCTTTGAGCTTTGGTGTAAAGCAGGTCTAATATATCCTCTCCTCTGGTTGTGAAGTTGACATACTGGTAGAACTTTTGGCAGTTTTTAAGCTGGTGTGATTGAAGTCACCAGCAGCAATGACCAGGATACAGATTGCACTCAGAGCTCGTGTAGCGCTTCCCCAGCAGCAGCACAGCAGGTGTGGAGTGGGGAGCGTAAACACCAATAATCACAGTGGCAGTGAATTCCCTCAGTACGCAGAAGGGGTTGCACTTCACCCTTTAAAAACCTTATCTGCGGTGAGCAATGGGCCATTACCACCAAGACCAGTTCTTACTGACGTAAACACACAGACCACCTCCGCGGTTCTTTCCAGAGTCGCAGCATATCTGTCCACCTGAAGGCAGGTTAGGCCCTCGAACTGGATGCCTGAGTCGGGAGTGGTATCCTGGAGCCACATTTCGGTCAGGAGAAGCAATCCAATCCCTCATTAATTTTCCCTGTAATATTATTCTTCCTTATAAGCAACAAACCTTTGGAATATGGGAGGAAACCAGAGCACCTGGAGGAAACCCACATAGTTACAGAGGGAATGTGCAAACTCCACGTAGGCCAAACTGGAAGTCAGGATGTCTCCAGGTGTTACAAGCCAGCAATAGAGGAATGGGGAATATGTTTTTACAAAAGTGAATATAAATAGCAGCAGGAGAAAGCAAAACTAGTATCTAAGAACTATTAACTATAAGAACTATAAGTCCACAATTCAAAAACAGTGAGCCTTCATAATATGCCCTTCGAGGCAACTTTATTTGGTGTTAGAACAGAGCCTCAAAGACCATATTGTCAACTCCTGTTCCAGAATAACACAGATATAGTACTGGAGGAACTCGGTAGGTCTGGCAGCGTCTATGGGAATAAATAAACGATCAATGTTTTGGGCTGAGACCTTTCTTCGGGACTGGAAAGGAAGGCGGAAGGCGGCAGAATAAAAAGGTGGTGGGGAGGGGTGGGAAGGACGACCCAAAAGGTGATGGGTGAAGCCAGAAGGGTGGGAAAGGTCAAGGGCCGACAAAGAAGGAATCTGATAGGAGAGGACGGTGGATGATAGGAAAAAGGGAAGTAGGAGGGTCACCAGAGGAGATGATAGGTAGGTGAGGAGAAGGGGTAAGAGGCCAGAGTAGACATTGGAGGTAGTGGTAGGGTAAAAACAATTTACTGGAAGAAGAAATCAATGTTCATGCCATTAGGTTGGTTAACTAGGCAGAATATGAGGTGTTGCTCCACTGCCCTGAGTGGCCTCATCATGGCAAAAGAGGAGGCTGTGGACTGACGAATGGGGATGGGAATTAAAATGATTGGCCACCAGGAAATTCTGCTTATGGTGGATGGAGCAGAGCTGCTTTATGAAGTGATCCCCTAATTTATATCAGGTCTTACCAATGTAGAGGCTGCCGCATCAGGAGCACCAGATATGATAGATATCTCCAACAGATTTACAAATGAAGTGTTGTCTCACATTTAAGGAATGTTTGGAGTCCCGAATGGGGCTGAGGGAGGAGGTGAATGGGCAGGTATAGCATTTCTGTCCTTAGTGGTGATACGTGCCGGGGAAGATCAGTGGGGAGGGATGAATGGGGAATGAAATCACCGAGGGAACGATCCCTGTGGAAAGCAGAGAGTGGAGGGGAGGTAAAGGTGTGTTTGGTGGTAGGATCCTGTTCAGATGATAGAGGTTGCAGAAGATGATATGGTGGATACAGAGACTCATGGCTGGTAGGTGACAAGAGGAACTCTGTCCCTTTTAAGGCAGCAGGAAGGTGGGTGAGTTTGAATATCCAGGAAATGGAGAAGATGTGTTTGAGGGCAGCATTAATGGTGATGAAGGGAAACCCTGTTCTTTGAAGAAGGAGAACATCTCTGATGCTCTGGAAAGGGAGGCCTCATCCTTGGAACAAATGTAGGAACTGAGAAAAGGGAATGGGATTTTTTTTTACAGGAGACAGGGTGGGGAGACTTGTTGTCAAGGTAGCCATGGGTGTTGGTAGGTTTATAAAAGATGTCTGCAGACAGTCTGTCTCCAGAGATGGAAACAGAGAGAGATAAAGAAAGGGGAGAGAGGTGTCAGTGAATTTAAGGGCAGAGTGGAATTTGGAGACAAGGTTGATGTAATTGATGAGCTCAGCATGGGTGCATGAAGCAGCACCAGTGCAGTCATCAGTGTAGTGGAAAAAGATTTGGGGAGCAGTACCAGGGAAGGCTTGGAACATGGACTGGTCTATGTTGCCATGGCTACACCTTGAGTCTGGAGAAAGTATGAGGAGCCAAAGGAGAAATTCTTGAGGGTGAGAATCAGTTCTGCCAGACAGAGGAAGGTGGTGGTGGAAGGGAACTGGTTGGATCTTTTGTTGAGAAAAACGTGGAGAGCTTTAAGGCCTTCTTGATGGGGGATAGAAGTGCATAGGGTCTGGACATCTATGGTGAAATTGAAGTAGTCAGGGAATTGAAGGTTGTTGAGATTGTGAGGTGTTCCGGATGTAGTTGTGAAGGGACTGAGTATGAGGGCACTTTATCTAAATGCCCGTCGTATTAGAAACAAGGTTAGTGAACTTGTGGCACAGATCAGCACCAAGGCATATGATTTAGTGGCCATTACAGAAACCTGGTTGCAAGGTGGAGATGACTGGGAATTAAATATCCAAGGGTATCAGGTGATACGAAAAGGTAGGCAGGAAGGTGAGGTGGTGCTCTTGATTAGGGATGAGATCAGGGCGATTGTGAGAGATGATATAAGATCTACGGAGCAGAATGTTGAGTCCATCTGAATAGAGATTTAAGAGTAGCAAAGGGAAAAAAATCACTGGTGGGTGTTGTCTATAGGCCACCTAATAAAAATATTGCAGTGGCAGAGGCGATTAACCAAGAAATAACTGAGGCTTGTAAGAACGGGCCGGCAGTTGTCATGGTGGATTTTAACTTCCACATAGATTGGGTGAATCAGGTTGGTCAAAGAAGTCTTGAGGAGGACTTCATAGAATGCATCTGTGATGGCTTTCTTGAGCAGCATGTTAGTGAACCTACAAGGGAAAATACTATCTTAGATCTAGTCCCGTGCAATGAGACAGGTAAGATTAATGATCTTGTAGTCAGGGATCCTCTTAGAAAGAGTGATCACAGTACGATTGAATTTTGCATTCAGATGGAGGATGAAATAGTCGGATCTAAAACTAGTGTATTATGCTTGAACAAGGGAGACTACAACAGTATGAGGATGGAGTTGGCTAATGTGGATTGGGAGCATGGGCTATTTGGTAGGACAGTTGAGGAACAGTGGAATACTTTCAAAGAGATTTTTCACAGTGCTCAGCAAAAGTATATTCCAGTCAAAAGTAAGGACAGTAAGTGTAGGGAGAGCCAGCCTTGGATAACTAAGGAAATAAAAAATATAGTATTGTAGCAGTGTGCTATATGCAGCGCTAAAATTATGACACAGAGTCGGTAACTGCAGTCGAAGGAAAAAACTTTATTCGAAATCCTCAGCCTCACTTTTAAGCCTCCCTCAATCTGCCCCCTGTGGCGCAGAGGCTCCAAAGCTCTGTGCTCGCAAACCCCCGTAGGCTATCTAATTGTGAGCCGGTTCGGATGTGCCAGGAAATGGGTCGCCACATAACCCCCCCCCCCCAGAACCGGTGATACACCCCCCAATGTCCACAGTCTGGGCCGGAACCTGCTTGGGAGGTCGGCCTCTGCGCCGAGGTGCCGGGAACTCGGCCGGTTTGAGGCGGTCCACCGTGAAAACCTCCTCTTTCCCCCCAACGTCCAGCAAGAACGTGGAATTGGGCTTCGGTTTGCTGGAACCATAGGTTCGGTCGCTGTGTCCAGAAACCCGGCAGTTTCAACAAAACCGCATGAACAGAGGCGGCGTCGGTCATTTCTGGTCCAAAAATCGTTTGGACCGTCGGGGTCACCAATTGTAGCGGTGTGCTACATGCAGTGCTAAAATTATGACACGGTGTTGGTAACTGCAGTCAAAGGAAAAAACTTTATTCGAAATCCTCAGCCTCACTTTTAAGCCTCCCTCAACCTGCCCCCCCCCCCCCCCCGTTGGCGCAGAGGCTCCAAAGCTCTGTGCTCGCAAACCCCCGAAGGCTATCTAATTGTGAGCCGGTTCGGATGTGCCAGGAAATGGTCGCCACAGTATCAAATTAAAAGCTCGTGTGCAAAGTTGCAAAGAATAGTGGGAGACTGGGGGATTGGGAAAACTTTAAAAAGCAACAGAGTAAACAAGAAATAAGGAAAGGGAAGATAGAGTATGAAAATAAATTAGCGTAAAATATAAAAACTGGTAGCAAAAGTTTTTATAAATATATACAGCGGAAGAGGGTGGCTAAAGTCAAAGTAGGTCTGTTGGAAGATGAGAAGGGGAAATTGATATTGGGTGATAAGGAAATGGCTGAGGCATTGAACGACTATTTTGTGTCAGTCTTCACGGTGAAGGACATGTCTAATATGCCAAAGAAGGATGTTATGGACGAAATGGGAGGTAAGGACCTTGATAAAATCACTATCTCTAAAGAGATAGTGATGAGCAAAATAGAGGGCCTGAAGGTAGATAAGTCCCCTGGTCTTGATGGGATGCATCCCAGGGTGCAGAGGGAATTGGCGGAGGTTATAGTAGATGCATTGGTAATCATTTATCAAAACTCTAGACTCTGGGCAGGTCCTGGCGGAATGAAAGACAGCAAATGTCACGCCACTTTTTAAAAAAGGATGTAGGCAAAAGACGGGCAACTATAAGTCAGGAAAATGCTTGAAGCTGTCATTAAGGAAGAAATAACGAAACATTTAGAAAGGAGTGGTTCCATTAGACAGAAGCAGCATGGCTTCAGAAAGGGCAGGCACTGTTTGACAAAGTTACTGGAGTTCTTGGAGGACAATGAGTGCAGTGGATAGAGGGGAACGGGTGGATGTCATGTACTTGTATTTCCAGAAGGCATTCAATAAGGTGCCGCGCAGGAGACCTATAAATAAGATATAGGTGTATGGAGTCGGAGAAAGTGTATTGGCATGGATAGTGGATTGGTTAACCAGCAGAAGGCAGAGAGTTGGTATAAATGGGTGTTTCTCTGGTTGGCAGTCAGTGGTGAGTGTGGTGCCGCAGGGGTCGGTGCTGGCCCCACAGCTCTTTACCATTTACATTGATGATTTGGAAGAGGGGACTGAGTATAGAATAGCAAAATTTGCTGATGACACTACACTGAGTGGAAAAGCAAATTGTACAGAGGATGTGGAGAGTCTACAGAGGGATATAGATAGGTTAAATGAGTGGGCCAAGGTCTGGCAGTTGGAATATAATGTTGATAAATGCAAGATCATCCACTTTGGAAGGAATAATAGAAGAGCAGATTATTATTTAAATGGTGAAAGATTGCAGCATGCTGTTGTGCAGAGGGACTTGAGAGTGCTTGTTCATGAAACGCGAAGTGTTGGCTTACAGGTACAACAGGTTATTAAGAAGGCAAGCAGAATGTTGGCCTTCCTTGATAGAGGGATTGAATTCAAGAGCAGGGAGACCATGCTGCAACTATACAGGGTACTGGTGAGGCCGCACCCGGAGTATTGTGTGCAGTTCTAGTCTCCATTCTTGAGGAAGGCTATACTAGCTTTGGAGGCAATGTAGAGGAGGTTCACCAGGTTGATTCCAGGGATGAAGGGGTTAACCTATGAGGAGAGATTGCGTCGCCTGGGGCTATACTCTCTGGAGTTCAGAAGAATGAGAGGGGATCTTATTAGAAACATACAAAATTTTGAAAGGGGTATATAAGATAGAATTAGGAAAGTTGTTTCCATTGGTAGGTGAGAGTAGAACTAGGGGACATTGCCTCACAATTCAGGGGAGAAGATTTAGGATGGAGATGAGGAGAAACTATTTTTCCCAGAGAGTGGTGAATCTGTGGGATTCTCTGCCCAGGGAAGCAGTTGAGGCTTCTTCACTCGATATATTTAAGAAACAGATAGGTTTTTACATAGTAGGGGAATTAAGGGTTATGGGGAAAAGGCAGGTAGATGGAGCTGAGTTTACGGACAGATCAATCATGATCTTATTGAATGGTGGGGCAGGCTCGATGGGCTGGATGGCTTACTCCTATTCCTATTTCTTATGTTCTTATGAAAGAAGAGGGATAGAATGGAGTCGAGGTATGAAAACACAAGTGGGGCAGGAGCAGGAGGAAACAATGGGTCTACCCGGACAGTCAGATCTGTGGATATTGGGTGGGAGGTAGAAGTGAGCAGTGTGGGCTAAGTGAAGTTGATGAACGTCTTCCAGAGTGGGTGAGGTTAGTAATGGTGTTTGAAACAGGTTACTGATCATCTCGAGTGGAGTCCTTTTCAATTGGGAGGTTAGAGGAGGTATCTGAAAATTGTCGCCTGGCCTCAGTAAGGTAGTAGTCAATCTGCCACACTGCAACAGTGCCCATTTGTCTGTAGGTTTGATGGTAAGTTTGGGTTTGGGATCGAGAGAGTGAAGGTCCGTGCATTCAGAGCTCCTGTGCCTGTGCCTTTCGTTTTTGAGGTACTCCGTCGGTCAGGATCACATGTGAAGGCCAGGAGCTGGGCTTGGTTGCCAAAGGCTATTTGAAACGTATGCCATTCGAAGCATTTAATAGTTACTGGGAGCTTATCTCCACCTCCTCTCCTAGCTATGACAACCTTAAGAAACCTTTAGTTCTTAATATTTGTCTAATTTAATCTGGTGCAATTTAGTACAGGTTCTCCTCTCCAGAGAAAAAGAGATGTGATAGTCCACCAGCGTTTTGTGTGTGATAGAAGTGTGTGATTTACAATAGGCAGGATGTTGGGATTTCATAATGCAAGACCAGGGAACTAGACCTAAGGATAAGTGCAAAGTGTGTTATGAGGGATTTTTAAAAATTCAGATACAGTTTGTGGTACAG
This sequence comes from Hypanus sabinus, assembly GCF_030144855.1. NCBI lineage: Eukaryota > Metazoa > Chordata > Chondrichthyes > Myliobatiformes > Dasyatidae > Hypanus > Hypanus sabinus. The sequence continues at coordinate 109,068,769 of NC_082716.1, forward strand.
CAGCTCACTTTGACCTAATACAGTGGCCACTGACTGTACATTCGTGGTCTTCTGCTGTTTTAGCCCATCTACTTCAAGGTTCGACCTGCTATTTGTTCAGGGATGTTCTTTGGCACACCACTGTCGTTAACACATGGTTGAGTTACCATCACCTTGCTGTCAGCTTGAACCAGCCTGCCCATTCTCCTCCGACCTCTCTCATTAACAGAACTGAACTGCCGCTCACTGGGTGTCTTCTGCTTCTCGCACCTATCTCTGTAAACTCTAGAAACTGTTGAGTGTGAAAATCCCAGGAGACTGGTTTTTGAAATACTCAAACACCCTGCTTGGCACCAACAGTCATTCCACAGTCAAAGTCACTTAAATCACATTTCTTTGCCATTCTGATGTTTGGTATGAACAACTGAACCTCTTGACCACGTCTGCATGCTTTTATGCATTGAATTGCTGCCACATGATTGGCTGATTAAATATTTGCATTAATGAGCTGGTGTACCTCTCAATGCTATTGAGTGTGTGCTTCAATGTTCTTATATTACCATCCAGTCAGGAGCATAAACTAATAAGAACAGCAAGTGAGACCTTGAACTTGAGGCAGTTTGTAGATAGCAGAGGTTAATAGTTTGTGACCATGCTGTGAATGGAATACTGTAGGCAGTGTTTCCACAGGGTTTTGTTGTTGTAGATCTTTGCTTTCGTAACATAAATAATACAGATGGAAATACAGATATCTTGATAAGTGAGTCCCTCTATTACACGATTTCTTGACCAGGCTTCCACTGAAACCTAGGGTTCTGTGAGTGGTGGTTAGGGGTTCCGTGAGAGATTGTGATTTTTAAAAAATAATAATTGTTTTGAACTTTGTGCAATGTGCGATGTTAGTCCTCGCAGTGGTGGGCAGTGACTGAGCGGCCCCAATAACAGAGGTCTCTCAGCTCAGAACGGCAGTGCGCAGTCAGGCCATGTTTATTTGGTTGAGTCTGTTCTCAGTTTTTGACGTAAGATAGGAGAATTTGATAATTTGTGAACACTGTACTGCTCAGAGGGGAGGACAGTAGGCTGATAATTGGTGAGCGGTGTATTGTGTGAGGGGAAGACAGGAGGATGATCATTTGTGAGCGGTGTATTACATAGAGGAGAGGACGGTAGGCTGATAATTGGTGAGCGGTGTATTGCGTGAGGGGAAGACAGGAGGATGATCATTTGTGAGCGGTGTATTACACAGAGGAGAAGACGGTAGGCTGATAATTGGTGAGCACTGTATTGCACGGAGGGAAGACAGCAGAATGATAACTGGTGAGTACAGTAGGCTGATGAGTGTGAAGTGCATTTTCCAAGCATTGAATGAACACGCCCAACTTGGGCTGTGACGTCAGCCTCTCCCTCCCGTATTACCTCCCCCATTTTCCCCTTGTGCTCTGCCGGCTGCCTGATGGGAGTGAGCAAACTCTGCTAGTATAGTAGAAAATCGGAGGAAGCTTTTCAATCTAAAGACGGTCTAGTGTTGTAATTTTTGAAGAGGAGGATTCTAGCACTAGGCCTACGGACAATTCTGATAAGGTTAATGATGAAGAATTACAATCTTCTGAGTCAATTCACTGCTCTAGTGAAACAACAGGCAGAAAAAAATGTCCACCTTTACAATGAAGGTTGCTTATCACTGGGTTTTACATGGACTGGTGATCCAAGTTGTCCTATTTCATCGTGTCTGGTCTGTGGCAAACAACTTGCAAATGTAGCAATGGCTCCAGCAAATTTGAAAAGACACTTAACTACAAATCGCAGCCATGTGACATATAAATGTGCTGATTATTTAAATAACTATTGGAATCTCTAAACAAACAGATTAAAACTTTTGAAAATAAAGTCACAGTTAGTAAAAGAGTTCAGGAAGCAAGTTATTTAGTAGCTTGAAGACTAGTTCACTCAAGAATGCTTAAAAATTGTATGAAAGCCTAGAAAAAGAGCACACCAATCTCCTGCTACAGACAGAAATGCAGTGGCTTAGAAGAGGAAGAGTTCTTAACAGGGTGTTTGAGCTGAAAGGTGAATTGCAGGAATACTTTCAAGAAAATAGGCCAGATTTTTCTAAGTGCTTTGAAGATGAAGAATGGCTGCAGAAACTAGCCTACTTAACGGACATTTGACATCATATGAACCAGTTGAGCAAGTCTCTGCAAGGCCCTGGAGAAAATATTTTCACTTTACTGAATCTTTGGAAACCTTGGAAGGTTTCCTCTGCTGCTTGAGCTTGAGGAAGGCTATCAGAAAGTCTTGAGTCTTATTGAAAACTATCCAGAAGAACTGCAGAACAAAATTGAACAGTATTTTTCCTCCCTTTCAACACAAGTGTATGACTAGGTGAGGAACCCTTTCTCTGAGAACTCGACTGAGAGGAGAGGAAGAACTCTGTGATCTGTACTCTGATCCTGCACTCAAGATGAGATCTTTCAAAAGTCATTGGACTCTGGCATGGTGTCAGAGGACTGGAAAATTGCAAATGTCACTCCACTCTTTAAGAAAGGAAGGCAGCAGAAAGGAAATTATAGAGCAGTTAGCCTGACCTCAGTGGTTGGGAAATTGTTGGAGTCAGTTGTTAAAGATGAGGTCATGCAGTAGTTGGTGACACAGGACAAGATAGTACAAAGTTGACATGGTTTCCTTCAGGGAAAATCCTGCCTGACGAACCTGTTGGAATTCTTTGAGGAGATTTCACATAGGATAGATAAAGGGGATGCAATGGATGTTGTATATTTGGACTTTCAGAAGGCATTTGACAAGGTGCCATACACGAGGCTGCTTACCAAGTTAAGAGCCCACGGTATTACAGGGAAGTTACTAACATGGTTAGAGCATCAGCTGATTGGTAGGATGCAGCAAGTGGGAGTAAAAGGATCATTTTCTGGTTGGCTGCCAGAAGTCTACCACAGGGGTCGTTGTTGGGACCATTTCTTTTTATGCTGTATATCAATGATTTAGATGATGGAATAGATGGCTTTGTTGCCAAGTTTGCAGATGATACAAAGATGGGTGGAGGGACAGGTAGTGTGGAGGAAAAAGGTAGGATGCAGAAGGACTTAGACAGATTAGGAGAACGGGCAAGAAAGTGGCAAAAGAAATACAATGTTGGAAAATGCATGGTCACGCACTTTGGTAATAGAAATAAATGTGCAGACTATTTTCTAAACGGGGAGAAAATCCAGGAATCTGAGATGCAGAGGGACTTGCGGGTCCTTGTGCAGAACACCCTGAAAGTTAACTTGCAGGTCGAGTGGGTGGTGAGGAAGGCAAGTGCCATGTTAGCATTCATTTCAAGAGGTCTAGAGTACAAGAGTAAGGATGTGATTCTGGGGCTTTATAAGGCACTGGTGAATATTAAGAACAATTTTGGCACTGGTGAATATTAAGAACAATTTTGGGCCCCTCATCTTAGAAAAGATGTGCTGGCATTAGGGAGGGTCCAGAGGAGATTCTCAAGGATGATTCCAGGAATGAAAGGGTTATCATACGAAGAAGGTTTGATGGCTCTGGGTCTGTACTCACTGGAATTCAGAAGGATGAGGGGGGATCTCATTGAAACCTTTTGAATGTTGAAAGGCCTAGACAGAGTAGATGTGGAAAGGATGTTTCCCATGGTGGGAGAGTCTAGGACAGGGGTCAGCAACCTTTACCACTGAAAGAGCCACTTGGACCCGTTTCCCACAGAAAAGAAAACACTGGGAGCCGCAAAACCCGTTTGACATTTAAAATGAAATAACACTGCATACAACGTTTTGTTTTGCCTTTATGCTATGTATAAACAAACTATAATGTGTTGCATTTATGAAATTGATGAACTCCTGCAGAGAAAACGAAATTACATTTCTGCATGCAACAAAAACATTTTGAACTCCGAAAAAAAGACGTTGGGTTGAAGGTTACTTTTAAGTAAAATACTCAACGTCTATTTGAGTCCTTCTTGTATTTATGAAAAACGCCAAACTTAAATTTGCCGCCAGCAGCAAACCAAAAATAACGTCAGCCAGCTGTCAACCTGAAAAATAAAAGGACTATTTCACTGAACAATGAAAACATATGAATATACGTAAAATAATAGGCAATTAAAATATTTATCATACTTGGTCAGGTTGACTCACACCTGACAATGCAGTCGTATTCAGTAGGGATGGATCAATGCTTAGGGGAGTGACCAGGAAGGATAATGTGTTTTTTTCCTCTCTGAACTCACAGAAGCGTTTCCCAAACGATGTTTGCATTGTGATGATTGCAGAATGTAAATACTCCGAATTTATCATGTCGTGACCTTGTTTGAACTCTCTCAAATTGGGGAAGTGAGACAATGTGCCTTTCTGTAAATCTCTGGCAAGCAGTGTCAACTTGCGCTCGAATGCTAAAACATCCTCCAACATGTGCAGGGCTGTACGTCCTTACCCCTGAAGAGCTGTGTTCAGCGTGTTCAGGTGCGCTGTCATGTCCACCATGAAGTGTAGCTTTTCCAGCCACTCTGGCTGTTCCAGCTCAGGAAAGGTGAGCCCTTTGCTGCCCAGGAAAGTTTTCACTTCTTCCAGACACGCGACAAAGCGTTTCAGCACCTCCCCTCTGGACAGCCAGCGATAAAAACACGTTGTAGCGGTGTGCTACACGCAGTCAGTAAACTGCAGTCAAAGATAGCTTTATTCGAACTAAACAGCCTTGCTTTTAAGCCTCCCTCAACCCGCCCCCCCATGGGCGCGGATGCTGCAAAAGACACGTACTCACAAACCCCCGTAGGCTATCTCCCTTAGCCTGAGCGCTGGCTAATTGTGAGCAGGTTCAGATGTGTCAGGAAATGGGTCGCCACAACGTCTTATTTAGATTGTACAAGATCACCATAATCTTCAAATTTAGAATTACATTTCAAAAACTAACAAACTAACATAAAATACATTTTAATTAAATACTGACCAATTATTTCCCAAAGCAACAGGGAGCCGCAGCACAGACGTAAAAGAGCCACAAGTGGCTCCGGAGCCGCGGATTGCCGACCCCCGGTCTAGGACAAGAGGGCACAGGCTCAGGATAGAGGCATCAAGAGCAAGCATAGAGATTGTTTCATTTCAGTTGAGGGTGAAATCTGTGTGTGCTTGTCTCAAGTTCAATCCAGAATTGAGAAATCATGTTTGCCTTATGAGTTTTAAAAATTTACGAAAGAGAAAGAAAGAGATTGCATTCAAGAATGTTAAGCTATGCTTAACTACCTGTCTTTTTTTTAAAGAAAGGTTGGCTAAAAATTCATCCTCTCTCAAAAGAGCATTGACAATTATTTTTGGATTATTGTATCAACAACTTACTGATCACGCTAACAAGCTGTGAGCTGTGGATATAATTTTTATTCAGGGGTTCCCTGAGACCTGAAAATTATTTCAAGGGTTCATCCAGGGCAAAAATGTTGAGAAAGGCTGCTGTAATGTCTCTGCATTTTTACTTATTTACTCCGAGACACCGTGCGGAACAGGCCCTTCTGACCCACTGAACCATGCTACCCAGCAACCCACCAATTTAACCCCAACCTGATCACTGGATGATTTACAATTACCCTACTAACCAGTACGTCTTTGGACTGTGGCAGGAAACCAGAGGAAGCCTCCCGCCCTCCCCATCCGCACTTGGGAAGGGACGTACAAACTGTTTTATAGAGGCTGCTGGAATTGAACTCCAAATTTGGATGCCCTGAGCTGTAATAGCGTTGCGCAATTTTGTATTAACATGATGTGCTGTGCTAAGTGGCTGCCTCCTGTGTCAAACATGTTCTGTGATTCTGTTTCACAGATAACAAAGCCTAATTATTCATAGTTTAGGGTGTGTTCTTCCTAGTCTCTCCCTAGACCCCGAGATCAACAGACGGATCGGACGAGCAGCCTCAACATTCGCCAGGCTGAGAGAGTCTAGGAGAATGGAAAGCTGGCAACGCACACCAAGGGTGCAGTCTACAGGGCCTGTGTCCGGCAGCGAGACCTGGAGCCTCTACTCCAGACAAGAGCGGCGTCTCTGCCTTCCACCTTTGCAGCCTGAGACGCATTCTGGACATCAAGTGGACTGACCGAATCACCAACAATAAGGTCCTGGTCCGCACCCAGATACCCAGCCTCTTCACCCTGTTCCAGCAACGCCGTCTCTGCTGGCTGGGCCACGTACACAGCATGTCAGACGGGAGGATCCCGAAAGACCTGCTGTATGAGGAACTGGCCTCCGGCAAGAGAGCACAAGGGCGGCCCCATCTTTGTTTCAAAGATGTCTGCAAGAGAGACATGAAGTCACTGAATGTGAACGTTGAGAGGTGGGAGGACATTGCAAGCAATCACTCTTGCTGGAGACTGAAACTACGCAGGGGTCTAAAAAGAGAAGAGAAGCTGAGGCTTGCTGCTGAAGAAAAGTGCACTCGCTGAAAAAAAACAGCACCAAGACAACACCGGAGGACAGTGCCTTCAAGTGCAGTCGCTGCAGCCGAGACCGTCACTCCTGTGTGGGCCTGGCGACAGCCACAACAGATGCTGCTCTAGCAACACAGACTGAAGCAAGACTTTCCCAGTGCAGATCCATGCTCTCGCAAGACTGACGGGTGCCTCGTGAGGGTGTGTTCTCACCAGAGCCCTATAGAATTGCAGTGAAACATCCTGGCAGCAAGATCGCGTAGTGGTTAGCATAGCACTTTACATCAGCAGCGACTGGAAGGTTCACGCTGCCGTCTGTACGGAGTTTGTTTTCTTGTGTATTGAGATACAGCATGGAATAGGCCCATCAAGCCACACCACCAAGTAATCTCCTGGTTCAATCCCAACCAAATTCAATTCTATTGAAGTTCAGTTGTCATTGAACCATACATGAATACCTGTGAATGCAGTCAAACGAGATAGCATTACTCTGGGGCCAAGCTGTAAGGGTTGTACAGCACAAAGCAGACATAGCACATACAAAATAGCGAGCACATGGAAGATATCAGTAAGATACAGCCATACAAAATGATCAATTAACCTACCGACTGGTACGTCTTTAGACTGTGGGAGGAAACCAGAGCACCTGGAGGAAACCCACACGGTCACCGGTGAGAATGTACATACTTCTTACAGACAGCGGTGGGAATTGAACCTGGTGTACCAGTACTGTAAAACCTCTTGCTAACCACTATGCTACCGTGCCATGCAGTGTCCATGAGAGATTCCTCCGTGTGTCTGGTTTCCTCCCATCTTCCAAACTATAGGTCAGGGTTAGTAACTTGTGGGCATGTTATGTTGACGCTGGCAGTTTGGCAGTGCGTTGTCCTCAGCATATTTTCAAGCTGTGCTGGAGTGATATATTTTACTGTATGTTTCAATGTACATCAAAGGTAATCTCATTTAAAAAAAAGTAATCTCTTAAATTGATGCGGGCACATGAGTTCAAATTTCACCTATGGTTCTATTTAATATCAGAGAACGTATACAGTGTGAATTTCTTACTCTTCATGGAGATCCATGAAACAGAAGGGGAAAAAAGTGCCCCAAAAGAATGAATGATGAATGACAGAAATATCAGAACACCAAAGTGCCCCTCTCCCCTCTCACATGCAAACAGCAGCAGAAACACCAACCCCCCCCCCCCCCCCCCCACCACCCACCATGCAAGCAATGCAAACCCTGCAGGCACCGTGATCTAGAGTCCCTCAAAAACTACCCTCCAACCCAACGCTTCAACATTTCAACAGGCTGTCTCTCTCAGTAGTGAAGGGGAGAGGGATACTGATCCTGCCCCAGTGAGGGGGGGAACCAACAGGCTGTCTCTGTCAGTAGTGAAGGGGAGAGGGATACTGATCCTGCCCCAGTGAGGGGGGGGAAACCAACAGGCTGTCTCTGTCAGTAGTGAAGGGGAGAGGGATACTGATCCTGCCCCAGTGAGGGGGGGGAAACCAACAGGCTCTCTCTGTCAGTAGTGAAGGGGAGAGGGATACTGATCCTGCCACAGCGATGGGGGAAACCAACAGGCTCTCTCTGTCAGTAGTGAAGGGGAGAGGGATACTGATCCTGCCACAGTGAGGGGGGGAACCAACAGGCTCTCTCTGTCAGTAGTGAAGGGGAGAGGGATACTGATCCTGCCCCAGTGAGGGGGGGGGGAAACCAACAGGCTCTCTCTGTCAGTAGTGAAGGGGAGAGGGATACTGATCCTGCCACAGCGATGGGGGAAACCAACAGGCTCTCTCTGTCAGTAGTGAAGGGGAGAGGGATACTGATCCTGCCACAGTGAGGGGGGGAACCAACAGGCTCTCTCTGTCAGTAGTGAAGGGGAGAGGGATACTGATCCTGCCCCAGTGAGGGGGGGGAAACCAACAGGCTCTCTCTCTGTCAGTAGTGAAGGGGAGAGGGATACTGATCCTGCCCCAGTGAGGGGGGGGAAACCAACAGGCTGTCTCTGTCAGTAGTGAAGGGGAGAGGGATACTGATCCTGCCACAGCGATGGGGGGAACCAACAGGCTCTCTCTCTGTCAGTAGTGAAGGGGAGAGGGATACTGATCCTGCCCCAGTGAGGGGGGGAACCAACAGGCTCTCTCTCTGTCAGTAGTGAAGGGGAGAGGGATACTGATCCTGCCCCAGTGAGGGGGGGAACCAACAGGCTCTCTCTCTCTCAGTAGTGAAGGGGAGAGGGATACTGATCCTGCCCCAGTGAGGGGGGGAACCAACAGGCTCTCTCTCTCAGTAGTGAAGGGGAGAGGGATACTGATCCTGCCCCAGTGAGGGGGGAAACCAACAGGCTGTCTCTGTCAGTAGTGAAGGGGAGAGGGATACTGATCCTGCCCCAGTGAGGGGGGGAACCAACAGGCTCTCTCTCTGTCAGTAGTGAAGGGGAGAGGGATACTGATCCTGCCACAGTGAGGGGGGAAACCAACAGGCTCTCTCTGTCAGTAGTGAAGGGGAGAGGGATACTGATCCTGCCCCAGTGAGGGGGGGGAAACCAACAGGCTGTCTCTGTCAGTAGTGAAGGGGAGAGGGATACTGATCCTGCCACAGCGATGGGGGAAACCAACAGGCTCTCTCTGTCAGTAGTGAAGGGGAGAGGGATACTGATCCTGCCCCAGTGAGGGGGGGAACCAACAGGCTCTCTCTCTGTCAGTAGTGAAGGGGAGAGGGATACTGATCCTGCCCCAGTGAGGGGGGAATCCAACAGTTCACTGTTCTGATGTTGATAGTTTAGGGAACTTAAATTTAAATCATTAAGTAAATGTGGAATTTAGGGGTAAAAAAAGTTGCTTTAGCAATAGTATGTGTGAATTCATCAGAGTTTTGTAAGTCTACCTGGTTCACTGATGTGCTTCAGGGCAGCAATATGTTGCTGTTTCTCTCACTGACCTAAGTATAACTGCAGACTTCTATAGATGTGTGGTGGAGAGCATATTGACCGGCTACCTCACACCCTGGTATAGAAATACTAATACCCTTGAATGGAAAATTCTACAAAAAATTGTGGATATGGCCCAGTCCATCTTGGGTAAAGCCCTCCCAACTGTTGAGCATATGGCCTCTTCTCATTGTTATTATTAGAAAGGAGGTACAAAAGCCTGAAGGTACACACTCAGTGAGTGATTCAGAAACAGCTTCTCCTCTTGTCAACAGATTCCTAAATAGGCATTGAACCCATGAACACTACCTCACTTTTTATTATTTCTGTTTTTGCACTATTTTTAGTTTAGCTATTTAATATAAATATACAGTCGCAAGAATACATTTCTGAACCCTTTACCTGGTTTTTTGCATTAATTACTCATAAACTGTGGTCTGATCTTTACCTAAGGAATAGGAAACGCAGACTGCCTAAACTAATAACACACCAGTTGTACTTCTCGTCATTACTAAGTATACCATTCAAACAGTCACAGTCTAGGTTCTAAAAGGTAAGTGGCCCTCTGGGGTAATGCCTTCCACAAAAGCTATTTGGAGTCAGGTTTTCCAATCGATAAGATGAGATTGAAGGTTAGGCTTTAGAAATGCCTTGCCCTATTAAAAAAGACACACAAAGTCAGGTTACTGATGAAGTCCGCTCTTCTCAAGAAAGATACCTTTAGGTACATTGTGCCTCAATCAAAACAACTTCCAGAGGACCTTAAAAGAAGAATTTTAGAGATGCACGCATAAAGATGTAAAAGGCTACAAGAGCATTTCTAAAGACCTGAGGGTTCGTCAGTCCACAGTCAGAGAAATTGTCTGCAAATGGGGGAAATTCAGTACTGTTGCTACTCTCCCTAGGAGTGGGCATCCTGCAAAGATCACACCAAAAGCACAATGTGCAATGTTGAAGGAGGTGAAAAAATACCCAAAGGTAACAGCAAAAGATCTGCAGAAATCTCCAGAACTTGCTGAAGTGTCTGTTCGTGTGTCCACTATAAGAAAAACTCTGAACAAGAATGGTGTTTATGGACGAACAACACAAAGGAAATCACTGCTCTCCAAAAAAACCATTGGTGCATGTCTCAAGTTTGTAAAAGACCACCTGGATGTTCTACAGTGCTTCTGGGACAGTGTTCTGTGGACCGATGAGACAAAAGTTGAACTTTTTGGCAGAAATGGACACTACTGTGTTTGGAGGGAAAAGGGCATTGCACATCAACACCAAAACCTCATTCCAAATGTGAAGCAAGGTTTGAAAGAGCATCATGGTTTGGGATAGCTTTGCTGCCTCAGGACCTGGACAGTTTGTTATCATTGAGGGAGCAGTGAATTCAAAATTGTATCAAGACATTCTACAGGCAAATATCAGGGTAACGCTCCATCACCTGAGGGTTAATAGAAGTTAGATAATGCAACAAGACAGTGATTCAAAATACAAGAGTAAATCAACAACGGAATGGTTTAAGAAGAAAAATGTGTGTGATTTCGATTGGCCAAGTCAAGAGTCCAGATGTTAACCCAATTGAGATGCTGTGGCATGACCCGAAGAGGGCTGTTTATGCAAGGTATCCCAGAAATATTGATGAACTGAAACCATTTTTTAAATTGGTCAATTAGTCTAAAATTCCTCCTCACTGATGTACAAGTCTGATCAGTGGCTACAGGAAATGTTTGGTGGAGGTTACTGCTGCTAAAGGAGGTTCTACCAGATGTTAAATACTATACAAGGGTTCACACACTTCCAGCCTGGACTGTGAATGATTAAACCATGTGTTCAATAAAGACATCAAGATTACAGTTGTTTGTGTGTTATTAGCTTAGGCAGATTGTGTTTGTCTATTCTTGTAACTGAGATGACCATCAGACCACATTTTATGAGTAATTAATGCAGAAAACCAGCTAATTGCAAAGGTTTCACAAATTTTCTCTTGCAACTTGTGTAGATGGATAAGATTTACTTTGAACTTTACATTTGGCAATCTAATTGACTATTAACTGCCTCAGTTCAGAGGCAGTACCAATGGATACTAAATGCCTGTTTTTGCCCACATTCAATAAACAAATATATTTTTTTAAAAAAGAACTTGCTATGCTCTTCACTTCTTATCAAGGCTGAAGCGTCACTAGCAACACACACAAAATGCTAGAGGGACTCAGCATTTCAGCCAATATCTATGGGAATAGATGAACAGTCAACATTTCAGGACTGAGAAGGAAGAGGGAAGATACCAGAATAAAAAGGGTTGGGGTGGGGGGGGGGGGGAGAAGGATGGCTGGAACGTGATAGGTGAAGCCAGGTGGGTAGGAAGGGAAAGGGCTGGAGAAGAAGGAATCTGGTGGGAGGAGAGAGTGGACCATAGGAGAAAGAGAAGAATGGGGAGACCCAGTGGGAAGTAACAGGCAAGTGAGAAAAGGTCAGCGTGGGGTATAAGGAAAGAGGGGTGGGGGGGGGAAGAATTTGTTTACTGGAAGGAGAAATCCATATTCATGCCATCACATTCAAGGCTACCCTGACGGAATATAACGTGTTCCTCCTCCGACCCAAGGATTGTCTCATCTTGGCACGAGAGGAGGCCATGTATTTCCATGTTGGAATGGGAATGTAATTAAAATATTTGGCCACCGTGAAGTCCCACTTGTGGCAGATGGTGCAGACAGAGGTGCTCGACAAGGAAGTCTCCCAATTTACAGTAGTTTTAGCCCATGTAGGGGAAGCCACATCGAGAGTATGGGCAACAGTAGACTCCCCCAGCAGAGTTGCAGGTGAAGTATTGCCTCACCTGGAGGGACTGCTTGGGGCCCTGAGTAGAGGTGAGAGCGTAGGCATCATCAAGGTTCCTAACCATTTGCTAATAATCTGCATCTTGGCGTTCTGAGATTTATGTAACACAATACTCAAATCTCTCTAAATCATTTAGTGGGCACTCGTCTTTTTCTGCATCAATATTTCTACTGTCAAAGACAATAATGTAGATTCTTTTAATAAAGTGACTGAAAATGGCTTCCAGCTCACAAGCTGTACTTCCCATAAATTACTCTCGCATAAGATAAATTTAGCAAACAATTAAATAATGCACTGGTAATGGCAAATGATCTGGCAGTACTCTGTTGTTTTATTAATATACTTGGAAGATCGAACTCTGTCTTTACCTCTGTCTCTCTCTGCCCGTCTCCCACCCCCCCCCCCCCCCGCCACTGTTACTCAATCACCACTCAGCACTCTCATTCACACTCTCAAAAAACTTGGAATAAAAACGACACTACAGACTGTAACGTTGTTTGTTGCCTTCCTTCTCAATATGAAAGGGGTGACACCTCACTCTCCCTTGTTAGAGAGAGTGAGCCTGTGGCACGTTGAAGTGCTGAGTTATGGGCTGTAGATTTTGATGTATCGTAGATCATGGTCTCTTTGGGGACTTTGCTATTGCTTTCTTCCTGCTCAGACAAGTGGATGGGGAGAGGGTTAATGCTTTGTTGCTGCTTGTGAGAGAGGGGGGCTTTGGGGTACTAATGTTTTTCTGTCTTTCATCCTTTTGACGTTTTTCTGTTTTGTGGATTCTGTGAAGAAGAAAAATTCAGGTTACATACTGTAAATATTCTCTGATATAAAATTGAGCCATTGAGAGTATGGTGGGCATCTGTACAAACGAGGTTTCCTCCTTAACACTCAAAATGCTGTAACAGATTTTCTGTGGGCAGAACTCCTTTAGCTCGAGCTAAAGACTTTGGACCAAGTCCCATTTAGGGACATGAGCGCAAAAATGACTACTGGACAGGTATGGAGGAATTTAAGGTGGGGGAATATATGGGAGGCTGGGTTTAAGGGTTGACACAACATTGTGGGCCGAAGGGCCTGTACTGTGCTGTACTATTCTATGTTCTAAAATTCAAAGGAGCTGATGAGCAAGTTGTTGGTGGCAGGATGTAGGACCATGAGACGTAGGAGCACAATTAGGCCACTTGGCCCATTGAGTTGCTACCCATTTCTAAGGGGCAGCATGGTAGTGTAGTGGTCAGCACAGAGCTTTACAGTACCGGAACCCCAGGTTCATTTTCCGCTGCTGCTTCTAAGGAGTTTATACGTTCTCCCCGTGACCGCCTGGGTTTTCTGTGGGTGCTTCAGCTTCCTCCCACAGACCAAAGACCTACTGGTTGATAGGTTAACAAAGGGGCAACATGGTAGCACAACACTTTCCAGTACAGGCAGCCAGGGTTCAATTCCCACTGCTGTCTGTAAGGAGAGTGTATGTTCTCCCCGAGACCATAAGACATAGGAGCAGAATTAGGCCATTCACGCCACTGTTATTCCATCAGTGCTGATCTTGGATCCTACTCAACTCCATGCATCTTCCTTCTTGCCATAACTTTTGATGTCTTGACCAATCAGGAAGTCATCAATTTTTGCTTTAAGTATACCCGCAGTCTTGCCCTCCACAGCTGTCTGTGGCAGAGCATTCCACAGATTCACTTCTCTCTGGCTAAAAAAAAAATTACTCATTATCTCTGTTCTAAAAAGTCGCCCCTCGATTTTGAGTTTGCCGTGTAACCAGTGACGAGACCTCTTGCCTACATCACAATTGTGCTTCCGTAATGGCGACTAATCAACTGATTGATAGGTATATAAAGGTCAAATATCCAGAGGGCACACCATAAAAAACAGCGCCCTCGTGATGTCACCCGTATGCTGATGAAACGTTAGCAAGTAAATTGTTAAGATCAGAACAACTCAACCCACCCATATAGGATTAGATTTATTTGTCATATGTACCTCAAAACAACCGGTGAAATGCATCGTTTGTGTCAACGATCAAAGCTGCCGTCTTCCAGTGCCAACGTAGCATACCCACAACTTACTAACGTGTATGGCTTTTGGACTACGGGAAGCCCATACAGTCTTGGAAAGAATGTATAAACTCCATACAGACAGCAGCAAGAACTGAACCCTGATCACTGGCACTGTAGTAGTGTAATGCGAACTGCTTTTCTGCATTTCCCTCCAGAATGTTGTGACATTTTTTATTTTACGGCAGCAATATAGTATATGGGTGGCAGGGTGGAGATATGTCCCTACCAAAAGACGTGTAAGGTGCTCTTTCCCTTCACTAGCCCCTTCAGGTCATCCTTGGGCAGGTGTAGCACCTGCTGAGCCTCCCCCCCCCCCCCCCCCCCACTCTGATCAGGGTTATGTGAAGCCAGGGGAGCCGGTGGTGGACGGTCGTATCAGCAGCCGGTGCAGATCACAAGTCCTAATTATACAACCATTGTCACCAGGCAGACGATCTCTGAAGAGTGTTGATAATTGCTGCAGGTCACCTGTTTTGTAAAGACACTGCCCAGAAGAAGACAATGGCAATTCACTTCTGTAGAAAAACTTGCCAAGAACAGTCATGGCCATGGAAAGACCATGGTTGCCCACATCATACAATCAGATCTGGAGTAACAATCATTTTTTTTCCCTTTCCTTTTACACTCAAGTACTGAATCCTGTTTTCCCAGCCTTCTGTTTTTCTAACCTCAAGAGTTTGGGCATTGCAGTTTTTTTTCTTTTTCTGGTTTTTAATATTAGCAATGTTCAAGTTAAATTTTATTATCTAAGTACATATATGTCACCATATACAACCTTGAGATTCATTTCCTTGTGGGCATGCTCAATATTCAATAAGACATACTCAGTATGGAGACAGTGAGCACATGGATAGTCACAGGCTCTTTCCCAGGGCTGGAATAGCTGGCATGAGAGGGCATAGGTTTGAGGTGCTTGGAAGTAGGTACAGAGGAGATGTCAGGGGTAAGTTTTTTTACGCAGAGAGTGGTGAGTGTGTGGAATGGGCTGCCGGTGACGGTGGTGGAGGTGGATACAATAGGGTCTTTTAAGAAACTTTTAGATAGGTACATGGAGCTTAGAAAAATAGAGGGCTATGGGTAAGCCTAGTAATTTCTAAGGTAGGGACATGTTTGGCACAACTTTGTGGGCCAAAGGGCCTTTATTGTGCTGTGGGTTTTCTATGTTTTCTATTAAGTCAATAGAATAATAACCATAACAGAATCAGCAAAAGGCTGCAGCAACTAGGACGTTCAACCAGAGTGCAGAAGACAACAGATTGTGCAAATACAAAAAGAAGAAATAATAACAATAAATAAGCAAAAATTATCAAAAATGTGTGATGAAGAGTCCTTGAAAGTGAGTCCATAGGTTGTGGGAACATTTCAATGATGGGGCGAGTGAAGTTGTTCCTTTGGTTCAAGAGCCTGACGGCTGAGGGGTAGTAACCATTCCTGAACCTGGTGGTGCGAGTCCGGAGGTTCCTGTACCACCTTCCTGATGGCACAGCGAGAAGAGAGCATGTCCTGGGTGGTGGGGATCTCTGATGGAAGCTGTTTTTCTGCAACAGCATTTCATGTTGATGTGCTCAATGGTGGGGAGGGGAGGGCTTTACCACTGGTAATCCGGTAAAACTGTTATGCAGGAATACAAGAATGATAAAGGAAGCAGCAGAATATTGAATGTTTGTCATTATAAATTTCTGTAATAAGTCTAATTAAAACTGCAATGGCCATTATTGTCAAGTAAGCTTGTACTGTAGAGGTGTGCCCCTCCGCGATGAGAATGTTAAACTCACCTCCTTGGTCCATGTGAAGAATGGTCATCTGAGTGAGACTGGTGGAGTGTGACCAGTACACATCACCTCCTCCGTAGTGAGGCAGAGTGTGGGGATCACCTCGTATGAATAACACCAACCCAGAAACTTGTTTGCTTTGTTGTTTGTGAGGCTATGCAGTTCGGAAAGTGGCTGCCATTTCATTTAATGAAACCTAAGAGATTCATTGGCTTCCCTGCTTAAAAGACAGAAGATATTCCCTTTATGAGATGTTGCATTGGAATCCAGCCATTTATTCACTTAAGCAGTTATTTGTTTTTTTTTCCCTCCCTGTGTGAAGTCATTATTATCTGTCTGATTTGTAAAAATGTTTTCCTGACCGAGGTTTACTGTTCCATGGGGTATCTCACATGGAGCATTTCACAAATGGACGTAGCTTCGAAGGAAAGCAATCTCTTCCCTCGCTCGGTAGTGAGCAGAGGAGCTAATACCAATAATACAATTCCCCACCTTTTCATGGCACTGCAGAGGTCTTGAGCGCAGATGAGAGTCATTTGAGCCATCATTATCTTCATTGAAGAACTTGAAAGAACTTTCATGGGCTGGTCTTCTCACTGTCAAGGAATCTGCAACTCATGTTCTCAGTTCATTCCTCTCCATCTGCCTGTAAACTTAAAAAACGCCAGACCAAATCACCACAGCACAGAAGAACATTACTTATCTTTTCACCAGTTTATTTCTTGGAGCTCAGCCGGTGGGGGAACTTGGTCCTGACATCAGGGGAGAAGCATTCTCATCCCTCCAGTGGTTCCACAAGTTCACTGTTCACCTTCCAGACCAGTTAACAATTTATAAGGCCACTGATCCAAAAGATCAATCAGTTTGATAGACACTTCAGCCAAGTCAATGGACTGTTGATACAAAAGAACAATCAGTTTGATAGACATTCTAGCCACTAATTAAAAAAGGAATGTCCTACTTGGTTTGTTGGAGCTAAAACTTAATTACAAAGATAAGAACATCTACCAGTTTATGCTTTAATCAAGAAAGGAACGTCCTGTCTAATTTCCATCAGGTACTATCCAACTATGAAAATGGACAAGGGAGAGCCAGTGGACGTAGTGTACCTGGACTTCCAAAAAGCCTTTGATAAAGTCCCACATAGGAGATTAGTGGGCAAAATTAGGGCACATGGTATTGGGGGCAGAGTACTGACATGGATTGAAAATTGGCTGGCTGACAGGAAACAAAGAGTAGTGATTAACGGGTCCCTTTCGGAATGGCAGGCTGTGACCAGTGGGGTACCGCAAGGTTCGGTGCTGGGACCGCAGCTGTTTACAATATACGTTAATGATTTAGATGAAGGGATTAAAAGTAACATTAGCAAATTTGCTGATGACACAAAGCTGGGTGGCAGTGTGAAATGTCAGGAGGATGTTATGATAATGCAGGGTGACTTGGACAGGTTGGGTGAGTGGGCAGGTGTATGGCAGATGCAGTTTAATCTGGATAAATGAGGTTATCCACTTTGGTGGCAAGAACAGGCAGGCAGATTACTATCTAAATGGAGTCAAGTTAGGAAAAGGATAAGTACAACGAGATCTAGGTGTTCTTGTACATTCAAGCTGTAGCATGCAGGTACAGCAGGCAGTGAAGAAATAACTAATGGCATGCTCTTGTTATAAACAGGAATTGAGTATAGGAGTAAAGAGGTCCTTCTGCAGCTGTACAGGGCCCTGGTGAGACCCCACCTGGAGTATTGTGTGCTGTTTTGGTCTCCAAATTTGAGGAAGGACATTCTTGCTATTGGGGGAATGCAGCGTAGGTTCACAAGGTTAATTCCCGGAATGGCGGGACTGTCATATGTTGAAAGATTGGAGCGACTGGGCTTGTATACACTGGAATTTAGAAGAATGAGAGGGGATCTGATTGAAACATGTAAGATTATTAAGGGATTGGACACACTGGAGGCAGGAAGCATGTTCCCGCTGATGGGTGAGTCCAGAACTACAGGCCACAGTTTAAGAATAAGGGGTAGGCCATTTAGAACAGAGGTGTGGAATAACTTTTTCACCCAGAGAGTGGTGGATATGTGGAATGCTCTGCCCCAGAAGGCAGTGGAGGCCAAGTCTCTGGATGCATTCAAGAGAGAGTTAGATAGAGCTCTTATAGATAGTAGGGTCAAGGGATATGGGGAGAGGGCAGGAACGGGTTCTGATTATGTATGATCAGCCACGATCACAGTGAATGGCGGTGCTGGCTAGAAAGGCCGAAAGGCCGACTCCTGCACCTACTTACTGTCTATTGTCTATTGTACCGCCTTTTATCAAAACCAAAAGGTGTGAAAAATCAGGAGACAATCTTATGTGCTGTGTGAACTTTAACCCTTACCTTGCTCCAAAGAAGCAGCTGTGAGACATTATTCAAACACCCTGCAGTCACTCACAAAATACACAGACATAGTTGGTACTTAACCCCTCATTTACAGGAATCTGAGAATCCCCCATTCCCTTAAGCTTTATTGCCTTTGTTCTGTCTTTCCTTCTCCCTCCAAGACTTTCTCCACGTCACCCTCCCCCTTCCCTATCTCCTCCATCTCTCCCTCTGTCCCCCACCCCCTCCTCCCATAGCTTCAATCTCCTTTCGGTAATCAGAAGCTGTTTCTGAGTCATTGAGAGTGTGCCTTCGGGTTCTTGTACGCCCTTCCTGATGGTAGCAATGTGAAGAGGGCATGACCTGGGTGATTGGGATCATAGCGATGGATGCCGCTTTTTTGAGGCATTGCTCCTTGAAGATGCCCTGGATACTCCAGAGGCTAGCTTTGGTGACATACTGAATCCACTCACTCCTAATGAAATAGAAGTTGCAGTGCCTTCTTTGTAGCTGCATTGAAATGTTGGTCCCAGGATAGATCCTCAGATTTTGACACATTCAAACTTGAAATTACTCTCACTATCCATGTCTGACCATATTCTGATTGTACCAAACTCTTTCACTGTGATGAAGTGCTTAGAGAGGTTGGTTATGGATTAATTAAATCCTGTCTCAGCAAGAACCTGGGACCATTGCAATTTGTCTATCACTGCAGTAGGTCATGCAATCTCATTGGCTGTTCATGTGGTCTTGGATCACCGGGACTTTTACACAGCACTGTAGTAATTTAATGTACTGCAAAAAAAATATATGCAAGTGATGATAAACCTGATTCTGATATGGGTTTCTATTGTGGACTGGGAGTGGGAAAGGAGAATCATGGGAAAGGGGGAAGAGAGAGGGGAGGGTATGGAAAGCACCAGAATGCTCAATAAACCAGTTGTTTAGAATCAAATGACCCTACCTAGTCTCTCAGGGCTGGGTGTGTCTGTAGCCACGTCGCACCCCCCCCCCCCCCCCCCAATGCCTAGCAGTCCTTCTCGACCACCTGTCCCACACCCTTCCCACAGTACTTCCCATTCCAAACATCATTTGATCCCGCCTGACTTACAAACTCACTGTCTGCTCCATGATGAGTATAGTACTGTGCGAAAGTCTTAGCCACCTTAGATATAGACATGTGCTTAAGAGTTTTGCGTAGCACTGTACATACTTCGATAGTAAATGTACCTTGAACTTTGAGTTTTCCTGTGAAAGTTCTGGATGACTTTTCCACCACTCTTATAGGCAGTGAATTGCAGTTCGCAACCTATATCTGAGTTAAAGGAAAAGTCCCTGATTACACACCTCTCCTACTTCTCTTTCGATCAATTTCCCTTGTCTTTGAACTCCATTAATGGAATTTGCTTCTCTCTATTTATGTCATATAATCCCATCATCCTGCCTATAATATTGCATCCACACACTTGAATCAAGTCTCCTTTTAACCTCTTTTTCTTCAGAGAGGTGCACCTTGTGAGAATTGCACTAGATTCAGTTAAACAAATAGTTTTAAAAAACTGGAATGGGAGCTGACAATATAAAACCATAAAGACCTAGGAGCACAATATGGCCATTCAGCCCTTTGAGTCAGTTCTGTCATTACGTTATGGCTGATTTATTATCCCTCATAACCCAGTTCTCCTGCCTTCTCCCCCTAACCTTTTCATGTCCTGATTAATCAAGAACCTATCAATCTCCGCTGTAAGTATACTCAATGACTCGGCCTCCACAGCCATCTGTGGTAATGAATTCCACAGATTCAGCACACTGGCTGAAGAAATTCCCTCTCAACATTCTAAATCGATATCCCTCTATTCTGAGGCTGTGCCCTCTGGCCCTAGACACATCCACTATAGCAGGGGTTTCCCAACCTGGGGTCCAAGGACCCTTTGGTTAATTGTGAGGGTCCATGGCATAAAAAAAGTTGGAAACCCATGCACTATAGGAAACAGCCTTTCCACATCCACTCTGTCTAGGCCAGGGGTCAGCAACCTTTACCACTGAAAGAGCCACTTGGACCCGTTTCCCACAGAAAAGAAAACACTGGGAGCCGCAAAACCCGTTTGACATTTAAAATGAAATAACACTGCATACAACGTTTTTTTTGCCTTTATGCTATGTATAAACAAACTATAATGTGTTGCATTTATGAAATTGATGAACTCCTGCAGAGAAAACGAAATTACATTTCTGCATGCAACAAAAACATTTTGAACTCCGAAAAAAAGACGTTGGGTTGGTTACTTTTAAGTAAAATACTCAATGTCTATTTGAGTCCTTCTTGTATTTATGAAAAATGCTGAACTTAAATTTTCCGCCAGCAGCAAGCCAAAAATAACGTCAGCCAGCTGTCAACCTGAAAAATAAAAGGACTATTTCATTGAACAATGAAAAAATATGAATATATGTAAAATAATAGGCAATTAAAATATTTATCATACTTGGTTAATGGGATTTCTGCTCCTGGACCTCAGCGCACAGCACCTGCACATCAGGGCTGTATGACGTCACCTTTATCTTTACACAGGATCGCAAGCTGTCATCTGTGAGGCGTGCGCGATGTTTGTTTTTAAATAAAGTTCATGTTGGAGAACACCTGCTCACATACATATGTGGATCCAAAGATCGACAGGACTCCAACCGCATACTTTTTAATGTTTACATAAATGTCGGGGATAGCATTCCATGTTTCGAACACAAGTTTGTCCGGTTTTGGGAGGTTTTCAATATCACTCCATTTATGATTCTGAGCAAGAACGGCCTTCTGACGGGCAACATCTTCAAGGTCTGCTGTCAAGCGTCTAAACTTGGACACCCATATGTCTTTGTCGGCTATGTCGGCCAGTTCCATCTCAAGATCAGGTTTACTCACACCTGCCAATGCAGTCGTATTCAGTAGAGATGAATCGATGCTTAGGGGAGTGATCGGGAAGGATAATGTGTTTTTTTCCTCTCTGAACTCACAGAAGCGTTTCCCAAACGATGTTTGCATTGCGATGATTGCAGAATGTAAATACTCCGAATTTATCATGTCGTGACCTTGTTTGAACTCTCTCAAATTGGGGAAGTGAGACAAAGTGCCTTTCTGTAAATCTCTGGCAAGCACTGTCAACTTGCGCTCAAATGCCAAAACATCCTCCAACATGTGTAGGGCTGTGTTTCCCCTGAAGAGCTGTGTTCAGCGTGTTCAGGTGCGCTGTCATGTCTACCATGAAGTGTAGCTTTTCCAGCCACTCTGGCTGTTCCAGCTCAGGAAAGGTGAGCCCTTTGCTGCCCAGGAAAGTTTTCACTTCTTCCAGACACGCGACAAAGCGTTTCAGCACCTCCCCTCTGGACAGCCACCGGACTTTGTTGTGCAGCAGGAGATCAGAATATGCGCTTTCCAGCTCGTCCAGTAACAAATGGAATTGACGGTGATTTAAACTTTTTGCCATTATTTTATTGACAATCTGAATGACAACATCCATTACTTCTGTGCATTCTGGAGGAAATGTTTGAGCGCACAGTGCCTCTTGGTGCAAGATGCAGTGAAAGTCAGCAGCTTTCTGTCCAGCGACTTCTGCAGTAAAGCCACAAATCCCTTGTGCGTTCCTGTCATACTCGGTGCCCCATCAGTAGCTACTGACACCAGGTGGGTAGTCTTTATTCCTTTGGCTCTTAAACAATTCAAGATAGCCTCACAGATGTCCTCCCCCCGTGTTTGGTCTTTTAGAGGTATCAACTCAATCAGTTCTTCCTGTGGCCCGGCAGAGTTTACATACCGGCAGAACAGCGCTATTTGTTCAATATCACCTTTGTCTTTAGACTCGTCACAGGCAATCGAGTAGGCCACAGCTGAATTGATGTCTTTAATTTGCTGTCTTGTGATGTCTTCTGCCATTTTTATGGTTCTGTCTTTGACAGTCTTTGCAGAGAGGGGCATATCCCTGATTTTCTGCACAATTTCACTCTTGTTTTTAAAGTCCGTGAATAGATGTTCTGAAATCTTAATGAAAGATTCTTTTATATATTCACCATCTGTAAACTGCTTCCCGTGCCTGACTATTTCCTGAGCGGCAATATAACTAGCGTATGTCGTTGGTTTTCCGGACTTCATCCATTGCTTGAAATGATTTTTGCTCAGATCAACCTTCCGCATCAGTTCCGAAACGGCTTTTTTTCTCTCATCTCCATCCGGATATTTTTGAGCAAAGGCTGCGTGTTTATTCTGGAAATGCCTTGCAACATTTGACTTTTTGTTGTTTGCTAGTTTCTCATTGCATATTAAGCATACCGGTAAACCAGTCTCGTCAACAGTGAAAGCAAATGAATCCGTCCACGTATTATTAAACGTTCTGTTTTCTTCAGTCACTTTTCTTTTTTTAGAATTCTCCATAGTTGGCCTACCTTGGATCGAAAAATTAAAGAAATCGCGCACTGACGGGTGTCAGGTATTGGCAGTGGTGACGTATATTAATAGCGATAAAAACACGTTGTAGCGGTGTGCTCACACAGTCAGTAAACTGCAGTTGAATAACTTTATTCGAGCTAAACAGCCTTGCTTTTAAGCCTCCCTCAACCTGGCCCCCATGGGCGCGGATGCTGCAAAAGACACGTACTCACAAACCCCCGTAGGCTATCTCTCTTAGCCTGAACGCTGGCTAATTGTGAGCCGGTTCCAATGTGCCAGGAAATGGGTCGCCACAACGTCTTATTTAGATTGTACAAGATCACCATAATCTTCAAATTTAGAATTACATTTCAAAAACTAACAAACTAACATAAAATACATTTTAATTAAATACTGACCAATTATTTCCCAAAGCAACAGGGAGCCGCAGCACAGAGGTAAAAGAGTGGCATGTGGCTCCGGAGCCGCGGGTTGCTGACCCCCGGTCTAGGCCCTTAAGGTCTTTTTAATTTGGTCCTTAAAGCTTTGTTCACCCACTGTACCATGGAAGCAGGTTCACAGGTTTGGTGAGTGAGACAGAAAACGCTGACTGCGAATAAGTGTATTACTCATTAATTTACTAACAGTAAAAAAATTAGACCAAACATTTAAGTATCCCCAAGTTACACAAACTACAAAACTAAATATTCAACAAACAGTTACTTAGGTAAAGGTGTGAGTGGAGCATACCTCCCCAGCCTGCCTGTGAAATGTGCCCCAGAGACAAAGGCCGGGGGTGGGGGGAGTGAGAGAAAGCCTCCTGCAGGTGCTAATCTGATATCTCCAAGGAGTTTAAAACTGGAGCTTAAGTGCAGCTGCGAGCAAACACGAGGAAATCTGCAGATGCTGGAAATTCAAACAACACACACAAAATTCTGGATTAGTTCCTGAGGATTGGAGGGTGGCTAATGTAACCCCACTTTTTAAAAAAGGAAGGAGAGAGAAACCGGGGAATTATAGACCGGTTAGTCTGACATCGGTGGTGGGGGAAATGCTGGAGTCGATTATCAAAGATGTGATAACAGCACATTTGGAAAGAGGTGAAATCATCGGACAAAGTCAGCATGGATTTGTGAAAGGAAAATCATGTTTGACGAATCTTGTAGAATTTTTTGAAGATGTAACTAATAGAGTGGATGGGAAGAGCCAGTGGCTGTGGTATATTTAGATTTTCAAAAGGCTTTTGACAAGGTCCCACCCAGGGGATTAGTGTGCAAACTTAAAGCACACGGTATTGAGAGTATGGTATTGATGTGGATAGAGAATTGGTTGGCAGACAGGAAGCAAAGAGTGGGAGTAAATGGGACCTTTTCAGAATGGTAGGCAGTGACTAGTGGGGTACCGCAAGGCTCAGTGCTGGGACCCCAGTTGTTTACAATATATATTAATGATTTAGACGAGGAAATTAAATGCAGCATCTCCAAGTTTGTGGATGACAGGAAGCTGGGTGGCGGTGTTAGCTGTGAGGAGGATGCAGGGTGACTTGGATAGGTTAGGTGAGGGGGCAAATTCATGGCAGATGCAATTTAATGTGGATAAATGTGAGGTTATCCACTTTGGTTGCAAGAACAGAAAAACAGATTATTATCTGAACGGTGGCCGATTAGGAAAAGGTGAGGTGCAACGAGACCTGGGTGTCATTGTACACTAGTCATTGAAGGTGGGCATGCAGGTACAGCAGGCAGTGAAAAAGGCAAATGGTATGTTGGCATTCATAGCAAAAGGATTTGAGTACAGGAGCAGGGAGGTTCTGCTGCAGTTGGACAAGGCCTTGGTGAGACCGCACCTAGAATATTGTGTGCAGTTTTGGTCCCCTAATCTGAGGAAAAACATTCTTGCCATAGACGGAGTACAGAGAAGGTTCACCAGATTGATTCCTGGGATGGCAGGACTTTCATATGAAGAAAGACTGGATCGACTAGGCTTATACTCACTAGAATTTAGAAGATTGAGGGGTATCGTATTGTAATGTATAAAATTCTAAAGGGATTGGACAGGCTAGATGCAGGAAGATTGTTTCCGATGTTGGGGGAGTCCAGAACGAGGGGTCACAGTTTAAGGATAAAGGGGAAGCCTTTTAGGACCGAGATGAGGAAAAACTTCTTCACACAGAGAGTGGTGAATCTGTGGAATTCTCTGCCACAGGAAACAGTTGAGGCCAGTTCATTGGCTATATTTAAGAGGAAGTTAGATATGGGCCTTGTGGCTAAAGGGATCGGGGGTATGGAGAGAAAGCAGGTACAGGGTTCTGAATTGGATGATCAGCCATGATCATACTGAATGGCGGTGCAGGCTCGAAGGGCCGAATGGCCTACTCCTGCACCTATTTTCTATGTTTCTATGCTGGCCAGGCAGCATCAATAGGAGAAGCACTGTTGACGTTTTGGGCCAAGACCCTTCGTCAGGACTGTGTTCCACCTGTTTATGTTTCGGGCCGAGACCCTTCATCCGGACTGTGTTCCACCAGCATTTTGTGTGTGTTGCTTAAGTGCAGCTGCAGTTTTTAAACGGACCAATCAACGACCAACATGGTGGAAGCAGCTTTTGACTGGCAAATAAGCCATACCCTCACACAACACTCACTTCTTCCCTCTTCCTTCCTTTTTAGACCACCAGCGACAGACCCTTGTTGCCTAAACCTATCACCTCCTCACCCCTCATTGCCATTTTCATTGCTCCTTGCTCTATCTGCTTAGCCACCCTAACTATAGACCCTTCTCCTTTGGATCCACCTGACCCTTTACCACTCTGCACTGGCTAACCCCTCTCTCAGTCCAGATGAGGGGCCCTGACCTGAAATGTCGACTATTAACTGCTTTATACTTGACATGTACTGAGGTACCGTGACAAACGTGGTTTTGCACGCCATCTAAACTTCGAGTTAGTAAAAGGTAAAAGTAATATCTAGAACGCAGTATAAAGTGTTAGGACGAAGAGAACATTATTAGTAACGCAGAGAGAAAGTCTGTCTAAGATGCTGAAGTGCTGGGTGATGGACTGAATCAGGGTCTCTTTGGGGAGCCTCTGCTGTTGCTTGCATGGTGGGTGGATGGGGGTGGCCCAGTGCTTCTGGCACGAGTGTGGGGAGGAGCGGCATTCGATGCTTTTGCCACTGTTTGTGCGAAGGGAGGGAGTGGGGGCTTTATCAGTCTCTGTCAGTCACTCTATAGGTTTCTTGTTTTGTGGATGTCTGAAGAGTATGAATTTCTGGTTGTATATTGAATACATTCTCTGATATTAAAATTAACCTTTAAACACAGAATACTGGAGGAGCTCGGCAACTATGGTAATGAATAAATAGTTGAAATTTTGGGCCGAGACTTTTCATCAGGACTGGAAAGGAAGGGAGAAGACATCAGATTAAAAAGGTGGCGGAAGGGAAGGAGGGTAAGCTAGAAGATGATAGATGAAGCCATTTGGGTAGGAAAGATAAAGTGCTAGAGAATAAGAAATCTGATAGAGGAAAGTGGACTATAAGAGAAAGATGAAGAGGAAGGACACCAGGGAGAAGTGATAGGCAGGTGAGAAGAAGTAAGGGTGCAGAGTGGAGAATAGAAGAAGAGGGAAGGGGGAGGAAATCTTTTTTTAACTGGAGGAGCGATTAATATCCATGCCTTTAGTTTAGAGGCTACCCAGGCAGAATATAAGGTATTGCTCCTCCACCCTGAGGGTGACCTCAACTGGCACAAGAGAAGGCCACAGACTGACATGACAGAATGGGAAAGGGAATTGGAATTAAAATGTTTGCCCATCGAGAATTTCTGCTTGTGGTGAATGGTGCTTGACGATGCGGTCCCTCAGTTTACGACACATCTCGCCAATGTGGATCAGGCTACATCCAGAGCACTGGACACAATAGGCGACCCCAGCAGATTGGTAGATGGAATTTTGCTTCGCGTGGAAGGACTGAATGGAGGTGCTGGAGGAGGTGAATGGGCTGGGAGAAGTGCCAAGAGTGAGATGAGTGGGAAGGGACGAATGGACAAGGAAATCATTATTAGTAATTCTTAGAGTCATAGGATTTAGGTTTAAAGTAGTATTATAATAGAAGGTTTTTTTCCACTGAATTCGGATGAAGCTTGAACTAGAGTTCATAGCTTAAAAGTGAAAAATGGAATATTTAACAGAAGCATGAGGGCCCAACATATTGTTGCAAAGAGGACAGACAGTGGCTGTATTTCATTAGGAGTCTGGAATGTCACCAAAGACATTGTCAAATTTCTACACATTTACTATGGAGAGCATTCTAACTGGCTGCATCACCGTCTGATATGGGAGGGGGGGGGGGCTACTGTGCAGGATCGAAGCAAGCTGCAGAGATTTGGAAACTCAGTCAGCTCCATCATGGGCACTGGCCTCCGTAGTATCCAGAACATCTTCAAGGAACGATGCCTCAAAAAGGTGACATCCATCATTAAGGACCCCCATCACCCAGATCATGCCCTCTTCTCATTGCTTCTGTCAGGGATGAGGTACAGAATTTTTAAGGCACACACTCAACTAATCAGGAATAGCTTCTGCCCTCTGCCATCAGATTTCTAAATGGACTTTGAAACCATGAACACTACACTTTTTTTGCACTAATTTAACTATTTAATGCGTATATTTACTGTAATTCACAGTTTTATATATTGGATTGTACGGCTGCCACATAACAACAAATTTCACAACTTACGCTGGTGATTTTAAACCTGATTCTCATTCACTCAGAGGGTGGTGTGGGTGTGGAGTGAGCTGCCAGTGCAAGAGGTAGATGTGGGTATGATTGCAACAGTTAAGGGAAGTTTGGACTGGCATGTGGATGGGAAGATTATAAAGTGTATTGGTCTAGATATGGGTTGATGGGACTAGGCAGAATAACAACGTAGCACTAAGTGGATGGGCCAAGGGTCCTGGTTCTGTGCTGTAGTGCTGTATGACTCTGAGATCTGCGTAGGGAATCCACGCTCGGGCTCCATCTTGCTGTCCATAGGTGCCACCAGATTGGTTCCTCCAGTATTTTTTCATGTTTCTCCAGAGATTCCAGCATCTGAAATCTCTTGTGTCTCTGGTATTAATCTCTCAACCAACATCTCTGGGCAGTTTGTCTGGTTCCTAGTCAGTCAAGTCATGGTGTCAAAGGTTACGGGAGGAGGCAGGAAAATGGTGTTCTATCAGCCATGATAGAATGGCAGGGCAGGCTTGAGGGCCAAATGCCTGATTCTGCTCGTATGTCTTTTGGGCATTATCACATGGTGAATTGGGGTTTGTTTGCAATTGAAGCTCCTGTTTCCTATACTTTGACAGGGACAGTCATCCAAAAGTATTTCTTTGTCTCCCTGGGACCACGTGGGTTTCCTCTGGGGTCTCTGATATCCTGAGACGTTGGGGTTAATAAAGGTTTCTCCAAAGGGAAAATATCGGCATTTAACTTGGTGCACCAGCCAGGTCTTGAGCCTGCCACAATGACACTCAGCAAGACCTTTCTTTCTTTACACAGGATACAGAAGAACATGCTGATGGACCTCACCAAAGACATCATGAACGAACTGGGCATCACAGCTGTCGGGGATATTATTGCCATTCTAAAACATGCCAAAGTGGTTTACAAGCAGGTGAGTGCTGCTACAGCTGCTTCCTTCATCACATGGCTCCTAAACTAAATGCCAAAAATGGGAGGGCCTCTATAGACAGGAAGCATTTTGGAGCAAAGCCTAGATTCCCATCACCCAGGCCATGCTCTTTTCTCACTGCTGCCAGGTACAAGAGCCCCAACCAGGTTCAGGAACTGTTCCTACCCCTCAACCATCAGGCTCTTGAACAAAGGGGATAATGACACTCACTTGCCCATCCATTGAGATATTCCCATAATCAATGATCTCATTTTAAGGGCTCTTTATCTCATGTTCTCATTATTTATTGCTATTTATTTATATTTACATTTACACAGTTTATTGTCTTCTGCACTCTCGTTGATCTTTCATTAATCCTGTTATAGTTGCTATTCTATAGATTTGCTGATATGTCCACATGAAAAAGGATCTGAGGATCTGAGGTGACCTACAGTGGCATGCAAAAGTTTGGGCACCCTGGTCAAAATTTCTGTTACTGTGAATAGTTGAGTGAGTAGAAGATGAACTGATCTCCAAAAGTCATCAAGTTAAAAATGAAACATTCTTTTCAACATTTTAAGCAAGATTAGTGTATTATTTTTGTTTTGTACAATTTTAGAGTGTAAAAAAGGAAAGGAGCACCATGCAAAAGTTTGGGCACCCTAAGGTATTTGAGCTCTCAGATAACTTTTACCAGGGTCTTGGACCTTAATTAGCTTGTTAGGGCTATGGCTTGTTCACAGTCATAGTTAGGAAAGGCCAGGTGATGCAAATTTCAAAGCTTTATAAATATCCTGACTCCTCAAACCTTGTCCCAACAATCAGCAGCCATGGGCTCCTCTAAGCAGCTGCCTAGCACTCTGAAAATTAAAATAAATGATGCCCACAAAGCAGGAGAAGGTTATAAGAAGATAGCCAAGTGTTTTCAGGTAGCCGTTTCCTCAGTTCGTAATGTAATTAAGAAATGGCAGTTAACAGGAACGGTGGAGGTCAAGTTGAGGTCTGAAAGACCAAGAAAACTCTCTGAGAGAACTGCTCATAGTATTGCTAGAAAGGCAAATCAAAACCCCCGTTTGACTGCAAATTAGGCCATCTTTTACTCACTTAGCTATTCACAGTAACGGAAATTTTGACCTGGGCGCCCAAACTTGTGCATGCCGCTGTATGTGTACATTGACAGTAAAATTTGCTTTGAACTTTCAAATTAATGATAGTGCATTCTGGCACTATGTTGGCCTTTAGTAAAATAGAAGATATTAATATGATTCTGTTGAGACTGTAATCTCCCTCTTATCCTCTTCATTCATGCCAATAATCAAAAGTGCTCTATTTTGTTAATATTCCAGTTGCTTTTCACTTTTTTCTTTATAAAAACTGGTAAGAAATTGCGCTGGATAGGTGCACCTTGAGGAAAACTGTTCCAGAGGGAGCTGTGCTACGTGAGAGTGACCCCCACTGTAGCGCAGAGAACAAGCAGCAGTTGTGAAAGGAGAGAATGAACAAACAAAAACCCTAACCAGGACAGGGGTTGCCAATCCCGTGCTAATGGTATTGGTCCATGGCATAAAAAAAGTTGGGATCCCCTGCCTTAGGAGAACATCATACTCAACACTTGATTGCAATAATATCATACCTTACAAATAATGGTTCTGTGGTTCCATTTAATTTAAGAGAATGCATACTGTATACAGCGTGAACTTCTTACTCTTCACAGACATCCACCAAATAGAAAACCCCAATGAATGAATGACAGAAAAATGTTAGAACCCCACAGTCAATAGACAATAGGTGCAGAAGTAGACCATTCGGCCCTTCGAGCCTGCACCACCATTTTGAGATCATGGCTGATCAATTACTATCAATACCCAGTTCCTGCCTTGTCCCCATATCCCTTGATTCCCCTATCCATAAGATACCTATCTAGCTCCTTCTTGAAAGCATCCGGAGAATTGGTCTCCACTACCTTCCAAGACAGTGCATTCCAGACCCCCACAACTCTCTGGGAGAAGAAGTTTTTCCTTAACTCTGTCCTAAATGACCTACCCCTTATTCTCAAACCATGCCCTCTGCTACTGGACTCTCCCAGCATCTGGAACATATTTCCTGCCTCTATCTTGTCCAATCCCTTAATAATCTTATATGTTCCAATCAGATCCCCTCTCAATCTCCTTAATTCCAGCGTGTACAAGCCCAGTCTCTCTAACCTCTCTGCATAAGACAGTCCAGACATCCCAGGAATTAACCTCGTGAATCTACGCTGCACTTCCTCTATAGTCAGGATGTCCTTCCTTAACCCTGGAGACCAAAACTGTACACAATACTCCAGGTGTGGTCTCACCAGGGCCCTGTACAAATGCAAGAGGATTTCCTTGCTCTTGTACTCAATTCCCTTTGTAATAAAGGCCAACATTCCATTAGCCTTCTTCACTGCCTGCTGCACTTGCTCATTCACCTTCAGTGACTGATGAACAAGGACTCCAAGATCTCTTTGTATTTCTCCCTTACCCAACTCTGCACCGTTCAGGTAATAACCTGCCTTCCTGTTCTTACTCCCAAAGTGGATAACCTCACACTTATTCACATGAAACGTCATCTGCCAAGTATCTGCCCACTCACCCAGCCTATCCAAGTCACCCTGAATTCTCCTAACATCCTCATCACATGTCACAGTGCCACCCAGCTTAGTATCATCAGCAAATTTGCTGATGTTATTCTCTATGCCTTCATCCAAATCGTTAATGTAAATGGTAAACAGCTGTGGTCCCAATACTGAGCCCTGTGGCACCCCACTAGTCACCACCTGCCATTCCGAGAAACACCCATTCACCGCTACCCTTTGCTTTCTATCTGCCAACCAGTTTTCTATCCATGTCAATGCCTTCCCCCCCGATGCCCTGAGCTTTGATTTTACCCACCAATCTTCTATGTGGGACCTTATCAAATGCCTTCTGAAAATCCCCCCTACACAGGCAGCAGCAAAGCATCAACCCTCCCTCCAACTGCCTCAGCAAAAGCACCATGCCCCCACCACCTGCCAAGCCTCCAAAGAGACCTTGATCTGCAGTCCAACAAAAAAAAAACCCACTGATCATCTCAACACTCTGACATCTCACAGGCGCACTCTGTCTCACTCACTGTTGCCACAGCAAGAGGGGAGGCTTACAGCTGGCTGTTTTGATGTTACAGTCTGCCGTGTTGCTTATTTTGACAGCAGCATACACTGCTGTCTTGATGTTCTAATGTCCTGTGCCACTTCGGCCGGTAATAACAGTGATGAATCGGGTTGTCCACAAGCCGCAGTGCCCCACTCTAAAGGCACACATCTTCCAGGCTGCTCCTGGAGATGTTGAAAACTGGACCGCTCAGAGAGCGAGAACCTGTCACCATGAAGAACTGCAGATGTAGGTCACAGACTCCGACAGCACCCCAACCATCTTGAAAAGGCAAGAAAGAGACATTAAAGAGAATAATTTAAACTGTTTTGCAGATGAACTGGAAGAAGTCGCCCTCTAGCGCCATATTTAGCTCAATTAAAATGTGAAGGCAAAGCAGTTATTAAATGCACATGTGAAATAACGAAGCTGCATAATTGCAGAGTCTCTCCACACACGTATGCTTCCTAGGTTTATTGTTCCAAACAAATCTTAGTCAGATCCAGAAATCCAACTGTGATGGCCCAGATATACAACAAGTGATAGATGCTGAGAATAGATTTCCGCCCTTTGCAGCTGAGTTAACTGCTCTAAATTAATTTCAGAGAAAAAATTATGTTATGGGCAACAGCAGGTTATTTTTGGATGAACCAGTTAGTTGGGGCTTGAAGTATTTTTCGCAGTCCCACCCACCTTAAGTAGTTAAATGGATCGCTCAGATTGGTCACCCCAGTAGCTTTCACAACATTTATAAACAGCATTCAACACTTTGCCTGATTACATGAAAAACTCGGCATTATGTGGGCAGATGTGAAACAGATTGCACACTTAGTGTTTGGAGTTATCCCACACCACCAGGTTCAGGAACAGTTATTACCCCACAACCATCAGGCTCCTGAACCAGTATGGATAACTTCACTCACCACAATGTGACTCAGGTCCCACACCACCAGGTTCAAGAACAGTTATTACCCCACAACCATCAGGCTCCTGAACCAGTGTGGATAACTTTACTCACCACAGTGAGCCTCAGGTCCCACAACTCACCTCAACTCTGAACTGATTCTACAACCTACAGACTGACTTTAAAGGACTCTGCAACTCTTGTTCTCAGTAATTTTTTTATTTGCAGTTTGTCTTTTGCACATTGCTGTTTGTTGGTCTTAGACTGTTTTCATAAAGTTCGATTGTATATATTTTCATGTAAATGCCTGCAAGAAAATGAATCACAAGGTAGTATATAGTAACGTAGACTTTGATAATAAATTTACTTTGAACTTAAGACCATAAGATATAGGAGCAGAAGTAGGCCTTTTGGCCCATCCAGTCTGCTCCACCATTCAATCACGGGCTGATCCAATTCTTACAGTCATCTCTACTCCCCTGACTTCTCTCCATACCCTGTGATGCTATAGCTATCAAGAACCTATCTGACCTTGGCCTCCACAGATTTTACCACCCTCTGACTAAAGTAATTTCTCCACATCTCTGTCCTAGATGGACATCTTTCAATACTGAAGTTGTGCCCTCTAGTCCTAGACTCCCCTACCATGGGAAATAACTTTGCCATATCTAATCTGTTTAGGCTTTTTAAAATTCGGAATGTTTCTGAGATTTCCCCTTCATTCTCCTGAACTCCAGGGAATACAGCCCAAGAGCTGCCAGATGTTCTTCATATGGCAACCCTTTTGTTGCCCAGAAAGGGGTTCATAAACATCGGGTACTGTCGCCCAGGTGACCCAGCCAGGGTTGATTCTGCCCCATTTGGGTTCCAGCGCCATTGGTCCACAGGTCATACCTCTTGATCCATGGCCTTCTGGAGGCTCGCTGAGCAGCCTGTGATGATCCTGATGGGACAGCCCCCATAATGCCAAGGAGAGTAGGTTCTGCAGAGCGAACAGACAGCAAAACATTTACACCCCGCCTTCATAGGCTTGCATCGTGTTCTCCCCTCTCATCTTACTCTTTATCTTCTTTTAGGAACTTGCTAAGATGGCTACAGAGTCAATAAACCCCTCTCCTGGAAACGTACAGTTCGAATTAAAAAGAACAACAGGCTCACGTAAGTAGACACAAATATGGTGGGGAAAAATTGTCTTAATAATACCTCAGTTCAGGCAGTGAATGTGAAGA
The DNA here is from genome assembly GCF_030144855.1 of Hypanus sabinus. NCBI lineage: Eukaryota > Metazoa > Chordata > Chondrichthyes > Myliobatiformes > Dasyatidae > Hypanus > Hypanus sabinus. The sequence continues at coordinate 109,102,480 of NC_082716.1, forward strand.
GAGAGAAACAAGAGTTAGTATTTCAGGTTAATGATCTCTCATTAGAGCTAGGAACTGTTAAAAAAACAATCATAAACACGAGATTTTGGAAATCCAGAGTAACATATTGTAAGTTGGGAGAAGAGGTAGTGATTAAGATAAAGTGCACACTGAGAAACTGAATGATTGTGCCGCCTGAGAGAGGAATGATAAAGGCTTGCTCATGGCAGATGACCTCTCCATCCACCGCCCTTCCAGCCCTCTGAACCGTGCCTAATTTACAGTGACCAATTATAACTTGCTGACTGGTCAGTCTTTGGACTGTGGGATGAGACTGGAGTACCCGGAGAAAACCCAGGCACACACGGCAAACTTTCTTAGAGGACGCCAGATCTGAGCTCTGAACTCCATCACACTGTCACATTACCCAGCGCAATCTGTAGGAGATTTAAAGACAAGGGGATGCATGAGGACAGGGGAGGGAATAGTGATGGTGGGATACTGAATATCTCAGGTGCTGTAAAGCTGAAATAAAAGAACGGTGGACATACTTTGTTTTCTGATTTAGAGCTACAGCACGTAATGAGCCCATTCGACCCAACAAGCGTACATTGCCCAATTATACTCATGTGACCAGTTAATTTACCAGTGAGTCTTTGGACTGTGGGAGGAAATCAGAGGATCCAGCACAAACCTACACGGTCATGGGGAAAATGTACAAGTTCCTCACGGTGCCAATGGAATCCGGGTCTCTGACACTGTAATAGTGTTACACCAACTATTAATTACTGTGCCTCCCCAGAATACCCAAGAGGGGCAGCATCTGTGGAGAGAGATTCATGTCACAAGTTGGATAACCTTTTCAATTCAAGCTTATTTGCCACTCAAGCATGTTCATGAATGCAGCCAAATCAAACAGCGTTACTCCGGGCTCAAGGTGCAACACACAGTACCGGCAGTCACACACAGCACCAAGCACACACAAGGTAGCCAGCACAAATGTATCACAATCACAACATAAGAGCCCAAAACTCACGCCATCAGTCTGCAGTCAATCGTAATAAAAACTTGTACCCCGCTGAGCGAACACCGGGGGGAGGGGGTGTTCATCTCCGACTTCAGCCTGGGTGCTGTGCCACACTACCCCCAGTGAAGCACATGAGCTCCAATGCCCCTCCCAGGCATCACACACCCACACACAAGGCAACAAGCACATGCAGAATACCAGCAAAATATATATGCACATAGTCCAGACTCTTCTGTCAATTGAAATTTTCAGTCGACCACAACATAGCTTGTTTTCTGCCGAGCAGACACGGGGCGGGGGGTGGTTGGTGGAGTGCTGTGGCTGCAATGCCCCTCCCAGGCTTGAGGACCAGTGCCCACACACATATGACAGCAGGCGCGCACAGAATATCAGCAAAATATACAGTCATTGTACAGTCATCCCTCCCGCTTCTCTGCCGCTTAAAACATTCTTAACTGTGATTGATGTGAAAAATTGATTGTATTCATAGTTATCTCTTTGCAGACGCTGCTTCACCTCTAGCAGATTTTTTTATTTCAGATTTCCAACATTGACAATTTTTTGACTTTTCTTAAAACTTCAGTTGCATTATTGTAGTTTTGGGTAGCAGCTTTCAGAGATAAATTTTACTGTTAAATTTGTACAATTTTAACCTTATGCTATTGTAACTTGTGGAGTTTGACTGAATATTGGCTCAAGACTTGAAACTGCAGAATAGTTTAGTACTGTGATGTTCTTGGTATTTATTGCTTATTTATTGTTGATTTTATTTCTTTTATATTTGCACAGTTTGTTCTCTTTTTCACACCTTGTTTTTCTTGTTGGGGGGGGGTCTTTCATTGATTCTATTTGTATTGTATGTGTCTTGTTTTTACTGTGAAAATGAATCTCAGTTGTATATGGTGACCTTTATGTCCTTTGATAAATTTACTTTGAACTTTTAATCAACCCCAACACATTTAGAAGTTTTTGAGATGAAGTTAGGATTATGCTGCGTCATTGTACTGAAGTAAATGAGAATCTTCATTAAAAGAAAAAGTTACTTTGTGTTGCAGTTCAAAACACTTCAAGGCCAATTAATAACTTTAATAATTTGGTCACCAAATGTGGCTGAAACATCCTTGAACACAAGGATGAAAATGCAATAAAAGTCAAGTTGAAATTTTTTGATGGTAATGAGTGGTGGAGAGGCGTTAGCCTGGACATTCACAGGAATCTCCCACTCTACGAATAAAGCAATGGTCTACATGACAGTCCTGGCTCAGAATAGAGGACAATGGTGACGGGTGGTCATCAATTGTCTATGCTCTGCTGGGAGCTAAAGTCCAAGACAGGACAGGCAGCTTAATGTCTCGTCCTAAATCAGCCACTTGAGTGTATGTTCATAGTTTCCCTCCAAGATTCATTGTATTGTACATTCAGAGATGTTCTTCTGTACACCACTGTTGGAGTGCATGGTTATTATCGACTTCTTGACAAGTTGAACCAGCCTGGCCATTCTCTGACCTCTCTCATTTACAAGGTGCTTTTGCCCACAGAACAGCTGCTCACTGGGTATTTTTTTTTGTCCGCACCATCCTCTAGAGCAAGACCTTTATGTCATGGACCAGTACCATTAAGCAAGGGGTCCATGGATCCCATGTTGGGAACCCTTGTGCTTTAGAAACTGTTGTGCGTGAAAATCCCAGGAGATCAGCGGTTTGAGATATACAAACCACCCTGTCTGGCACCAGCAATCATTAAACGATGAAAGTCACTTAGATCACATTCCTTTCCACATTCTGATGTTTGATCTGAAGAACAACTGAACCTCTTAACCGTGTCTACGTGCACTGAGTTGCTGCCACATGACTGGCTGATTAGATATTTGTATTAATGCACAGGTTTGCGGATGTACCTAATAAAGTGGCCACTCAGTGTGAAGTTCTATCTACAGGTGACAGTTACCTAATGTGAACATGGCAACTGTTCAGCTGCCCATCATAAGACCATTAGATATAGGTGTAGAATTAGGCCATTTGGTCCATCGAGTCTGTTCCTCCATTTCATTGTGGCTGATCCATTTTCCCCTCAGCCCAAATCTCTTCTCCTCGTATCCCTTCATGCCCTGACTAATCAGGAATTTATCAACTTCTGCCTTAATTATACCCAATGACTTGGCCTGCACAGCCTCCCGTGGCTATGAATTTCACAGATTCACCATCCTCTGGCTAAAAAGTTCCTCCTCCTCTCCGTTCTAAATAAACACCCCTCTATTCTGAAGCTGTGTCCCCTGGTCTCAGACTTACCCACCGTAGGAAACATTCTCTCCACATCTACTCTATCGAGACCTTTCAAGATTCTATAGATTCCCCATCATTCTTCTGCATTCCAGTGAGTGGAGTCCCAGAGCCATCAAACAACGCTCATATGATAAGCCTTTCAATTCTCGCGGTCCTTCTTTGAACCCTCTCCAACATCCTTTCTTTAGATAAGGGGCTCAAAATTGCTCACAGTACTCCAACTGGGGCCTCTCCAGTGCCTTAGAAAACCTCAACATTACATCTTTACTTTTATATTCTAATCCTAGTTTTATATCATGTATGTGAATGCCCCTGAAATTCATTTCTCAAAATAAAAATCTATTTTTTAAAATAATTAAGAATCTAGGTGGTATTCCCTCACTCTGCGCAATGAATACCTCCATGGGACATTTTCCGCTATCTGCTGGAAATCAGGATTGCTAAGAGATCCGACTGCCTGATTTGATGCTCGAACAACTGGTTCAGTATCCCTGCTCGATCGCTACTGCTCAATTAAGTGTCTGACACAGGGAAGCATCAGACTTCACGGTGGTTGGTTGCTGTGGGACACACAGCCAGCTGTGGAATGTGCGCTGTCGTGCCGCAGCGGAGCTTCCGGTGTTGGACTGTTTCCGATGAGAGCAGCTGGCTCACTGCTGCAGCTGACAGAGATGCATTTTGGCACTGATGTGACTACCGCTATTTTATCACGGAGGTGCTCATTTAGGTGGTAATGTCCTCCCAACCAACAAGAGTTACATTCATCTTCTTGCAGTGAATGTAAAAACAGGGATGTAATCGCAAACGCGAGGAAATCTGCAGCTGCTGGAGATTCAGGCAACAGACACAAAATGCTGGTGGAATGGAGCAGGCCAGGCAGCATCTGTAGGAAGAAGCATAGTCAATGTTTCAGGCCGTTAGGTCTCGGCAGTGCTTCTCCCTATAAATGCTGCCTGGCCTGCTGCGTTCCACCAGCATTTTGTGTGTGTTACAAGGATGCAGTGTTGAGGCTTTACAAGGCCCTGATGAGGCCTCACTTAGAGTATTGTGAGCAATTTTGGGCCCCTTATCTAAGAAAGGATGTGCTGACATTGGCAATGGTTCAAAGGAAGTTCACGAGAATGATTCTGGGATTGAAAGGGTTATTATACAAGGAACATTTGATAACTCTGGGCCTGTACTCACTAAAATTCGGAAGAATGAGTTGTGACCTAATTGAAACCTGTTGAATGTTGAAAGGCTTGATAGTGGATGTGGAGAGAATGTTTCCTATGTGGGGGAATCTAAAACCAGAGGACACAGTCTCAGAATAGAGGGGTGTCCTTTAAAACGGAGATGATGTATTTCTTTTGCCAGAGACTGGTCAGTCTGTGGAATTCGTGGCCAAGAGACCAAGACATTGGGTATTTAAGGCAGTGGTTGATAGATTCTTGATTAGAGAATGAAGGGATATGGGGAGAAGGCAGGAGATTGGGACTGAGAGAGAAAATCTTTCAGCCATGATGAAATAGGAAGAATTGATGGGCCAAATGGCTTAATTCTGCTCCTGCATCTTATGACTGTTGTCTGTTTAGACTTTAGAAAGGCCCTTGACGTGGCTATGCATGGCAAACTGGTCTCTGAGCTACGGTGTGGCTGAGACTGCAGTTACAGGTCATGGGTTAAGGGTGAAAGGTGAAACGTTTAAGAGGTACCTGAGGGGCAACTTCTTCACTTAGAGGGTGGTGAAGTGTTTAAGGGAACAAGAGGGGGATCTTCTTCACTCACGAGTTTGGTGGAGTGTGGAACGAGCTGCCAGTGAAGTGTTCAATTTCAACATTTTAAGGGAAGTTGGGTGAGCACATTGACGGCTAGGTTATGGAGGGCTATTGTCTAAGTGCTGGTCAGTGGACCAAGGCAGAATAATTGTTCAGCACAGACTCAAGAGGTCAAAAGGTGGCGACTCCGTTTGCTGCCTTTGCAGTGTGTTGTGTACAGAGCGAGGGGGTGAGACACCTGAACAATCACCCGAGCCGGAAGCTTTCTTTGGGGTTTTAAACTTTGTGAAAATACTTTGCTGTTTCTGGGGCAAGGCTGAATAGAGAGGGATCAAAAGAAAAGAATTTCACTCATCTGAGATGCAATAGCCTGGGACTTCATGACAGAAAAATGTCATCTCCGGATGTCAAAAGAGGATAGCCCTACGCTTCAGGCTGTATGATTTCCACACGCCTGCATGGTGACAGCTGAAAACCGGCAAGGCCTGCTGCCAGCTGCAGGGCAGTATATCACAGGAAGTGATTGAGTGATAAAATCTGGTAATACATTGAAACTTGAAATATGACTTTAATATGTTGAATTATTATTAACATTCCAACGGGGTAGAAGGTGATAACCTATTGTGCGGGGTTTAAATTCCTTTGTGCACCAGTCCTTAGAGGGATCATTGGTTGAGACCCTGCAACACTCCAATGTATATCACACACAAAATACTGGAGGAACCCAGTATCGGTGGAGGGGAATGAATGAGACCCTTCATCAGGACTGGGGAGGAAGGGGGGCAGAGGCCTTAATAAGAAGTGGGGAGGGGTAGGAGTCTATGCTGGTGAGGGGGAAGGTGGGGGGATAAGGGAGAGGGATGATGTGAGAAGCTGGGAAGGCGTAAATTGAGGAGGTAAAGAGTTGAAGGAAAAGGATTCTGATAATAAAGGGCAGTGGATCATGGAAGAAGGGAAACGAGGGGTTCTGAACAAATTCCTCGTCCATCCCCTCCACTTATACCCACTTCCTCCTCCCTTGGTTTCACTTATCACCTGATTGTACTTGATCCCTAACTAACACCCTCTCAACCTGGCTTCTACCCCTTCCTCTCCAGTCCTGCTGAGGGGACTTGGCCAGAAATGTCAACTGTTTATTCCCCTCCGTAGATGCTGCCGGACCTGATGAGTTCCTCCAGCATATCGTGTGTGTTGAAACATATAAATTCTCTGAAACCTCAGCAATGGCCTGAACTCCAGCCCCAGGTACGTAGTCCAGTTTCTTGGTGCCTGCAGAGCCAGCTGGAGATCCCCTCAGTACCTGGATCCACGGCTAATAAATGAGAGAAAATCTGCAGATGCTGGAAATCTACTCTGTTCCGTGGATAATAAGTCAGCAGGGTGTATACCTCATGAATTTAATTCCAATATAATCAGTCGTATTTCATCTGAAATAATGGCTTCACTTTCAAAGTTCAAAGTACATTTATAATCCAAGTCTCTATATTATATACAACCTTGAGATTCGTCTCCTCACAGGCAGCCACAAAACAAAGAAACCCAGTAGAACCCATTAAAAAAAATAGAAGACCGACAAACACCCAGCGTGCGGAAAAAAAAGCATGCAAGCTACTGAAGTTGATGAAAGTGAGTCCACAGCCATGAAGCCAGTCATCACAGCAGCCGATTCCGGAGCCCTTTAGTTGCAACCCACAGCCTGGTTCAGTGCAGAGACGAGCAAACCTCACAGAGCAGTGAGCTGAACCTGCACCTCCAGCCCTAACACCCTGACCTTTTCAATCTGGCCCAGCACTTCAGTCATCGTTCTTCGCTCTTGGACCCGGACCCGGACCCTGTCGCTTCGATATGCTCTCGGATCCAAGTCCCACCACCTTGATTAGCCCCGTACCCGACCTTTCCAATTCAGCCCGGAGCTTAAGTCAATCAAATCCTGGGTCGTTCATTGCTCTCGGACCCAGGCATGAAAGGATGAATCTCTTCCTGTTTCTTAGTTAACATCTGGTGGGGGACTGTGCTCTCTGCATTCACCCTGTCTGTGCTCTTCCCCATTCAGCTGCCTCTCGGATGATTACCAACAGCCTGAGCAGAGAATCCCCACCTTCAACTCCGCTTCGGAGGCCCGAAACAACCACTTCCAAAATATCCGTCACTGTGGCCAACAAGCTTGCCACAAAGAAAGCAGGTAGGAAAGGGGAATGGGATCTTGTTGAATTTAAAGATCTTTCGCTTTATTTGTCACTTGTATATCAAAACATTTCTGTCAAATCAAATCAGCGAGGATTGTGCTGGGAACACCACACTTCCGGCACCAACATAGCGTGCCCACAACCCCTACGTCTTTGAGGGAAGAGGAAGCTCTGGTGGTTGTGGAGAGGAATTACAAACTCCTTACAGACAGGCAGGAATTGAACCTGGGTTGCTTGCGCTGACTGCTGAAGAATAGCAGAGGATGGTTTTGATCCATCAACCCCTGGGTTCTGGGCCCAGCACGCTTCCACTGCACCGCGATGCGTTAGACATTTTCTCCTGGAGATCCTGTCTGCTTTCTCTCTGCAGGAAAGTGGAATAGCCTCTTTCACATCTTACATGTGATTGAATAACCAACCCACTGAAGGTCAGTTCAATTGAAAGGACATTTATTATCACATCCTGTATACAGAATACAACCCTGAGATGCGTCCTCCTGCAGGCAACCACACAACAAAGAAACACCACGGAACCCGTTCAAGAGAACATCAAACACCCAGAGCGGGGAAAAAGAAACATCATACAAACTGCAAAAATTAGGCCACTTGACCCATCGAGTCTGCTCTGCCATTTCATCATGACTAATCCATTTCCCCTCTCCTGCCTTCTCCCCATATCCCTTCATGCCCTGACTAATCAGGAACCTATCAACCTCTGCCTTAAATATACTCAATGACTTGGCCCTGCACAGCCATCTATGCAATGAATTCCACAGATTCATCATTCTCTGATGAAAGAAATTCCTCCTCATCTCAGTTCTAAAACAACACTCCTCTATACGGAGACTGTGTCCTATGGTCTTAAACTACCCCATCATAGGAAACATCCTCTCCACGCCCACTCTTTCGAGGCGCTTCAACATTCAATAGGTTTCAATGTGGTCACCCCACATCCTTCTGAATTCTAGTGAACACAGGCCCAGAGCTATCAAACTGTCTTCATATGACAAGCTGTTCAACCCTGGAACCTGTATGTACTGTATGCAAGTCAAGCTTTTCACTCTTTTCACACTTTTCAAAAGTGTGTGAACAGCATACAGAGCAGGGTTCCCTCTTGGTCCATGGCATTAAAAAGGTTGGGAACCCCTGACAGACAATATCAAACTTCAAACCAGGAGTCCAGCAGCATTCATTCATTTGAGGCCTCCTCTACCTTGGTGAGACCCGTTGTAAAATGGAAGACCACTTTGCTGAGCACTTCATCTGCCAGAAGCGAGACTTCCCAGTGGCCAAACATTTTAGTTCTCATTCCCAGTGTAACGTGTGGCTCCTTGGCCTCCTTTTGTGCTAAGATGAAGCCACTCACAGTGTGGAGGAGTAACACACTGTGTTCCATATGGGTAGCCTCCAAGCTGATGGCATGAATATTCAATTCTGTTAAACAAATTCCACCCCCGCCCCAATTCCCCACACTGACCTTTTACTACTTCTCACTGGTCCTTTTACGTCCCCCAAGGTTCGTTCCTACATCCGTTTCTCCTATCAGACTCCTCCTTTTCCATCCCTTTACCTTCCCCACCCACCTGGCTTCACCTACCACCTTACAGTGAAACTCCTTCCTCTATTCCTCACCTTTTAACTCTGGCGTCTCTCCCCCTTCCTTTCCAATCCTGAAGAAGGGTCACAACCATAAACATCGACTGTTTACTCTTTTCCACAGACACTGTCTGACCTGCTGAGTTCCTCCAGCATTTTGTGTGTGTTGCTCTGACCATAGACACTGCCTGACCTGCTGAGATCCTCCAGCATTTTGTGTGTGTTGTTCTGTCCTTAGACACTGTCTGACCTCCTGAGTTCCTCCAGCATTTTGTGTGTGTTACTCTGTCCATAGACACTGTCTGACAAGCTGAGTTCCTCCAGCATTTTGTGTGTGCTACGCTGTCCATAGACACTGTCTGACCTGCTGAGTTCCTCCAGCATTTTGTGTGTGTTACTCTGTCCATAGACACTGTCTGACCTGCCGAGTTCCTCCAGCATTTTGTGTGGGTTACTCTGTGCACAGACACTGTCTGTTCTGCTGAGTTCCTCCAGCATTGTGTGTGTGTTGCTCTGACCATAGACACTGTCTGACCTGCTGAGTTCCTCCAGCATTGTGTGTGTGTTGTTCTGACCATAGGCACTGTCTGACCTGCTGAGTTCCTCCAGCTTTTTGTGTGTGTTACTCTGTCCATAGTCACTGTCTGACCTGCTGAGTTCCTCCAGCATTTTGTGTGTGTTACTCTGTGCATCGACACTGTCTGACCTGCCGAGTTCCTCCAGTATTGTGTGTGTGTTGCTCTGTCCATAGACACTGTCTGACCTGCTGAGTTCCTCCAACATTGTATGTGTTATTCTGTCCATAGACACTGACCTGCTGAGTTCCTCCAGCATTTAGTATGTGTTATTCTGTCCATAGACACTGACCTGCTAAGTTCCTCCAGCATTTTGTGTCTGTTACTCTGTCAATAGACACTGTCTGACCTGCCGAGTTCCTCCAGCATTTTGTGTGTGTTACTCTGTCCATAGGCACTGTCTGACCTGCTGAATTCCTCCAGCATTGTGTCTGGTACTCTGTCCATAGACACTGTCCGACCTGCTGAGTTCCTCCAGCATTGTGTGTGTTATTCTGTCCATAGACACTGACCTGCTGAGTTCCTCCAGCATTTTGTATGTGTTACTCTGTCCAAAGAGAATGTCTGACCTGCCGAGTTCCTCCAGTATTGTGTGTGTGTTACTCTGACCATAGACACTGCCTGACCTGCTGAGTTCCTCCAGCATTTTATGTGTGTTACTCTGTCCTTAGACACTGTCTGACCTGCTGAGTTCCTCCAGCATTTTGAGTGTGTTACTCTGACCATAGACACTGTCTGACCTGTTGAGTTGCTCCAGCATTTTGTGTGTTACTCTGTCCATAGACACTGACCTGCTGAGTTGCTCCAGCATTTTGTATGTGTTACTCTGTCCATCGACACTGTCTGACCTGCTGAATTCCTCCAGCATTTTGTGTGTGTTACTCTGTCCATAGACACTGTCTGACCTGATGAGTTCCTCCAGCATTTTGTGTGTGTTACTCTGTCCATTAACACTGTCTGACCTGCTGAGTTCCTCCAGCATTTTGTGTGTGTTACTCTGTCCATAAACACTGTCCTGCTGAGTCCCCCCAGCATTTTCTGTGTGTTACTCTGTCCATAGACACTGTGTGACCTGCTGAGTTCCTCCATCATTTTGTGTGTGTTACTCTGTCCATAGACACTGTCTGACCTGCTTAATTCCTCTTCCATTTTGTGTCTGTTACTCTGTCTATATGCACTGTCTGACCTGCTGAGGTCCTCCAGCATTTTGTGTGTGTTACTCTGTCCATCGGCACTGTCTGACCTGCTGAGTTCCTCCAGCATTTTGTGTGTGTAAATCTGACCGTAGACACTGACTGACCTGCTGAGTTCCTCCAGCATTGTGTGTGTATTGCTCTGTTCATAGACTCTGTCTGACCTGCTGAATTCCTCCACCATTTTGTGTGTGTTATTCTGTCCATAGACACTGACCTGCTGAATTCCTCCAGCATTTTGTGTGTTTTACTCTGATCATAGACACTGTCTGACCTGCTGAGTTCCTGCAGCATTTTGTGTGTGTTACTCTGTCCATAGACACTGTCTGACCTGCTGAGTTCTTCCAGCATTTTGTGTGTTTTACTCTGACCATAGACACTGTCTGACCTGCTGAGTTCCTCCTGCATTGTGTCTGTTACTCTGACCATAGACACTGTCTAACCTGCTGAGTTCCTCCAGCATTTTGTGTGTGTTAATCTGACCATAGACACTGTCTGAGCTGCTGAGTTCCTCCAGCATTTTGTGTGTGTTACTCTGACCATGGACACTGTCTGACCTGCTGAGTTCCTCCAGCATTGTGTGTGTGTTGCTCTGTCCATAGACACTGTCCTTCTGAGTCCCTCCAGCATTTTGTGTGTGTTACTCTGTCCATAGACACTGTGTGACCTGCTGAGTTCCTCCATCATTTTGTGTGTGTTACTCTGTCCATAGACACTGTCTGACCTGCTTAATTCCTCTAGCATTTTGTGTCTGTTACTCTGTCTATATGCACTGTCTGACCTGCTGAGATCCTCCAGCATTTTGTGTGTGTTACTCTGTCCATCGGCACTGTCTGACCTGCTGAGTTCCTCCAGCATTTTGTGTGTGTTAATCTGACCGTAGACCACTGACTGACCTGCTGAGTTCCTCCAGCATTGCGTGTATTGCTCTGTTCATAGACTCAGTCTGACCTGCTGAATTCCTCCACCATTTTGTGTGTTATTCTGTCCATAGACACTGACCTGCTGAATTCCTCCTGCATTGTGTCTGTTCCTCTGTCCATTGACACTGTCTGACCTGCTGAATTCCTCCAGCATTTTGTGTGTTTTACTCTGACCATAGACACAGTCTGACCTGCTGAGTTCCTCCTGCATTGTGTCTGTTACTCTGACCATAGACACTGTCTGACCTGCTGAGTTCCTCCAGCATTTTGTGTGTGTTAATCTGACCATAGACACTGTCTGAGCTGCTGAGTTCCTCCAGCATTTTGTGTGTGTTCCTCTGTCCATAGACACTGACCTGCTGAGTTCCTCCAGCATTTTGTGTGTGTTTCTCTGTCTATAGACACTGCCTGACCTGCTGAGATCCTCCAGCATTTTGTGTGTGTTACTCTGTCCATAGACACTGTCTGACCTGCCGAGTTCCTCCAGCATTTTGTGTGTGTTACTCTGTCCATAGACACTGTCCTGCTGAGTCCCTCCAGCATTTTGTGTGTGTTACTCTGTCCATAGACACTGTGTGACCTGCTGAGTTCCTCCATCATTTTGTGTGTGTTACTCTGTGCGTAGACACTGTCTGACCTGCTTAATTCCTCTAGCATTTTGTGTCTGTTACTCTGTCTATATGCACTGTCTGACCTGCTGAGGTCCTCCAGCATTTTGTGTTTGTTACTCTGTCCATCGTCACTGTCTGACCTGCTGAGTTCCTCCAGCATTTTGTGTGTGTTACTCTGTCCATAGACACTGTCTGACCTGCCGAGTTCCTCCAGCATTTTGTGTGTGTTACTCTGTCCATAGACACTGTCCTGCTGAGTCCCTCCAGCATTTTGTGTGTGTTACTCTGTCCATAGACACTGTGTGACCTGCTGAGTTCCTCCATCATTTTGTGTGTGTTACTCTGTCCATAGACACTGTCTGACCTGCTTAATTCCTCCAGCATTTTGTGTGTGTTACTCTGTCCATAGACACTGTCTGACCTGCTGAGTTCCTCCAGCATTTTGTGTGTGTTACTCTGTCGATAGACATTGTCTGACCTGCTGAGTTCCTCCAGCATTTTGTGTGTGTTAATCTGACCGTAGACACTGACTGACCTGCTGAGTTCCTCCAGCATTGTGTGTGTATTGCTCTGTTCATAGACTCTGTCTGTCCTGCTGAATTCCTCCACCATTTTGTGTGTGTTATTCTGTCCATAGACACTGACCTGCTGAATTCCTCCTGCATTGTGTCTGTTCCTCTGTCCATTGACACTGTCTGACCTGCTGAGTTCCTCCAGCATTTTGTGTGTTTTACTCTGACCATAGACACTGTCTGACCTGCTGAGTTCCTCCTGCATTGTGTCTGTTACTCTGACCATAGACACTGTCTAACCTGCTGAGTTCCTCCAGCATTTTGTGTGTGTTAATCTGACCATAGACACTGTCTGAGCTGCTGAGTTCCTCCAGCATTTATTGTGTGTTATTCTGTCCATAGACACTGACCTGCTGAGTTCCTCCAGCATTTAGTCTGTGCTGTTCTGTCCATAGACACTGTCTGACCTGCTGAGTTCCTCCAGCATTGTGTGTGTTTTACTCTGTCCATAGACACTGTCTGACCTGCTTAATTCCTCCAGCATTTTGTGTGTGTTAATCTGACCATAGACACTGTCTGAGCTGCTGAGTTCCTCCAGCATTTTGTGTGTGTTCCTCTGTCCATAGACACTGACCTGCTGAGTTCCTCCAGCATTTTGTGTGTGTTTCTCTGTCTATAGACACTGCCTGACCTGCTGAGATCCTCCAGCATTTTGTGTGTGTTACTCTATCCATAGACACTGTCTGACCTGCCGAGTTCCTCCAGCATTTTGTGTGTGTTACTCTGTCCATAGACACTGTCCTGCTGAGTCCCTCCAGCATTTTGTGTGTGTTACTCTGTCCATAGACACTGTGTGACCTGCTGAGTTCCTCCATCATTTTGTGTGTGTTACTCTGTGCATAGACACTGTCTGACCTGCTTAATTCCTCTAGCATTTTGTGTCTGTTACTCTGTCTATATGCACTGTCTGACCTGCTGAGGTCCTCCAGCATTTTGTGTTTGTTACTCTGTCCATCGTCACTGTCTGACCTGCTGAGTTCCTCCAGCATTTTGTGTGTGTTACTCTGTCCATAGACACTGTCTGACCTGCCGAGTTCCTCCAGCATTTTGTGTGTGTTACTCTGTCCATAGTCACTGTCCTGCTGAGTCCCTCCAGCATTTTGTGTGTGTTACTCTGTCCATAGACACTGTGTGACCTGCTGAGTTCCTCCATCATTTTGTGTGTGTTACTCTGTCCATAGACACTGTCTGACCTGCTTAATTCCTCTAGCATTTTGTGTCTGTTACTCTGTCTATATGCACTGTCTGACCTGCTGAGGTCCTCCAGCATTTTGTGTTTGTTACTCTGTCCATCGTCACTGTCTGACCTGCTGAGTTCCTCCAGCATTTTGTGTGTGTTACTCTGTCCATAGACACTGTCTGACCTGCCGAGTTCCTCCAGCATTTTGTGTGTGTTACTCTGTCCATAGTCACTGTCCTGCTGAGTCCCTCCAGCATTTTGTGTGTGTTACTCTGTCCATAGACACTGTGTGACCTGCTGAGGTCCTCCAGCATTTTGTGTGTGTTACTCTGTCCATCGGCACTGTGTGACCTGCTGAGTTCCTCCATCATTTTGTGTGTGTTACTCTGTCCATAGACACTGTCTGACCTGCTTAATTCCTCTAGCATTTTGTGTCTGTTACTCTGTCTATATGCACTGTCTGACCTGCTGAGGTCCTCCAGCATTTTGTGTGTGTTACTCTGTCCATCGGCACTGTCTGACCTGCTGAGTTCCTCCAGCATTTTGTGTGTGTAAATCTGACCGTAGACACTGACTGACCTGCTGAGTTCCTCCAGCATTGTGTGTGTATTGCTCTGTTCATAGACTCTGTCTGTCCTGCTCAATTCCTCCACCATTTTGTGTGTGTTATTCTGTCCATAGACACTGTCTGAGCTGCTGAGTTCCTCCAGCATTTTGTGTGTGTTTCTCTGTCCATAGTCACTGTCTACCCTGCTGAGTTCCTCCAGCATTTTGTGTGTGTTACTCTGACCATGGACACTGTCTGACCTGCTGAGTTCCTCCAGCATTGTGTGTGTGTTGCTCTGTCCATAGACACTGACCTGCTGAGTTCCTCCAGCATTTAGTGTCTGTTATTCTGTCCATAGGCACTGACCTGCTGAGTTCCTCCAGCATTTACTGTGTGCTGTTCTGTCTATAGACCCTGTCTGACCTGCTGAGTTCCTCCAGCATTTTGTGTGTGTTTTACTCTGTTCAAAGACACTGTCTGACCTGCTAAGTTTCTCCAGCATTGTGTGTGTGTTGCTCTGTCCATTGTCACTGTCTGACCTGCTGAATTCCTCCAGCATTTTGTGTGTGTTATTCTGTCCATAGACACTGACCTGCTGAATTCCTCCTGCATTGTGTCTGTTCCTCTGTCCATTGACACTGTCTGACCTGCTGAGTTCCTCCAGCATTTTGTGTGTTTTACTCTGACCATAGACACTGTCTGACCTGCTGAGTTCCTCCTGCATTGTGTCTGTTACTCTGACCATAGACACTGTCTAACCTGCTGAGTTCCTCCAGCATTTTGTGTGTGTTAATCTGACCATAGACACTGTCTGAGCTGCTGAGTTCCTCCAGCATTTTGTGTGTGTTACTCTGACCATGGACACTGTCTGACCTGCTGAGTTCCTCCAGCATTGTGTGTGTGTTGCTCTGTCCATTGACACTGTCCTGCTGAGTCCCTCCAGCATTTTGTGTGTGTTACTCTGTCCATAGACACTGTGTGACCTGCTGAGTTCCTCCATCATTTTGTGTGTGTTACTCTGTCCATAGACACTGTCTGACCTGCTTAATTCCTCTAGCATTTTGTGTCTGTTACTCTGTCCATCGGCACTGTCTGACCTGCTGAGTTCCTCCAGCATTTTGTGTGTGTTAATCTGACCGTAGCCACTGACTGACCTGCTGAGTTCCTCCAGCATTGTGTGTGTATTGCTCTGTTCATAGACTCTGTCTGTCCTGCTCAATTCCTCCACCATTTTGTGTGTGTTATTCTGTCCATAGACACTGTCTGAGCTGCTGAGTTCCTCCAGCATTTTGTGTGTGTTTCTCTGTCCATAGTCACTGTCTACCCTGCTGAGTTCCTCCAGCATTTTGTGTGTGTTACTCTGACCATGGACACTGTCTGACCTGCTGAGTTCCTCCAGCATTGTGTGTGTGTTGCTCTGTCCATAGACACTGACCTGCTGAGTTCCTCCAGCATTTAGTGTCTGTTATTCTGTCCATAGGCACTGACCTGCTGAGTTCCTCCAGCATTTACTGTGTGCTGTTCTGTGTATAGACCCTGTCTGACCTGCTGAGTTCCTCCAGCATTTTGTGTGTGTTTTACTATGTTCAAAGACACTGTCTGACCTGCTAAGTTTCTCCAGCATTGTGTGTGTGTTGCTCTGTCCATTGTCACTGTCTGACCTGCTGAATTCCTCCAGCATTTTGTGTATGTTACTCTGGCCATAGACACTATCTGACCCTCTGAATTCCTCCAGCATTGTGTGTATTACTCTGTCCATAGACACTGCCTGACCTGCTGAGATCCTCCAGCATTTTGTGTGTGTTACTCTGTCCATAGACACTGCCTGACCTGCTGAGTTCCTCCAGCATTTTGTGTGTGTTTCTCTGTCTGTAGACACTATCTGACCTGCTGAGTTCCTCCAGCATTTTGTGTGTGTTACTCTGTCCTTAGACACTGTCCTGCTGAGTTCCGCCAGCATTTTGTGTGTGTTATTCTGTCCATAGACACTGCCTGACCTGCTGAGTTCCTCCAGCATTTTGTGTGTGTTACTCTGTCCATAGACACTGTCTGACCTGCCGAGTTCCTCCAGCATTTTGTGTGTGTTACTCTGTCCATAGTCACTGTCCTGCTGAGTCCCTCCAGCATTTTGTGTGTGTTACTCTGTCCATAGACACTGTGTGACCTGCTGAGGTCCTCCAGCATTTTGTGTGTGTTACTCTGTCCATCGGCACTGTGTGACCTGCTGAGTTCCTCCATCATTTTGTGTGTGTTACTCTGTCCATAGACACTGTCTGACCTGCTTAATTCCTCTAGCATTTTGTGTCTGTTACTCTGTCTATATGCACTGTCTGACCTGCTGAGGTCCTCCAGCATTTTGTGTGTGTTACTCTGTCCATCGGCACTGTCTGACCTGCTGAGTTCCTCCAGCATTTTGTGTGTGTAAATCTGACCGTAGACACTGACTGACCTGCTGAGTTCCTCCAGCATTGTGTGTGTATTGCTCTGTTCATAGACTCTGTCTGTCCTGCTCAATTCCTCCACCATTTGGTGTGTGTTATTCTGTCCATAGACACTGTCTGAGCTGCTGAGTTCCTCCAGCATTTTGTGTGTGTTTCTCTGTCCATAGTCACTGTCTACCCTGCTGAGTTCCTCCAGCATTTTGTGTGTGTTACTCTGACCATGGACACTGTCTGACCTGCTGAGTTCCTCCAGCATTGTGTGTGTGTTGCTCTGTCCATAGACACTGACCTGCTGAGTTCCTCCAGCATTTAGTGTCTGTTATTCTGTCCATAGGCACTGACCTGCTGAGTTCCTCCAGCATTTACTGTGTGCTGTTCTGTCTATAGACCCTGTCTGACCTGCTGAGTTCCTCCAGCATTTTGTGTGTGTTTTACTCTGTTCAAAGACACTGTCTGACCTGCTAAGTTTCTCCAGCATTGTGTGTGTGTTGCTCTGTCCATTGTCACTGTCTGACCTGCTGAATTCCTCCAGCATTTTGTGTGTGTTATTCTGTCCATAGACACTGACCTGCTGAATTCCTCCTGCATTGTGTCTGTTCCTCTGTCCATTGACACTGTCTGACCTGCTGAGTTCCTCCAGCATTTTGTGTGTTTTACTCTGACCATAGACACTGTCTGACCTGCTGAGTTCCTCCTGCATTGTGTCTGTTACTCTGACCATAGACACTGTCTAACCTGCTGAGTTCCTCCAGCATTTTGTGTGTGTTAATCTGACCATAGACACTGTCTGAGCTGCTGAGTTCCTCCAGCATTTTGTGTGTGTTACTCTGACCATGGACACTGTCTGACCTGCTGAGTTCCTCCAGCATTGTGTGTGTGTTGCTCTGTCCATTGACACTGTCCTGCTGAGTCCCTCCAGCATTTTGTGTGTGTTTCTCTGTCCATAGACACTGTGTGACCTGCTGAGTTCCTCCATCATTTTGTGTGTGTTACTCTGTCCATAGACACTGTCTGACCTGCTTAATTCCTCTAGCATTTTGTGTCTGTTACTCTGTCCATCGGCACTGTCTGACCTGCTGAGTTCCTCCAGCATTTTGTGTGTGTTAATCTGACCGTAGCCACTGACTGACCTGCTGAGTTCCTCCAGCATTGTGTGTGTATTGCTCTGTTCATAGACTCTGTCTGTCCTGCTCAATTCCTCCACCATTTTGTGTGTGTTATTCTGTCCATAGACACTGTCTGAGCTGCTGAGTTCCTCCAGCATTTTGTGTGTGTTTCTCTGTCCATAGTCACTGTCTACCCTGCTGAGTTCCTCCAGCATTTTGTGTGTGTTACTCTGACCATGGACACTGTCTGACCTGCTGAGTTCCTCCAGCATTGTGTGTGTGTTGCTCTGTCCATAGACACTGACCTGCTGAGTTCCTCCAGCATTTAGTGTCTGTTATTCTGTCCATAGGCACTGACCTGCTGAGTTCCTCCAGCATTTTGTGTGTGTTTTACTATGTTCAAAGACACTGTCTGACCTGCTAAGTTTCTCCAGCATTGTGTGTGTGTTGCTCTGTCCATTGTCACTGTCTGACCTGCTGAATTCCTCCAGCATTTTGTGTATGTTACTCTGGCCATAGACACTATCTGACCCTCTGAATTCCTCCAGCATTGTGTGTATTACTCTGTCCATAGACACTGCCTGACCTGCTGAGATCCTCCAGCATTTTGTGTGTGTTACTCTGTCCATAGACACTGCCTGACCTGCTGAGTTCCTCCAGCATTTTGTGTGTGTTTCTCTGTCTGTAGACACTATCTGACCTGCTGAGTTCCTCCAGCATTTTGTGTGTGTTACTCTGTCCTTAGACACTGTCCTGCTGAGTTCCGCCAGCATTTTGTGTGTGTTATTCTGTCCATAGACACTGCCTGACCTGCTGAGTTCCTCCAGCATTTTGTGTGTGTTTCTCTGTCCATAGACACTGTCTGACCTGCTGAGTTCCACCAGCATTGTGTGCGTGTTACTCTGTTCATAGACACTGTCTGACCTGCTGAGTTCTTCCAGCATTTTGTGTGTGTTACTCTGTCCATTGACACTATCTGACCCTCTGAATTCCTCCAGCATTGTATGTATTACTCTGTCCATAGACACTGCCTGACCTGCTGAGATCCTCCAGCATTTTGTGTGT
The DNA here is from genome assembly GCF_030144855.1 of Hypanus sabinus. Taxonomy (NCBI): domain Eukaryota; kingdom Metazoa; phylum Chordata; class Chondrichthyes; order Myliobatiformes; family Dasyatidae; genus Hypanus; species Hypanus sabinus. Next base: position 109,121,520 of record NC_082716.1, read on the forward strand.
GTTACTCTGTCCATAGACACTGTCTGAGCTGTTGAGTTCCTCCAGCATTTTGTGTGTGTTACTCTGTCCATAGACACTGTCTGACCTGCTGAATTCCTCCAGCATTTTGTGTGTGTTACTCTGTCCATAGACACTGTCCTGCTGAGTCCCTCCAGCATTTTGTGTGTGTAACTCTGTCCATAGACACTGTGTGACCTGCTGAGATCCTCCATCATTTTGTGTGTGTTACTCTGTCCATAGACACTGTCTGACCTGCTTTGTTCCACCAGCATTTTGTGTGTGTTACTCTGGCCATAGACACTATCTGACCCTCTGAATTCCTCCAGCATTGTGTGTATTACTCTGTCCATAGCCACTGCCTGACCTGCTGAGATCCTCCAGCATTTTGTGTGTGTTACTCTTTCCATAGACACTGTCTGACCTGCTGAATTCCTCCAGAATTTTGTGTGTATTACACTGTCCATAGACACCGCCTGACCTGCTGAGATCCTCCAGCATTTTGTGTGTGTTACTCTGTCCATAGACACTGTCTGACCTGCCGAGTTCCTCCAGCATTTTGTGTGTGTTTCTCTGTCCACAGACACTGTCTAACCTGCTGAGTTCCTCCAGCATTTTGTGTGTGTTACTCTGTCCATAGACACTGTCTGACTTGCTGAGTTCCTTCAGCATTTTGTGTGTGTTACTCTGTCCATAGTCACTGTCTGACCTGCTGAATTCCTCCAGCATTTTGTGTGTGTTACTCTGTCCATAGACACTGTCTGACCTGATGAGTTCCTCCAGCATTTTGTGTGTGTTACTCTGTTCATTAACACTGTCTGACCTGCTGAGTTCCTCCAGCATCTTGTGTGTGTTACTCTGTCCATAGACACTGTCTGACCTGCTGTGTTCCTCCAGCATTTTTTGTGTGTTTTTCTGTCCTTAGGCACTGCCTGACCTACTGAGTTCCTCCAGCATTTTGTGTGTGTCACTCTGTCCATAGACACTGACCTGCTGAGTTCCTCCAGCATTTTGTGTGTGTCACTCTGTCCTTAGACACTGCCTGATCTGCTGAGTTCCTCCAGCATTTTGTGTGTGTTCCTCTGTCCATAGACACTGACCTGCTGAGTTCCTCCAGCATTTTGTCTGTGTTTCTCTGTCTATAGACCCTGTCTGACCTGTTGAGTTCCTCCAGCATTTTGTGTGTATTACTCTGCCCTTAGACACTGACCTGCTGAGTTCCTCCAGCATTTTGTGTGTGTTATTCTGTCCATAGACACTGCCTGACCTGCTGAGTTCCTCCAGCATTTTGTGTGTGTTTCTCTGTCCATAGACACTGTCTGACCTGCTGAGTTCCACCTGCATTGTGTGTGTGTTACTCTGGCCATAGACACTATCTGACCCTCTGAATTCCTCCAGCATTGTGTGTATTACTCTGTCCATAGACACTGCCTGACCTGCTGAGATCCTCCAGCATTTTGTGTGTGTTACTCTGTCCATAGACACTGTCTGACCTGCCGAGTTCCTCCAGCATTTTGTGTGTGTTACTCTGTCCATAGACACTGTCCTGCTGAGTCCCTCCAGCATTTTGTGTGTGTTACTCTGTCCATAGACACTGTCTGACCTGCTGAGGTCCTCCAGCATTTTGTGTGTGTTACTCTGTCCATCGGCATTGTCTGACCTGCTGAGTTCCTCCAGCATTTTGTGTGTGTTACTCTGTCCATAGACACTGTCTGACCTGCTGAGTTCCTCCAGCATTTTGTGTGTGTTACTCTGTCGATAGACATTGTCTGACCTGCTGAGTTCCTCCAGCATTTTGTGTGTGTTAATCTGACCGTAGACACTGACTGACCTGCTGAGTTCCTCCAGCATTGTGTGTGTATTGCTCTGTTCATAGACTCTGTCTGTCCTGCTGAATTCCTCCACCATTTTGTGTGTGTTATTCTGTCCATAGACACTGACCTGCTGAATTCCTCCTGCATTGTGTCTGTTCCTCTGTCCATTGACACTGTTTGACCTGCTGAGTTCCTCCAGCATTTTGTGTGTTTTACTCTGACCATAGACACTGTCTGACCTGCTGAGTTCCTCCTGCATTGTGTCTGTTACTCTGACCATAGACACTGTCTAACCTGCTGAGTTCCTCCAGCATTTTGTGTGTGTTAATCTGACCATAGACACTGTCTGAGCTGCTGAGTTCCTCCAGCATTTTGTGTGTGTTACTCTGACCATGGACACTGTCTGACCTGCTGAGTTCCTCCAGCATTGTGTGTGTGTTGCTCTGTCCATAGACACTGTCCTTCTGAGTCCCTCCAGCATTTTGTGTGTGTTACTCTGTCCATAGACACTGTGTGACCTGCTGAGTTCCTCCATCATTTTGTGTGTGTTACTCTGTCCATAGACACTGTCTGACCTGCTTAATTCCTCTAGCATTTTGTGTCTGTTACTCTGTCTATATGCACTGTCTGACCTGCTGAGATCCTCCAGCATTTTGTGTGTGTTACTCTGTCCATCGGCACTGTCTGACCTGCTGAGTTCCTCCAGCATTTTGTGTGTGTAAATCTGACCGTAGACCACTGACTGACCTGCTGAGTTCCTCCAGCATTGCGTGTATTGCTCTGTTCATAGACTCAGTCTGACCTGCTGAATTCCTCCACCATTTTGTGTGTTATTCTGTCCATAGACACTGACCTGCTGAATTCCTCCTGCATTGTGTCTGTTCCTCTGTCCATTGACACTGTCTGACCTGCTGAATTCCTCCAGCATTTTGTGTGTTTTACTCTGACCATAGACACAGTCTGACCTGCTGAGTTCCTCCTGCATTGTGTCTGTTACTCTGACCATAGACACTGTCTGACCTGCTGAGTTCCTCCAGCATTTTGTGTGTGTTAATCTGACCATAGACACTGTCTGAGCTGCTGAGTTCCTCCAGCATTTTGTGTTTGTTCCTCTGTCCATAGACACTGACCTGCTGAGTTCCTCCAGCATTTTGTGTGTGTTTCTCTGTCTATAGACACTGCCTGACCTGCTGAGATCCTCCAGCATTTTGTGTGTGTTACTCTGTCCATAGACACTGTCTGACCTGCCGAGTTCCTCCAGCATTTTGTGTGTGTTACTCTGTCCATAGACACTGTCCTGCTGAGTCCCTCCAGCATTTTGTGTGTGTTACTCTGTCCATAGACACTGTGTGACCTGCTGAGTTCCTCCATCATTTTGTGTGTGTTACTCTGTGCATAGACACTGTCTGACCTGCTTAATTCCTCTAGCATTTTGTGTCTGTTACTCTGTCTATATGCACTGTCTGACCTGCTGAGGTCCTCCAGCATTTTGTGTTTGTTACTCTGTCCATCGTCACTGTCTGACCTGCTGAGTTCCTCCAGCATTTTGTGTGTGTTACTCTGTCCATAGACACTGTCTGACCTGCCGAGTTCCTCCAGCATTTTGTGTGTGTTACTCTGTCCATAGACACTGTCCTGCTGAGTCCCTCCAGCATTTTGTGTGTGTTACTCTGTCCATAGACACTGTGTGACCTGCTGAGTTCCTCCATCATTTTGTGTGTGTTACTCTGTCCATAGACACTGTCTGACCTGCTTAATTCCTCCAGCATTTTGTGTGTGTTACTCTGTCCATAGACACTGTCTGACCTGCTGAGTTCCTCCAGCATTTTGTGTGTGTTACTCTGTCGATAGACATTGTCTGACCTGCTGAGTTCCTCCAGCATTTTGTGTGTGTTAATCTGACCGTAGACACTGACTGACCTGCTGAGTTCCTCCAGCATTGTGTGTGTATTGCTCTGTTCATAGACTCTGTCTGTCCTGCTGAATTCCTCCACCATTTTGTGTGTGTTATTCTGTCCATAGACACTGACCTGCTGAATTCCTCCTGCATTGTGTCTGTTCCTCTGTCCATTGACACTGTCTGACCTGCTGAGTTCCTCCAGCATTTTGTGTGTTTTACTCTGACCATAGACACTGTCTGACCTGCTTAGTTCCTCCTGCATTGTGTCTGTTACTCTGACCATAGACACTGTCTAACCTGCTGAGTTCCTCCAGCATTTTGTGTGTGTTAATCTGACCATAGACACTGTCTGAGCTGCTGAGTTCCTCCAGCATTTTGTGTGTGTTACTCTGACCATGGACACTGTCTGACCTGCTGAGTTCCTCCAGCATTGTGTGTGTGTTGCTCTGTCCATAGACACTGTCCTTCTGAGTCCCTCCAGCATTTTGTGTGTGTTACTCTGTCCATAGACACTGTGTGACCTGCTGAGTTCCTCCATCATTTTGTGTGTGTTACTCTGTCCATAGACACTGTCTGACCTGCTGAATTCCTCCAGCATTTTGTGTGTTTTACTCTGACCATAGACACAGTCTGACCTGCTGAGTTCCTCCTGCATTGTGTCTGTTACTCTGACCATAGACACTGTCTCACCTGCTGAGTTCCTCCAGCATTTTGTGTTTGTTACTCTGTGCATAGACACTGTCTGACCTGCTTAATTCCTCTAGCATTTTGTGTCTATTACTCTGTCTATATGCACTGTCTGACCTGCTGAGGTCCTCCAGCATTTTGTGTTTGTTACTCTGTCCATCGTCACTGTCTGACCTGCTGAGTTCCACCAGCATTTTGTGTGTGTTACTCTGTCCATAGACACTGTCTGACCTGCCGAGTTCCTCCAGCATTTTGTGTGTGTTACTCTGTCCATAGACACTGTCCTGCTGAGTCCCTCCAGCATTTTGTGTGTGTTACTCTGTCCATAGACACTGTGTGACCTGCTGAGTTCCTCCATCATTTTGTGTGTGTTACTCTGTCCATAGACACTGTCTGACCTGCTTAATTCCTCTAGCATTTTGTGTCTGTTACTCTGTCTATATGCACTGTCTGACCTGCTGAGGTCCTCCAGCATTTTGTGTGTGTTACTCTGTCCATCGGCACTGTCTGACCTGCTGAGTTCCTCCAGCATTTTGTGTGTGTTAATTTGACCGTAGACACTGACTGACCTGCTGAGTTCCTCCAGCATTGTGTGTGTATTGCTCTGTTCATAGACTCTGTCTGTCCTGCTGAATTCCTCCACCATTTTGTGTGTGTTATTCTGTCCATAGACACTGACCTGCTGAATTCCTCCTGCATTGTGTCTGTTCCTCTGTCCATTGACACTGTCTGACCTGCTGAGTTCCTCCAGCATTTTGTGTGTTTTACTCTGACCATAGACACTGTCTGACCTGCTGAGTTCCTCCTGCATTGTGTCTGTTACTCTGACCATAGACACTGTCTGACATGCTGAGTTCCTCCAGCATTTTGTGTGTGTTCATCTGACCATAGACACTGCCTGACCTGCTGAGTTCCTCCAGCATTTTGTGTGTGTTAATCTGACCATAGACACTGTCTGAGCTGCTGAGTTCCTCCAGCATTTATTGTGTGTTATTCTGTCCATAGACACTGACCTGCTGAGTTCCTCCAGCATTTAGTCTGTGCTGTTCTGTCCATAGACACTGTCTGACCTGCTGAGTTCCTCCAGCATTTTGTCTGTGTTTCTCTGTCTATAGACCCTGTCTGACCTGTTGAGTTCCTCCAGCATTTTGTGTGTATTACTCTGCCCTTAGACACTGACCTGCTGAGTTCCTCCAGCATTTTGTGTGTGTTATTCTGTCCATAGACACTGCCTGACCTGCTGAGTTCCTCCAGCATTTTGTGTGTGTTTCTCTGTCCATAGACACTGTCTGACCTGCTGAGTTCCACCTGCATTGTGTGTGTGTTACTCTGTCCATAGACACTGTCTGACCTGCTTAATTCCTCTAGCATTTTGTGTCTGTTACTCTGTCTATATGCACTGTCTGACCTGCTGAGGTCCTCCAGCATTTTGTGTGTGTTACTCTGTCCATCGGCACTGTCTGACCTGCTGAGTTCCTCCAGCATTTTGTGTGTGTAAATCTGACCGTAGACACTGACTGACCTGCTGAGTTCCTCCAGCATTGTGTGTGTATTGCTCTGTTCATAGACTCTGTCTGTCCTGCTCAATTCCTCCACCATTTTGTGTGTGTTATTCTGTCCATAGACACTGTCTGAGCTGCTGAGTTCCTCCAGCATTTTGTGTGTGTTTCTCTGTCCATAGTCACTGTCTACCCTGCTGAGTTCCTCCAGCATTTTGTGTGTGTTACTCTGACCATGGACACTGTCTGACCTGCTGAGTTCCTCCAGCATTGTGTGTGTGTTGCTCTGTCCATAGACACTGACCTGCTGAGTTCCTCCAGCATTTAGTGTCTGTTATTCTGTCCATAGGCACTGACCTGCTGAGTTCCTCCAGCATTTACTGTGTGCTGTTCTGTCTATAGACCCTGTCTGACCTGCTGAGTTCCTCCAGCATTTTGTGTGTGTTTTACTCTGTTCAAAGACACTGTCTGACCTGCTAAGTTTCTCCAGCATTGTGTGTGTGTTGCTCTGTCCATTGTCACTGTCTGACCTGCTGAATTCCTCCAGCATTTTGTGTGTGTTATTCTGTCCATAGACACTGACCTGCTGAATTCCTCCTGCATTGTGTCTGTTCCTCTGTCCATTGACACTGTCTGACCTGCTGAGTTCCTCCAGCATTTTGTGTGTTTTACTCTGACCATAGACACTGTCTGACCTGCTGAGTTCCTCCTGCATTGTGTCTGTTACTCTGACCATAGACACTGTCTAACCTGCTGAGTTCCTCCAGCATTTTGTGTGTGTTAATCTGACCATAGACACTGTCTGAGCTGCTGAGTTCCTCCAGCATTTTGTGTGTGTTACTCTGACCATGGACACTGTCTGACCTGCTGAGTTCCTCCAGCATTGTGTGTGTGTTGCTCTGTCCATTGACACTGTCCTGCTGAGTCCCTCCAGCATTTTGTGTGTGTTTCTCTGTCCATAGACACTGTGTGACCTGCTGAGTTCCTCCATCATTTTGTGTGTGTTACTCTGTCCATAGACACTGTCTGACCTGCTTAATTCCTCTAGCATTTTGTGTCTGTTACTCTGTCCATCGGCACTGTCTGACCTGCTGAGTTCCTCCAGCATTTTGTGTGTGTTAATCTGACCGTAGCCACTGACTGACCTGCTGAGTTCCTCCAGCATTGTGTGTGTATTGCTCTGTTCATAGACTCTGTCTGTCCTGCTCAATTCCTCCACCATTTTGTGTGTGTTATTCTGTCCATAGACACTGTCTGAGCTGCTGAGTTCCTCCAGCATTTTGTGTGTGTTTCTCTGTCCATAGTCACTGTCTACCCTGCTGAGTTCCTCCAGCATTTTGTGTGTGTTACTCTGACCATGGACACTGTCTGACCTGCTGAGTTCCTCCAGCATTGTGTGTGTGTTGCTCTGTCCATAGACACTGACCTGCTGAGTTCCTCCAGCATTTAGTGTCTGTTATTCTGTCCATAGGCACTGACCTGCTGAGTTCCTCCAGCATTTTGTGTGTGTTTTACTATGTTCAAAGACACTGTCTGACCTGCTAAGTTTCTCCAGCATTGTGTGTGTGTTGCTCTGTCCATTGTCACTGTCTGACCTGCTGAATTCCTCCAGCATTTTGTGTATGTTACTCTGGCCATAGACACTATCTGACCCTCTGAATTCCTCCAGCATTGTGTGTATTACTCTGTCCATAGACACTGCCTGACCTGCTGAGATCCTCCAGCATTTTGTGTGTGTTACTCTGTCCATAGACACTGCCTGACCTGCTGAGTTCCTCCAGCATTTTGTGTGTGTTTCTCTGTCTGTAGACACTATCTGACCTGCTGAGTTCCTCCAGCATTTTGTGTGTGTTACTCTGTCCTTAGACACTGTCCTGCTGAGTTCCGCCAGCATTTTGTGTGTGTTATTCTGTCCATAGACACTGCCTGACCTGCTGAGTTCCTCCAGCATTTTGTGTGTGTTTCTCTGTCCATAGACACTGTCTGACCTGCTGAGTTCCACCAGCATTGTGTGCGTGTTACTCTGTTCATAGACACTGTCTGACCTGCTGAGTTCTTCCAGCATTTTGTGTGTGTTACTCTGTCCATTGACACTATCTGACCCTCTGAATTCCTCCAGCATTGTATGTATTACTCTGTCCATAGACACTGCCTGACCTGCTGAGATCCTCCAGCATTTTGTGTGTGTTACTCTGTCCATAGACACTGTCTGAGCTGTTGAGTTCCTCCAGCATTTTGTGTGTGTTACTCTGTCCATAGACACTGTCTGACCTGCTGAATTCCTCCAGCATTTTGTGTGTGTTACTCTGTCCATAGACACTGTCCTGCTGAGTCCCTCCAGCATTTTGTGTGTGTAACTCTGTCCATAGACACTGTGTGACCTGCTGAGATCCTCCATCATTTTGTGTGTGTTACTCTGTCCATAGACACTGTCTGACCTGCTTTGTTCCACCAGCATTTTGTGTGTGTTACTCTGGCCATAGACACTATCTGACCCTCTGAATTCCTCCAGCATTGTGTGTATTACTCTGTCCATAGCCACTGCCTGACCTGCTGAGATCCTCCAGCATTTTGTGTGTGTTACTCTTTCCATAGACACTGTCTGACCTGCTGAATTCCTCCAGAATTTTGTGTGTATTACACTGTCCATAGACACCGCCTGACCTGCTGAGATCCTCCAGCATTTTGTGTGTGTTACTCTGTCCATAGACACTGTCTGACCTGCCGAGTTCCTCCAGCATTTTGTGTGTGTTTCTCTGTCCACAGACACTGTCTAACCTGCTGAGTTCCTCCAGCATTTTGTGTGTGTTACTCTGTCCATAGACACTGTCTGACTTGCTGAGTTCCTTCAGCATTTTGTGTGTGTTACTCTGTCCATAGTCACTGTCTGACCTGCTGAATTCCTCCAGCATTTTGTGTGTGTTACTCTGTCCATAGACACTGTCTGACCTGATGAGTTCCTCCAGCATTTTGTGTGTGTTACTCTGTTCATTAACACTGTCTGACCTGCTGAGTTCCTCCAGCATCTTGTGTGTGTTACTCTGTCCATAGACACTGTCTGACCTGCTGTGTTCCTCCAGCATTTTTTGTGTGTTTTTCTGTCCTTAGGCACTGCCTGACCTACTGAGTTCCTCCAGCATTTTGTGTGTGTCACTCTGTCCATAGACACTGACCTGCTGAGTTCCTCCAGCATTTTGTGTGTGTCACTCTGTCCTTAGACACTGCCTGATCTGCTGAGTTCCTCCAGCATTTTGTGTGTGTTCCTCTGTCCATAGACACTGACCTGCTGAGTTCCTCCAGCATTTTGTCTGTGTTTCTCTGTCTATAGACCCTGTCTGACCTGTTGAGTTCCTCCAGCATTTTGTGTGTATTACTCTGCCCTTAGACACTGACCTGCTGAGTTCCTCCAGCATTTTGTGTGTGTTATTCTGTCCATAGACACTGCCTGACCTGCTGAGTTCCTCCAGCATTTTGTGTGTGTTTCTCTGTCCATAGACACTGTCTGACCTGCTGAGTTCCACCTGCATTGTGTGTGTGTTACTCTGGCCATAGACACTATCTGACCCTCTGAATTCCTCCAGCATTGTGTGTATTACTCTGTCCATAGACACTGCCTGACCTGCTGAGATCCTCCAGCATTTTGTGTGTGTTACTCTGTCCATAGACACTGTCTGACCTGCCGAGTTCCTCCAGCATTTTGTGTGTGTTACTCTGTCCATAGACACTGTCTGACCTGCTGAGGTCCTCCAGCATTTTGTGTGTGTTACTCTGTCCATCGGCATTGTCTGACCTGCTGAGTTCCTCCAGCATTTTGTGTGTGTTACTCTGTCCATAGACACTGTCTGACCTGCTGAGTTCCTCCAGCATTTTGTGTGTGTTACTCTGTCGATAGACATTGTCTGACCTGCTGAGTTCCTCCAGCATTTTGTGTGTGTTAATCTGACCGTAGACACTGACTGACCTGCTGAGTTCCTCCAGCATTGTGTGTGTATTGCTCTGTTCATAGACTCTGTCTGTCCTGCTGAATTCCTCCACCATTTTGTGTGTGTTATTCTGTCCATAGACACTGACCTGCTGAATTCCTCCTGCATTGTGTCTGTTCCTCTGTCCATTGACACTGTTTGACCTGCTGAGTTCCTCCAGCATTTTGTGTGTTTTACTCTGACCATAGACACTGTCTGACCTGCTGAGTTCCTCCTGCATTGTGTCTGTTACTCTGACCATAGACACTGTCTAACCTGCTGAGTTCCTCCAGCATTTTGTGTGTGTTAATCTGACCATAGACACTGTCTGAGCTGCTGAGTTCCTCCAGCATTTTGTGTGTGTTACTCTGACCATGGACACTGTCTGACCTGCTGAGTTCCTCCAGCATTGTGTGTGTGTTGCTCTGTCCATAGACACTGTCCTTCTGAGTCCCTCCAGCATTTTGTGTGTGTTACTCTGTCCATAGACACTGTGTGACCTGCTGAGTTCCTCCATCATTTTGTGTGTGTTACTCTGTCCATAGACACTGTCTGACCTGCTTAATTCCTCTAGCATTTTGTGTCTGTTACTCTGTCTATATGCACTGTCTGACCTGCTGAGATCCTCCAGCATTTTGTGTGTGTTACTCTGTCCATCGGCACTGTCTGACCTGCTGAGTTCCTCCAGCATTTTGTGTGTGTAAATCTGACCGTAGACCACTGACTGACCTGCTGAGTTCCTCCAGCATTGCGTGTATTGCTCTGTTCATAGACTCAGTCTGACCTGCTGAATTCCTCCACCATTTTGTGTGTTATTCTGTCCATAGACACTGACCTGCTAAATTCCTCCTGCATTGTGTCTGTTCCTCTGTCCATTGACACTGTCTGACCTGCTGAATTCCTCCAGCATTTTGTGTGTTTTACTCTGACCATAGACACAGTCTGACCTGCTGAGTTCCTCCTGCATTGTGTCTGTTACTCTGACCATAGACACTGTCTGACCTGCTGAGTTCCTCCAGCATTTTGTGTGTGTTAATCTGACCATAGACACTGTCTGAGCTGCTGAGTTCCTCCAGCATTTTGTGTTTGTTCCTCTGTCCATAGACACTGACCTGCTGAGTTCCTCCAGCATTTTGTGTGTGTTTCTCTGTCTATAGACACTGCCTGACCTGCTGAGATCCTCCAGCATTTTGTGTGTGTTACTCTGTCCATAGACACTGTCTGACCTGCCGAGTTCCTCCAGCATTTTGTGTGTGTTACTCTGTCCATAGACACTGTCCTGCTGAGTCCCTCCAGCATTTTGTGTGTGTTACTCTGTCCATAGACACTGTGTGACCTGCTGAGTTCCTCCATCATTTTGTGTGTGTTACTCTGTGCATAGACACTGTCTGACCTGCTTAATTCCTCTAGCATTTTGTGTCTGTTACTCTGTCTATATGCACTGTCTGACCTGCTGAGGTCCTCCAGCATTTTGTGTTTGTTACTCTGTCCATCGTCACTGTCTGACCTGCTGAGTTCCTCCAGCATTTTGTGTGTGTTACTCTGTCCATAGACACTGTCTGACCTGCCGAGTTCCTCCAGCATTTTGTGTGTGTTACTCTGTCCATAGACACTGTCCTGCTGAGTCCCTCCAGCATTTTGTGTGTGTTACTCTGTCCATAGACACTGTGTGACCTGCTGAGTTCCTCCATCATTTTGTGTGTGTTACTCTGTCCATAGACACTGTCTGACCTGCTTAATTCCTCCAGCATTTTGTGTGTGTTACTCTGTCCATAGACACTGTCTGACCTGCTGAGTTCCTCCAGCATTTTGTGTGTGTTACTCTGTCGATAGACATTGTCTGACCTGCTGAGTTCCTCCAGCATTTTGTGTGTGTTAATCTGACCGTAGACACTGACTGACCTGCTGAGTTCCTCCAGCATTGTGTGTGTATTGCTCTGTTCATAGACTCTGTCTGTCCTGCTGAATTCCTCCACCATTTTGTGTGTGTTATTCTGTCCATAGACACTGACCTGCTGAATTCCTCCTGCATTGTGTCTGTTCCTCTGTCCATTGACACTGTCTGACCTGCTGAGTTCCTCCAGCATTTTGTGTGTTTTACTCTGACCATAGACACTGTCTGACCTGCTTAGTTCCTCCTGCATTGTGTCTGTTACTCTGACCATAGACACTGTCTAACCTGCTGAGTTCCTCCAGCATTTTGTGTGTGTTAATCTGACCATAGACACTGTCTGAGCTGCTGAGTTCCTCCAGCATTTTGTGTGTGTTACTCTGACCATGGACACTGTCTGACCTGCTGAGTTCCTCCAGCATTGTGTGTGTGTTGCTCTGTCCATAGACACTGTCCTTCTGAGTCCCTCCAGCATTTTGTGTGTGTTACTCTGTCCATAGACACTGTGTGACCTGCTGAGTTCCTCCATCATTTTGTGTGTGTTACTCTGTCCATAGACACTGTCTGACCTGCTGAATTCCTCCAGCATTTTGTGTGTTTTACTCTGACCATAGACACAGTCTGACCTGCTGAGTTCCTCCTGCATTGTGTCTGTTACTCTGACCATAGACACTGTCTCACCTGCTGAGTTCCTCCAGCATTTTGTGTTTGTTACTCTGTGCATAGACACTGTCTGACCTGCTTAATTCCTCTAGCATTTTGTGTCTATTACTCTGTCTATATGCACTGTCTGACCTGCTGAGGTCCTCCAGCATTTTGTGTTTGTTACTCTGTCCATCGTCACTGTCTGACCTGCTGAGTTCCACCAGCATTTTGTGTGTGTTACTCTGTCCATAGACACTGTCTGACCTGCCGAGTTCCTCCAGCATTTTGTGTGTGTTACTCTGTCCATAGACACTGTCCTGCTGAGTCCCTCCAGCATTTTGTGTGTGTTACTCTGTCCATAGACACTGTGTGACCTGCTGAGTTCCTCCATCATTTTGTGTGTGTTACTCTGTCCATAGACACTGTCTGACCTGCTTAATTCCTCTAGCATTTTGTGTCTGTTACTCTGTCTATATGCACTGTCTGACCTGCTGAGGTCCTCCAGCATTTTGTGTGTGTTACTCTGTCCATCGGCACTGTCTGACCTGCTGAGTTCCTCCAGCATTTTGTGTGTGTTAATTTGACCGTAGACACTGACTGACCTGCTGAGTTCCTCCAGCATTGTGTGTGTATTGCTCTGTTCATAGACTCTGTCTGTCCTGCTGAATTCCTCCACCATTTTGTGTGTGTTATTCTGTCCATAGACACTGACCTGCTGAATTCCTCCTGCATTGTGTCTGTTCCTCTGTCCATTGACACTGTCTGACCTGCTGAGTTCCTCCAGCATTTTGTGTGTTTTACTCTGACCATAGACACTGTCTGACCTGCTGAGTTCCTCCTGCATTGTGTCTGTTACTCTGACCATAGACACTGTCTGACATGCTGAGTTCCTCCAGCATTTTGTGTGTGTTCATCTGACCATAGACACTGCCTGACCTGCTGAGTTCCTCCAGCATTTTGTGTGTGTTAATCTGACCATAGACACTGTCTGAGCTGCTGAGTTCCTCCAGCATTTATTGTGTGTTATTCTGTCCATAGACACTGACCTGCTGAGTTCCTCCAGCATTTAGTCTGTGCTGTTCTGTCCATAGACACTGTCTGACCTGCTGAGTTCCTCCAGCATTTTGTCTGTGTTTCTCTGTCTATAGACCCTGTCTGACCTGTTGAGTTCCTCCAGCATTTTGTGTGTATTACTCTGCCCTTAGACACTGACCTGCTGAGTTCCTCCAGCATTTTGTGTGTGTTATTCTGTCCATAGACACTGCCTGACCTGCTGAGTTCCTCCAGCATTTTGTGTGTGTTTCTCTGTCCATAGACACTGTCTGACCTGCTGAGTTCCACCTGCATTGTGTGTGTGTTACTCTGGCCATAGACACTATCTGACCCTCTGAATTCCTCCAGCATTGTGTGTATTACTCTGTCCATAGACACTGCCTGACCTGCTGAGATCCTCCAGCATTTTGTGTGTGTTACTCTGTCCATAGACACTGTCTGACCTGCCGAGTTCCTCCAGCATTTTGTGTGTGTTACTCTGTCCATAGACACTGTCCTGCTGAGTCCCTCCAGCATTTTGTGTGTGTTACTCTGTCCATAGACACTGTCTGACCTGCTGAGGTCCTCCAGCATTTTGTGTGTGTTACTCTGTCCATCGGCATTGTCTGACCTGCTGAGTTCCTCCAGCATTTTGTGTGTGTTACTCTGTCCATAGACACTGTCTGACCTGCTGAGTTCCTCCAGCATTTTGTGTGTGTTACTCTGTCGATAGACATTGTCTGACCTGCTGAGTTCCTCCAGCATTTTGTGTGTGTTAATCTGACCGTAGACACTGACTGACCTGCTGAGTTCCTCCAGCATTGTGTGTGTATTGCTCTGTTCATAGACTCTGTCTGTCCTGCTGAATTCCTCCACCATTTTGTGTGTGTTATTCTGTCCATAGACACTGACCTGCTGAATTCCTCCTGCATTGTGTCTGTTCCTCTGTCCATTGACACTGTTTGACCTGCTGAGTTCCTCCAGCATTTTGTGTGTTTTACTCTGACCATAGACACTGTCTGACCTGCTGAGTTCCTCCTGCATTGTGTCTGTTACTCTGACCATAGACACTGTCTAACCTGCTGAGTTCCTCCAGCATTTTGTGTGTGTTAATCTGACCATAGACACTGTCTGAGCTGCTGAGTTCCTCCAGCATTTTGTGTGTGTTACTCTGACCATGGACACTGTCTGACCTGCTGAGTTCCTCCAGCATTGTGTGTGTGTTGCTCTGTCCATAGACACTGTCCTTCTGAGTCCCTCCAGCATTTTGTGTGTGTTACTCTGTCCATAGACACTGTGTGACCTGCTGAGTTCCTCCATCATTTTGTGTGTGTTACTCTGTCCATAGACACTGTCTGACCTGCTTAATTCCTCTAGCATTTTGTGTCTGTTACTCTGTCTATATGCACTGTCTGACCTGCTGAGATCCTCCAGCATTTTGTGTGTGTTACTCTGTCCATCGGCACTGTCTGACCTGCTGAGTTCCTCCAGCATTTTGTGTGTGTAAATCTGACCGTAGACCACTGACTGACCTGCTGAGTTCCTCCAGCATTGCGTGTATTGCTCTGTTCATAGACTCAGTCTGACCTGCTGAATTCCTCCACCATTTTGTGTGTTATTCTGTCCATAGACACTGACCTGCTGAATTCCTCCTGCATTGTGTCTGTTCCTCTGTCCATTGACACTGTCTGACCTGCTGAATTCCTCCAGCATTTTGTGTGTTTTACTCTGACCATAGACACAGTCTGACCTGCTGAGTTCCTCCTGCATTGTGTCTGTTACTCTGACCATAGACACTGTCTGACCTGCTGAGTTCCTCCAGCATTTTGTGTGTGTTAATCTGACCATAGACACTGTCTGAGCTGCTGAGTTCCTCCAGCATTTTGTGTTTGTTCCTCTGTCCATAGACACTGACCTGCTGAGTTCCTCCAGCATTTTGTGTGTGTTTCTCTGTCTATAGACACTGCCTGACCTGCTGAGATCCTCCAGCATTTTGTGTGTGTTACTCTGTCCATAGACACTGTCTGACCTGCCGAGTTCCTCCAGCATTTTGTGTGTGTTACTCTGTCCATAGACACTGTCCTGCTGAGTCCCTCCAGCATTTTGTGTGTGTTACTCTGTCCATAGACACTGTGTGACCTGCTGAGTTCCTCCATCATTTTGTGTGTGTTACTCTGTGCATAGACACTGTCTGACCTGCTTAATTCCTCTAGCATTTTGTGTCTGTTACTCTGTCTATATGCACTGTCTGACCTGCTGAGGTCCTCCAGCATTTTGTGTTTGTTACTCTGTCCATCGTCACTGTCTGACCTGCTGAGTTCCTCCAGCATTTTGTGTGTGTTACTCTGTCCATAGACACTGTCTGACCTGCCGAGTTCCTCCAGCATTTTGTGTGTGTTACTCTGTCCATAGACACTGTCCTGCTGAGTCCCTCCAGCATTTTGTGTGTGTTACTCTGTCCATAGACACTGTGTGACCTGCTGAGTTCCTCCATCATTTTGTGTGTGTTACTCTGTCCATAGACACTGTCTGACCTGCTTAATTCCTCCAGCATTTTGTGTGTGTTACTCTGTCCATAGACACTGTCTGACCTGCTGAGTTCCTCCAGCATTTTGTGTGTGTTACTCTCTCGATAGACATTGTCTGACCTGCTGAGTTCCTCCAGCATTTTGTGTGTGTTAATCTGACCGTAGACACTGACTGACCTGCTGAGTTCCTCCAGCATTGTGTGTGTATTGCTCTGTTCATAGACTCTGTCTGTCCTGCTGAATTCCTCCACCATTTTGTGTGTGTTATTCTGTCCATAGACACTGACCTGCTGAATTCCTCCTGCATTGTGTCTGTTCCTCTGTCCATTGACACTGTCTGACCTGCTGAGTTCCTCCAGCATTTTGTGTGTTTTACTCTGACCATAGACACTGTCTGACCTGCTTAGTTCCTCCTGCATTGTGTCTGTTACTCTGACCATAGACACTGTCTAACCTGCTGAGTTCCTCCAGCATTTTGTGTGTGTTAATCTGACCATAGACACTGTCTGAGCTGCTGAGTTCCTCCAGCATTTTGTGTGTGTTACTCTGACCATGGACACTGTCTGACCTGCTGAGTTCCTCCAGCATTGTGTGTGTGTTGCTCTGTCCATAGACACTGTCCTTCTGAGTCCCTCCAGCATTTTGTGTGTGTTACTCTGTCCATAGACACTGTGTGACCTGCTGAGTTCCTCCATCATTTTGTGTGTGTTACTCTGTCCATAGACACTGTCTGACCTGCTGAATTCCTCCAGCATTTTGTGTGTTTTACTCTGACCATAGACACAGTCTGACCTGCTGAGTTCCTCCTGCATTGTGTCTGTTACTCTGACCATAGACACTGTCTCACCTGCTGAGTTCCTCCAGCATTTTGTGTTTGTTACTCTGTGCATAGACACTGTCTGACCTGCTTAATTCCTCTAGCATTTTGTGTCTATTACTCTGTCTATATGCACTGTCTGACCTGCTGAGGTCCTCCAGCATTTTGTGTTTGTTACTCTGTCCATCGTCACTGTCTGACCTGCTGAGTTCCACCAGCATTTTGTGTGTGTTACTCTGTCCATAGACACTGTCTGACCTGCCGAGTTCCTCCAGCATTTTGTGTGTGTTACTCTGTCCATAGACACTGTCCTGCTGAGTCCCTCCAGCATTTTGTGTGTGTTACTCTGTCCATAGACACTGTGTGACCTGCTGAGTTCCTCCATCATTTTGTGTGTGTTACTCTGTCCATAGACACTGTCTGACCTGCTTAATTCCTCTAGCATTTTGTGTCTGTTACTCTGTCTATATGCACTGTCTGACCTGCTGAGGTCCTCCAGCATTTTGTGTGTGTTACTCTGTCCATCGGCACTGTCTGACCTGCTGAGTTCCTCCAGCATTTTGTGTGTGTTAATTTGACCGTAGACACTGACTGACCTGCTGAGTTCCTCCAGCATTGTGTGTGTATTGCTCTGTTCATAGACTCTGTCTGTCCTGCTGAATTCCTCCACCATTTTGTGTGTGTTATTCTGTCCATAGACACTGACCTGCTGAATTCCTCCTGCATTGTGTCTGTTCCTCTGTCCATTGACACTGTCTGACCTGCTGAGTTCCTCCAGCATTTTGTGTGTTTTACTCTGACCATAGACACTGTCTGACCTGCTGAGTTCCTCCTGCATTGTGTCTGTTACTCTGACCATAGACACTGTCTGACATGCTGAGTTCCTCCAGCATTTTGTGTGTGTTCATCTGACCATAGACACTGCCTGACCTGCTGAGTTCCTCCAGCATTTTGTGTGTGTTAATCTGACCATAGACACTGTCTGAGCTGCTGAGTTCCTCCAGCATTTATTGTGTGTTATTCTGTCCATAGACACTGACCTGCTGAGTTCCTCCAGCATTTAGTCTGTGCTGTTCTGTCCATAGACACTGTCTGACCTGCTGAGTTCCTCCAGCATTGTGTGTGTTTTACTCTGTCCATAGACACTGTCTGACCTGCTTAATTCCTCCAGCATTTTGTGTGTGTTAATCTGACCATAGACACTGTCTGAGCTGCTGAGTTCCTCCAGCATTTTGTGTGTGTTCCTCTGTCCATAGACACTGACCTGCTGAGTTCCTCCAGCATTTTGTGTGTGTTTCTCTGTCTATAGACACTGCCTGACCTGCTGAGTTCCTCCAGCATTGTGTGTGTTTTACTCTGTCCATAGACACTGTCTGACCTGCTTAATTCCTCCAGCATTTTGTGTGTGTTAATCTGTCCATAGACACTGTCTGACCTGCCGAGTTCCTCCAGCATTTTGTGTGTGTTACTCTGTCCATAGACACTGTCCTGCTGAGTCCCTCCAGCATTTTGTGTGTGTTACTCTGTCCATAGACACTGTGTGACCTGCTGAGTTCCTCCATCATTTTGTGTGTGTTACTCTGTCCATAGACACTGTCTGACCTGCTTAATTCCTCCAGCATTTTGTGTGTGTTACTCTGTCCATAGACACTGTCTGACCTGCTGAGTTCCTCCAGCATTTTGTGTGTGTTACTCTGTCGATAGACATTGTCTGACCTGCTGAGTTCCTCCAGCATTTTGTGTGTGTTAATCTGACCGTAGACACTGACTGACCTGCTGAGTTCCTCCAGCATTGTGTGTGTATTGCTCTGTTCATAGACTCTGTCTGTCCTGCTGAATTCCTCCACCATTTTGTGTGTGTTATTCTGTCCATAGACACTGACCTGCTGAATTCCTCCTGCATTGTGTCTGTTCCTCTGTCCATTGACACTGTCTGACCTGCTGAGTTCCTCCAGCATTTTGTGTGTTTTACTCTGACCATAGACACTGTCTGACCTGCTGAGTTCCTCCTGCATTGTGTCTGTTACTCTGACCATAGACACTGTCTAACCTGCTGAGTTCCTCCAGCATTTTGTGTGTGTTAATCTGACCATAGACACTGTCTGAGCTGCTGAGTTCCTCCAGCATTTATTGTGTGTTATTCTGTCCATAGACACTGACCTGCTGAGTTCCTCCAGCATTTAGTCTGTGCTGTTCTGTCCATAGACACTGTCTGACCTGTTGAGTTCCTCCAGCATTGTGTGTGTTTTACTCTGTCCATAGACACTGTCTGACCTGCTTAATTCCTCCAGCATTTTGTGTGTGTTAATCTGACCATAGACACTGTCTGAGCTGCTGAGTTCCTCCAGCATTTTGTGTGTGTTCCTCTGTCCATAGACACTGACCTGCTGAGTTCCTCCAGCATTTTGTGTGTGTTTCTCTGTCTATAGACACTGCCTGACCTGCTGAGATCCTCCAGCATTTTGTGTGTGTTACTCTATCCATAGACACTGTCTGACCTGCCGAGTTCCTCCAGCATTTTGTGTGTGTTACTCTGTCCATAGACACTGTCCTGCTGAGTCCCTCCAGCATTTTGTGTGTGTTACTCTGTCCATAGACACTGTGTGACCTGCTGAGTTCCTCCATCATTTTGTGTGTGTTACTCTGTGCATAGACACTGTCTGACCTGCTTAATTCCTCTAGCATTTTGTGTCTGTTACTCTGTCTATATGCACTGTCTGACCTGCTGAGGTCCTCCAGCATTTTGTGTTTGTTACTCTGTCCATCGTCACTGTCTGACCTGCTGAGTTCCTCCAGCATTTTGTGTGTGTTACTCTGTCCATAGACACTGTCTGACCTGCCGAGTTCCTCCAGCATTTTGTGTGTGTTACTCTGTCCATAGTCACTGTCCTGCTGAGTCCCTCCAGCATTTTGTGTGTGTTACTCTGTCCATAGACACTGTCTAACCTGCTGAGTTCCTCCAGCATTTTGTGTGTGTTAATCTGACCATAGACACTGTCTGAGCTGCTGAGTTCCTCCAGCATTGTGTGTGTGTTGCTCTGTCCATAGACACTGTCCTGCTGAGTCCCTCCAGCATTTTGTGTGTGTTACTCTGTCCATAGACACTGTGTGACCTGCTGAGTTCCTCCATCATTTTGTGTGTGTTACTCTGTCCATAGACACTGTCTGACCTGCTTAATTCCTCTAGCATTTTGTGTCTGTTACTCTGTCTATATGCACTGTCTGACCTGCTGAGGTCCTCCAGCATTTTGTGTGTGTTACTCTGTCCATCGGCACTGTCTGACCTGCTGAGTTCCTCCAGCATTTTGTGTGTGTTAATCTGACCGTAGACACTGACTGACCTGCTGAGTTCCTCCAGCATTGTGTGTGTATTGCTCTGTTCATAGACTCTGTCTGTCCTGCTCAATTCCTCCACCATTTTGTGTGTGTTATTCTGTCCATAGACACTGTCTGAGCTGCTGAGTTCCTCCAGCATTTTGTGTGTGTTTCTCTGTCCATAGTCACTGTCTACCCTGCTGAGTTCCTCCAGCATTTTGTGTGTGTTACTCTGACCATGGACACTGTCTGACCTGCTGAGTTCCTCCAGCATTGTGTGTGTGTTGCTCTGTCCATAGACACTGACCTGCTGAGTTCCTCCAGCATTTAGTGTCTGTTATTCTGTCCATAGGCACTGACCTGCTGAGTTCCTCCAGCATTTACTGTGTGCTGTTCTGTCTATAGACCCTGTCTGACCTGCTGAGTTCCTCCAGCATTTTGTGTGTGTTTTACTCTGTTCAAAGACACTGTCTGACCTGCTAAGTTTCTCCAGCATTGTGTGTGTGTTGCTCTGTCCATTGTCACTGTCTGACCTGCTGAATTCCTCCAGCATTTTGTGTGTGTTATTCTGTCCATAGACACTGACCTGCTGAATTCCTCCTGCATTGTGTCTGTTCCTCTGTCCATTGTCACTGTCTGACCTGCTGAATTCCTCCAGCATTTTGTGTGTGTTATTCTGTCCATAGACACTGACCTGCTGAATTCCTCCTGCATTGTGTCTGTTCCTCTGTCCATTGACACTGTCTGACCTGCTGAGTTCCTCCAGCATTTTGTGTGTTTTACTCTGACCATAGACACTGTCTGACCTGCTGAGTTCCTCCTGCATTGTGTCTGTTACTCTGACCATAGACACTGTCTAACCTGCTGAGTTCCTCCAGCATTTTGTGTGTGTTAATCTGACCATAGACACTGTCTGAGCTGCTGAGTTCCTCCAGCATTTTGTGTGTGTTACTCTGACCATGGACACTGTCTGACCTGCTGAGTTCCTCCAGCATTGTGTGTGTGTTGCTCTGTCCATTGACACTGTCCTGCTGAGTCCCTCCAGCATTTTGTGTGTGTTACTCTGTCCATAGACACTGTGTGACCTGCTGAGTTCCTCCATCATTTTGTGTGTGTTACTCTGTCCATAGACACTGTCTGACCTGCTTAATTCCTCTAGCATTTTGTGTCTGTTACTCTGTCTATATGCACTGTCTGATCTGCTGAGGTCCTCCAGCATTTTGTGTGTGTTACTCTGTCCATCGGCACTGTCTGACCTGCTGAGTTCCTCCAGCATTTTGTGTGTGTTAATCTGACCGTAGCCACTGACTGACCTGCTGAGTTCCTCCAGCATTGTGTGTGTATTGCTCTGTTCATAGACTCTGTCTGTCCTGCTCAATTCCTCCACCATTTTGTGTGTGTTATTCTGTCCATAGACACTGTCTGAGCTGCTGAGTTCCTCCAGCATTTTGTGTGTGTTTCTCTGTCCATAGTCACTGTCTACCCTGCTGAGTTCCTCCAGCATTTTGTGTGTGTTACTCTGACCATGGACACTGTCTGACCTGCTGAGTTCCTCCAGCATTGTGTGTGTGTTGCTCTGTCCATAGACACTGACCTGCTGAGTTCCTCCAGCATTTAGTGTCTGTTATTCTGTCCATAGGCACTGACCTGCTGAGTTCCTCCAGCATTTACTGTGTGCTGTTCTGTGTATAGACCCTGTCTGACCTGCTGAGTTCCTCCAGCATTTTGTGTGTGTTTTACTATGTTCAAAGACACTGTCTGACCTGCTAAGTTTCTCCAGCATTGTGTGTGTGTTGCTCTGTCCATTGTCACTGTCTGACCTGCTGAATTCCTCCAGCATTTTGTGTATGTTACTCTGGCCATAGACACTATCTGACCCTCTGAATTCCTCCAGCATTGTGTGTATTACTCTGTCCATAGACACTGCCTGACCTGCTGAGATCCTCCAGCATTTTGTGTGTGTTACTCTGTCCATAGACACTGCCTGACCTGCTGAGTTCCTCCAGCATTTTGTGTGTGTTTCTCTGTCTGTAGACACTGTCTGACCTGCTGAGTTCCTCCAGCATTTTGTGTGTGTTACTCTGTCCTTAGACACTGTCCTGCTGAGTTCCGCCAGCATTTTGTGTGTGTTATTCTGTCCATAGACACTGCCTGACCTGCTGAGTTCCTCCAGCATTTTGTGTGTGTTTCTCTGTCCATAGACACTGTCTGACCTGCTGAGTTCCACCAGCATTGTGTGCGTGTTACTCTGTTCATAGACACTGTCTGACCTGCTGAGTTCTTCCAGCATTTTGTGTGTGTTACTCTGTCCATTGACACTATCTGACCCTCTGAATTCCTCCAGCATTGTATGTATTACTCTGTCCATAGACACTGCCTGACCTGCTGAGATCCTCCAGCATTTTGTGTGTGTTACTCTGTCCATAGACACTGTCTGAGCTGTTGAGTTCCTCCAGCATTGTGTGTGTATTGCTCTGTTCATAGACTCTGTCTGTCCTGCTGAATTCCTCCACCATTTTGTGTGTGTTATTCTGTCCATAGACACTGACCTGCTGAATTCCTCCTGCATTGTGTCTGTTCCTCTGTCCATTGACACTGTCTGACCTGCTGAGTTCCTCCAGCATTTTGTGTGTTTTACTCTGACCATAGACACTGTCTGACCTGCTGAGTTCCTCCTGCATTGTGTCTGTTACTCTGACCATAGACACTGTCTAACCTGCTGAGTTCCTCCAGCATTTTGTGTGTGTTAATCTGACCATAGACACTGTCTGAGCTGCTGAGTTCCTCCAGCATTTATTGTGTGTTATTCTGTCCATAGACACTGACCTGCTGAGTTCCTCCAGCATTTAGTCTGTGCTGTTCTGTCCATAGACACTGTCTGACCTGCTGAGTTCCTCCAGCATTGTGTGTGTTTTACTCTGTCCATAGACACTGTCTGACCTGCTTAATTCCTCCAGCATTTTGTGTGTGTTAATCTGACCATAGACACTGTCTGAGCTGCTGAGTTCCTCCAGCATTTTGTGTGTGTTCCTCTGTCCATAGACACTGACCTGCTGAGTTCCTCCAGCATTTTGTGTGTGTTTCTCTGTCTATAGACACTGCCTGACCTGCTGAGATCCTCCAGCATTTTGTGTGTGTTACTCTATCCATAGACACTGTCTGACCTGCCGAGTTCCTCCAGCATTTTGTGTGTGTTACTCTGTCCATAGACACTGTCCTGCTGAGTCCCTCCAGCATTTTGTGTGTGTTACTCTGTCCATAGACACTGTGTGACCTGCTGAGTTCCTCCATCATTTTGTGTGTGTTACTCTGTGCATAGACACTGTCTGACCTGCTTAATTCCTCTAGCATTTTGTGTCTGTTACTCTGTCTATATGCACTGTCTGACCTGCTGAGGTCCTCCAGCATTTTGTGTTTGTTACTCTGTCCATCGTCACTGTCTGACCTGCTGAGTTCCTCCAGCATTTTGTGTGTGTTACTCTGTCCATAGACACTGTCTGACCTGCCGAGTTCCTCCAGCATTTTGTGTGTGTTACTCTGTCCATAGTCACTGTCCTGCTGAGTCCCTCCAGCATTTTGTGTGTGTTACTCTGTCCATAGACACTGTGTGACCTGCTGAGTTCCTCCATCATGTTGTGTGTGTTACTCTGTCCATAGACACTGTCTCACCTGCTTAATTCCTCTAGCATTTTGTGTCTGTTACTCTGTCTATATGCACTGTCTGACCTGCTGAGGTCCTCCAGCATTTTGTGTGTGTTACTCTGTCCATCGGCACTGTCTGACCTGCTGAGTTCCTCCAGCATTTTGTGTGTGTAAATCTGACCGTAGACACTGACTGACCTGCTGAGTTCCTCCAGCATTGTGTGTGTATTGCTCTGTTCATAGAGTCTGTCTGTCCTGCTCAATTCCTCCACCATTTTGTGTGTGTTATTCTGTCCATAGACACTGACCTGCTGAATTCCTCCTGCATTGTGTCTGTTCCTCTGTCCATTGACACTGTCTGACCTGCTGAGTTCCTCCAGCATTTTGTGTGTTTTACTCTGACCATAGACACTGTCTGACCTGCTGAGTTCCTCCTGCATTGTGTCTGTTACTCTGACCATAGACACTGTCTAACCTGCTGAGTTCCTCCAGCATTTTGTGTGTGTTAATCTGACCATAGACACTGTCTGAGCTGCTGAGTTCCTCCAGCATTTTGTGTGTGTTACTCTGACCATGGACACTGTCTGACCTGCTGAGTTCCTCCAGCATTGTGTGTGTGTTGCTCTGTCCATATACACTGTCCTGCTGAGTCCCTCCAGCATTTTGTGTGTGTTACTCTGTCCATAGACACTGTCTGACCTGCCGAGTTCCTCCAGCATTTTGTGTGTGTTACTCTGTCCATAGACACTGTCCTGCTGAGTCCCTGCAGCATTTTGTGTGTGTTACTCTGTCCATAGACACTGTGTGACCTGCTGAGTTCCTCCATCATTTTGTGTGTGTTACTCTGTCCATAGACACTGTCTGACCTGCTTAATTCCTCTAGCATTTTGTGTCTGTTACTCTGTCTATATGCACTGTCTGACCTGCTGAGGTCCTCCAGCATTTTGTGTGTGTTACTCTGTCCATCGGCACTGTCTGACCTGCTGAGTTCCTCCAGCATTTTGTGTGTGTTAATTTGACCGTAGACACTGACTGACCTGCTGAGTTCCTCCAGCATTGTGTGTGTATTGCTCTGTTCATAGACTCTGTCTGTCCTGCTGAATTCCTCCACCATTTTGTGTGTGTTATTCTGTCCATAGACACTGACCTGCTGAATTCCTCCTGCATTGTGTCTGTTCCTCTGTCCATTGACACTGTCTGACCTGCTGAGTTCCTCCAGCATTTTGTGTGTTTTACTCTGACCATAGACACTGTCTGACCTGCTGAGTTCCTCCTGCATTGTGTCTGTTACTCTGACCATAGACACTGTCTAACCTGCTGAGTTCCTCCAGCATTTTGTGTGTGTTAATCTGACCATAGACACTGTCTGAGCTGCTGAGTTCCTCCAGCATTTATTGTGTGTTATTCTGTCCATAGACACTGACCTGCTGAGTTCCTCCAGCATTTAGTCTGTGCTGTTCTGTCCATAGACACTGTCTGACCTGCTGAGTTCCTCCAGCATTGTGTGTGTTTTACTCTGTCCATAGACACTGTCTGACCTGCTTAATTCCTCCAGCATTTTGTGTGTGTTAATCTGACCATAGACACTGTCTGAGCTGCTGAGTTCCTCCAGCATTTTGTGTGTGTTCCTCTGTCCATAGACACTGACCTGCTGAGTTCCTCCAGCATTTTGTGTGTGTTTCTCTGTCTATAGACACTGCCTGACCTGCTGAGATCCTCCAGCATTTTGTGTGTGTTACTCTATCCATAGACACTGTCTGACCTGCCGAGTTCCTCCAGCATTTTGTGTGTGTTACTCTGTCCATAGACACTGTCCTGCTGAGTCCCTCCAGCATTTTGTGTGTGTTACTCTGTCCATAGACACTGTGTGACCTGCTGAGTTCCTCCATCATTTTGTGTGTGTTACTCTGTGCATAGACACTGTCTGACCTGCTTAATTCCTCTAGCATTTTGTGTCTGTTACTCTGTCTATATGCACTGTCTGACCTGCTGAGGTCCTCCAGCATTTTGTGTTTGTTACTCTGTCCATCGTCACTGTCTGACCTGCTGAGTTCCTCCAGCATTTTGTGTGTGTTACTCTGTCCATAGACACTGTCTGACCTGCCGAGTTCCTCCAGCATTTTGTGTGTGTTACTCTGTCCATAGTCACTGTCCTGCTGAGTCCCTCCAGCATTTTGTGTGTGTTACTCTGTCCATAGACACTGTGTGACCTGCTGAGTTCCTCCATCATGTTGTGTGTGTTACTCTGTCCATAGACACTGTCTCACCTGCTTAATTCCTCTAGCATTTTGTGTCTGTTACTCTGTCTATATGCACTGTCTGACCTGCTGAGGTCCTCCAGCATTTTGTGTGTGTTACTCTGTCCATCGGCACTGTCTGACCTGCTGAGTTCCTCCAGCATTTTGTGTGTGTAAATCTGACCGTAGACACTGACTGACCTGCTGAGTTCCTCCAGCATTGTGTGTGTATTGCTCTGTTCATAGACTCTGTCTGTCCTGCTCAATTCCTCCACCATTTTGTGTGTGTTATTCTGTCCATAGACACTGACCTGCTGAATTCCTCCTGCATTGTGTCTGTTCCTCTGTCCATTGACACTGTCTGACCTGCTGAGTTCCTCCAGCATTTTGTGTGTTTTACTCTGACCATAGACACTGTCTGACCTGCTGAGTTCCTCCTGCATTGTGTCTGTTACTCTGACCATAGACACTGTCTAACCTGCTGAGTTCCTCCAGCATTTTGTGTGTGTTAATCTGACCATAGACACTGTCTGAGCTGCTGAGTTCCTCCAGCATTTTGTGTGTGTTACTCTGACCATGGACACTGTCTGACCTGCTGAGTTCCTCCAGCATTGTGTGTGTGTTGCTCTGTCCATAGACACTGTCCTGCTGAGTCCCTCCAGCATTTTGTGTGTGTTACTCTGTCCATAGACACTGTCTGACCTGCCGAGTTCCTCCAGCATTTTGTGTGTGTTACTCTGTCCATAGACACTGTCCTGCTGAGTCCCTGCAGCATTTTGTGTGTGTTACTCTGTCCATAGACACTGTGTGACCTGCTGAGTTCCTCCATCATTTTGTGTGTGTTACTCTGTCCATAGACACTGTCTGACCTGCTTAATTCCTCTAGCATTTTGTGTCTGTTACTCTGTCTATATGCACTGTCTGACCTGCTGAGGTCCTCCAGCATTTTGTGTGTGTTACTCTGTCCATCGGCACTGTCTGACCTGCTGAGTTCCTCCAGCATTTTGTGTGTGTTAATTTGACCGTAGACACTGACTGACCTGCTGAGTTCCTCCAGCATTGTGTGTGTATTGCTCTGTTCATAGACTCTGTCTGTCCTGCTGAATTCCTCCACCATTTTGTGTGTGTTATTCTGTCCATAGACACTGACCTGCTGAATTCCTCCTGCATTGTGTCTGTTCCTCTGTCCATTGACACTGTCTGACCTGCTGAGTTCCTCCAGCATTTTGTGTGTTTTACTCTGACCATAGACACTGTCTGACCTGCTGAGTTCCTCCTGCATTGTGTCTGTTACTCTGACCATAGACACTGTCTAACCTGCTGAGTTCCTCCAGCATTTTGTGTGTGTTAATCTGACCATAGACACTGTCTGAGCTGCTGAGTTCCTCCAGCATTTATTGTGTGTTATTCTGTCCATAGACACTGACCTGCTGAGTTCCTCCAGCATTTAGTCTGTGCTGTTCTGTCCATAGACACTGTCTGACCTGCTGAGTTCCTCCAGCATTGTGTGTGTTTTACTCTGTCCATAGACACTGTCTGACCTGCTTAATTCCTCCAGCATTTTGTGTGTGTTAATCTGACCATAGACACTGTCTGAGCTGCTGAGTTCCTCCAGCATTTTGTGTGTGTTCCTCTGTCCATAGACACTGACCTGCTGAGTTCCTCCAGCATTTTGTGTGTGTTTCTCTGTCTATAGACACTGCCTGACCTGCTGAGATCCTCCAGCATTTTGTGTGTGTTACTCTATCCATAGACACTGTCTGACCTGCCGAGTTCCTCCAGCATTTTGTGTGTGTTACTCTGTCCATAGACACTGTCCTGCTGAGTCCCTCCAGCATTTTGTGTGTGTTACTCTGTCCATAGACACTGTGTGACCTGCTGAGTTCCTCCATCATTTTGTGTGTGTTACTCTGTGCATAGACACTGTCTGACCTGCTTAATTCCTCTAGCATTTTGTGTCTGTTACTCTGTCTATATGCACTGTCTGACCTGCTGAGGTCCTCCAGCATTTTGTGTTTGTTACTCTGTCCATCGTCACTGTCTGACCTGCTGAGTTCCTCCAGCATTTTGTGTGTGTTACTCTGTCCATAGACACTGTCTGACCTGCCGAGTTCCTCCAGCATTTTGTGTGTGTTACTCTGTCCATAGTCACTGTCCTGCTGAGTCCCTCCAGCATTTTGTGTGTGTTACTCTGTCCATAGACACTGTGTGACCTGCTGAGTTCCTCCATCATGTTGTGTGTGTTACTCTGTCCATAGACACTGTCTCACCTGCTTAATTCCTCTAGCATTTTGTGTCTGTTACTCTGTCTATATGCACTGTCTGACCTGCTGAGGTCCTCCAGCATTTTGTGTGTGTTACTCTGTCCATCGGCACTGTCTGACCTGCTGAGTTCCTCCAGCATTTTGTGTGTGTAAATCTGACCGTAGACACTGACTGACCTGCTGAGTTCCTCCAGCATTGTGTGTGTATTGCTCTGTTCATAGACTCTGTCTGTCCTGCTCAATTCCTCCACCATTTTGTGTGTGTTATTCTGTCCATAGACACTGACCTGCTGAATTCCTCCTGCATTGTGTCTGTTCCTCTGTCCATTGACACTGTCTGACCTGCTGAGTTCCTCCAGCATTTTGTGTGTTTTACTCTGACCATAGACACTGTCTGACCTGCTGAGTTCCTCCTGCATTGTGTCTGTTACTCTGACCATAGACACTGTCTAACCTGCTGAGTTCCTCCAGCATTTTGTGTGTGTTAATCTGACCATAGACACTGTCTGAGCTGCTGAGTTCCTCCAGCATTTTGTGTGTGTTACTCTGACCATGGACACTGTCTGACCTGCTGAGTTCCTCCAGCATTGTGTGTGTGTTGCTCTGTCCATAGACACTGTCCTGCTGAGTCCCTCCAGCATTTTGTGTGTGTTACTCTGTCCATAGACACTGTGTGACCTGCTGAGTTCCTCCATCATTTTGTGTGTGTTACTCTGTCCATAGACACTGTCTGACCTGCTTAATTCCTCTAGCATTTTGTGTCTGTTACTCTGTCTATATGCACTGTCTGACCTGCTGAGGTCCTCCAGCATTTTGTGTGTGTTAATCTGACCGTAGCCACTGACTGACCTGCTGAGTTCCTCCAGCATTGTGTGTGTGTTACTCTGACCATGGACACTGTCTGACCTGCTGAGTTCCTCCAGCATTGTGTGTGTGTTGCTCTGTCCATAGACACTGACCTGCTGAGTTCCTCCAGCATTTAGTGTCTGTTATTCTGTCCATAGGCACTGACCTGCTGAGTTCCTCCAGCATTTACTGTGTGCTGTTCTGTGTATAGACCCTGTCTGACCTGCTGAGTTCCTCCAGCATTTTGTGTGTGTTTTACTATGTTCAAAGACACTGTCTGACCTGCTAAGTTTCTCCAGCATTGTGTGTGTGTTGCTCTGTCCATTGTCACTGTCTGACCTGCTGAATTCCTCCAGCATTGTGTGTATTACTCTGTCCATAGACACTGCCTGACCTGCTGAGATCCTCCAGCATTTTGTGTGTGTTACTCTGTCCATAGACACTGCCTGACCTGCTGAGTTCCTCCAGCATTTTGTGTGTGTTTCTCTGTCTGTAGACACTGTCTGACCTGCTGAGTTCCTCCAGCATTTTGTGTGTGTTACTCTGTCCTTAGACACTGTCCTGCTGAGTTCCGCCAGCATTTTGTGTGTGTTATTCTGTCCATAGACACTGCCTGACCTGCTGAGTTCCTCCAGCATTTTGTGTGTGTTTCTCTGTCCATAGACACTGTCTGACCTGCTGAGTTCCACCAGCATTGTGTGCGTGTTACTCTGTTCATAGACACTGTCTGACCTGCTGAGTTCTTCCAGCATTTTGTGTGTGTTACTCTGTCCATTGACACTATCTGACCCTCTGAATTCCTCCAGCATTGTATGTATTACTCTGTCCATAGACACTGCCTGACCTGCTGAGATCCTCCAGCATTTTGTGTGTGTTACTCTGTCCATAGACACTGTCTGAGCTGTTGAGTTCCTCCAGCATTTTGTGTGTGTTACTCTGTCCATAGACACTGTCTGACCTGCTGAATTCCTCCAGCATTTTGTGTGTGTTACTCTGTCCATAGACACTGTCCTGCTGAGTCCCTCCAGCATTTTGTGTGTGTAACTCTGTCCATAGACACTGTGTGACCTGCTGAGATCCTCCATCATTTTGTGTGTGTTGCTCTGTCCATAGACACTGTCTGACCTGCTGAGTTCCTCCTGCATTGTGTCTGTTACTCTGACCATAGACACTGTCTGACATGCTGAGTTCCTCCAGCATTTTGTGTGTGTTCATCTGACCATAGACACTGTCTGAGCTGCTGAGCTCCTCCAGCATTTTGTGTGTGTTTCTCTGTCCATAGTCACTGTCTACCCTGCTTAGTTCCTCCAGCATTTTGTGTGTGTTACTCTGACCATGGACACTGTCTGACCTGCTGAGTTCCTCCAGCATTGTGTGTGTGTTGCTCTGTCCATAGACACTGACCTGCTGAGTTCCTCCAGCATTTTGTGTGTGTTACGCTGTCCTTAGGCACTGCCGGACCTGCTGCGTTCCTCCAGCATTTTGTGTGTGTTGCTCTGTCCATAGACACTGTCTAACCTGCTGAGTTCCTCCAGCATTTTTTGTGTGTTACTCTGTCCATTGACACTGTCTGACCTGCTGAGTTCCTCCAGCATTTTGTGTGTGTTACTCTGGCCATAGACACTATCTGACCCTCTGAATTCCTCCAGCATTGTGTGTATTACTCTGTCCATAAACACTGCCTGACCTGCTGAGATCCTCCAGCATTTTGTGTGTGTTACTCTGTCCATAGACACTGTCTGACCTGCCGAGTTCCTCCAGCATTTTGTGTGTGTTACTCTCTCCATACACACTGTCTGACATGCTGACTTTCTCCAGCATTGTGTGTTTGTTGCTCTGTCCGTAGACACTGCCTGACCTGCTGAATTCCTCCAGCATTTTGTGTGTATTACTCTGTCCATAGACACTGTCTGACCTGCTGAGTTCCTTCAGCATTTTGTGTGTGTTACTCTGTCCATAGTCAATGTCTAACCTGCTGAATTGCTCCAGCATTTTGTGTGTGTTACTCTGTCCATAGACACTGTCCTGCTGAGTCCCTCCAGCATTTTGTGTGTGTTACTCTGTCCATAGACACTGTCTGACCTGCTTAATTCCTCTAGCATTTTGTGTCTGTTACTCTGTCTATATGCACTGTCTGACCTGCTGAGGTCCTCCAGCATTTTGTGTGTGTAAATCTGACCGTAGACACTGACTGACCTGCTGAGTTCCTCCAGCATTGTGTGTGTATTGCTCTGTTCATAGACTCTGTCTGTCCTGCTCAATTCCTCCACCATTTTGTGTGTGTTATTCTGTCCATAGACACTGTCTGAGCTGCTGAGTTCCTCCAGCATTTTGTGTGTGTTTCTCTGTCCATAGTCACTGTCTACCCTGCTGAGTTCCTCCAGCATTTTGTGTGTGTTACTCTGACCATGGACACTGTCTGACCTGCTGAGTTCCTCCAGCATTGTGTGTGTGTTGCTCTGTCCATAGACACTGACCTGCTGAGTTCCTCCAGCATTTAGTGTCTGTTATTCTGTCCATAGGCACTGACCTGCTGAGTTCCTCCAGCATTTACTGTGTGCTGTTCTGTCTATAGACCCTGTCTGACCTGCTGAGTTCCTCCAGCATTTTGTGTGTGTTTTACTCTGTTCAAAGACACTGTCTGACCTGCTAAGTTTCTCCAGCATTGTGTGTGTGTTGCTCTGTCCATTGTCACTGTCTGACCTGCTGAATTCCTCCAGCATTTTGTGTGTGTTATTCTGTCCATAGACACTGACCTGCTGAATTCCTCCTGCATTGTGTCTGTTCCTCTGTCCATTGACACTGTCTGACCTGCTGAGTTCCTCCAGCATTTTGTGTGTTTTACTCTGACCATAGACACTGTCTGACCTGCTGAGTTCCTCCTGCATTGTGTCTGTTACTCTGACCATAGACACTGTCTAACCTGCTGAGTTCCTCCTGCATTTTGTGTGTGTTAATCTGACCATAGACACTGTCTGAGCTGCTGAGTTCCTCCAGCATTTTGTGTGTGTTAATCTGACCATGGACACTGTCTGACCTGCTGAGTTCCTCCAGCATTGTGTGTGTGTTGCTCTGTCCATAGACACTGTCCTGCTGAGTCCCTCCAGCATTTTGTGTGTGTTACTCTGTCCATAGACACTGTGTGACCTGCTGAGTTCCTCCATCATTTTGTGTGTGTTACTCTGTCCATAGACACTGTCTGACCTGCTTAATTCCTCTAGCATTTTGTGTCTGTTACTCTGTCTATATGCACTGTCTGACCTGCTGAGGTCCTCCAGCATTTTGTGTGTGTTACTCTGTCCATCGGCACTGTCTGACCTGCTGAGTTCCTCCAGCATTTTGTGTGTGTTAATCTGACCGTAGCCACTGACTGTCCTGCTGAGTTCCTCCAGCATTGTGTGTGTATTGCTCTGTTCATAGACTCTGTCTGTCCTGCTCAATTCCTCCACCATTTTGTGTGTGTTATTCTGTCCATAGACACTGTCTGAGCTGCTGAGTTCCTCCAGCATTTTGTGTGTGTTTCTCTGTCCATAGTCACTGTCTACCCTGCTGAGTTCCTCCAGCATTTTGTGTGTGTTACTCTGACCATGGACACTGACTGACCTGCTGAGTTCCTCCAGCATTTTGTGTATTACTCTGTTCATAGACTCTGTCTGACCTGCTGAATTCCTCCAGCATTTTGTGTGTGTTATTCTGTCCATAGACACTGACCTGCTGAATTCCTCCTGCATTGTGTCTGTTCCTCTGTCCATTGACACTGTCTGACCTGCTGAATTCCACCAGCATTTTGTGTGTTTTACTCTGACCATAGACACTGTCTGACCTGCTGAATTCCTCCAGCATTTTGTGTGTGTTACTCTGACCATGGACACTGTCTGACCTGCTGAGTTCCTCCAGCATTGTGTGTGTGTTGCTCTGTCCATAGACACTGACCTGCTGAGTTCCTCCAGCATTTAGTGTCTGTTATTCTGTCCATAGGCACTGACCTGCTGAGTTCCTCCAGCATTTACTGTGTGCTGTTCTGTCTATAGACCCTGTCTGACCTGCTGAGTTCCTCCAGCATTTTGTGTGTGTTTTACTCTGTTCAAAGACACTGTCTGACCTGCTAAGTTTCTCCAGCATTGTGTGTGTGTTGCTCTGTCCATTGTCACTGTCTGACCTGCTGAATTCCTCCAGCATTTTGTGTGTGTTATTCTGTCCATAGACACTGACCTGCTGAATTCCTCCTGCATTGTGTCTGTTCCTCTGTCCATTGACACTGTCTGACCTGCTGAGTTCCTCCAGCATTTTGTGTGTTTTACTCTGACCATAGACACTGTCTGACCTGCTGAGTTCCTCCTGCATTGTGTCTGTTACTCTGACCATAGACACTGTCTAACCTGCTGAGTTCCTCCAGCATTTTGTGTGTGTTAATCTGACCATAGACACTGTCTGAGCTGCTGAGTTCCTCCAGCATTTTGTGTGTGTTACTCTGACCATGGACACTGTCTGACCTGCTGAGTTCCTCCAGCATTGTGTGTGTGTTGCTCTGTCCATAGACACTGTCCTGCTGAGTCCCTCCAGCATTTTGTGTGTGTTACTCTGTCCATAGACACTGTGTGACCTGCTGAGTTCCTCCATCATTTTGTGTGTGTTACTCTGTCCATAGACACTGTCTGACCTGCTTAATTCCTCTAGCATTTTGTGTCTGTTACTCTGTCTATATGCACTGTCTGACCTGCTGAGGTCCTCCAGCATTTTGTGTGTGTTACTCTGTCCATCGGCACTGTCTGACCTGCTGAGTTCCTCCAGCATTTTGTGTGTGTTAATCTGACCGTAGCCACTGACTGACCTGCTGAGTTCCTCCAGCATTGTGTGTGTATTGCTCTGTTCATAGACTCTGTCTGTCCTGCTCAATTCCTCCACCATTTTGTGTGTGTTATTCTGTCCATAGACACTGTCTGAGCTGCTGAGTTCCTCCAGCATTTTGTGTGTGTTTCTCTGTCCATAGTCACTGTCTACCCTGCTGAGTTCCTCCAGCATTTTGTGTGTGTTACTCTGACCATGGACACTGTCTGACCTGCTGAGTTCCTCCAGCATTTTGTGTGTGTTAATCTGACCGTAGCCACTGACTGACCTGCTGAGTTCCTCCAGCATTGTGTGTGTATTGCTCTGTTCATAGACTCTGTCTGACCTGCTGAATTCCTCCAGCATTTTGTGTGTGTTATTCTGTCCATAGACACTGACCTGCTGAATTCCTCCTGCATTGTGTCTGTTCCTCTGTCCATTGACACTGTCTGACCTGCTGAATTCCACCAGCATTTTGTGTGTTTTACTCTGACCATAGACACTGTCTGACCTGCTGAATTCCTCCAGCATTTTGTGTGTGTTATTCTGTCCATAGACACTGACCTGCTGAATTCCTCCTGCATTGTGTCTGTTACTCTGACCATAGACACTGTCTGACCTGCTGAGTTCCTCCAGCATTTTGTGTGTGTTTCTCTGTCCATAGTCACTGTCTACCCTGCTGAGTTCCTCCAGCATTTTGTGTGTGTTACTCTGACCATGGACACTGTCTGACCTGCTGAGTTCCTCCAGCATTGTGTGTGTGTTGCTCTGTCCATAGACACTGACCTGCTGAGTTCCTCCAGCATTTAGTGTCTGTTATTCTGTCCATAGGCACTGACCTGCTGAGTTCCTCCAGCATTTACTGTGTGCTGTTCTGTGTATAGACCCTGTCTGACCTGCTGAGTTCCTCCAGCATTTTGTGTGTGTTTTACTATGTTCAAAGACACTGTCTGACCTGCTAAGTTTCTCCAGCATTGTGTGTGTGTTGCTCTGTCCATTGTCACTGTCTGACCTGCTGAATTCCTCCAGCATTTTGTGTGTGTTACTCTGGCCATAGACACTATCTGACCCTCTGAATTCCTCCAGCATTGTGTGTATTACTCTGTCCATAGACACTGCCTGACCTGCTGAGATCCTCCAGCATTTTGTGTGTGTTACTCTGTCCATAGACACTGCCTGACCTGCTGAGTTCCTCCAGCATTTTGTGTGTGTTTCTCTGTCTGTAGACACTGTCTGACCTGCTGAGTTCCTCCAGCATTTTGTGTGTGTTACTCTGTCCTTAGACACTGTCCTGCTGAGTTCCGCCAGCATTTTGTGTGTGTTATTCTGTCCATAGACACTGCCTGACCTGCTGAGTTCCTCCAGCATTTTGTGTGTGTTTCTCTGTATATAGACACTGTCTGACCTGCTGAGTTCCACCAGCATTGTGTGCGTGTTACTCTGTTCATAGACACTGTCTGACCTGCTGAGTTCTTCCAGCATTTTGTGTGTGTTACTCTGTCCATTGACACTATCTGACCCTCTGAATTCCTCCAGCATTGTATGTATTACTCTGTCCATAGACACTGCCTGACCTGCTGAGATCCTCCAGCATTTTGTGTGTGTTACTCTGTCCATAGACACTGTCTGAGCTGTTGAGTTCCTCCAGCATTTTGTGTGTGTTACTCTGTCCATAGACACTGTCTGACCTGCTGAATTCCTCCAGCATTTTGTGTGTGTTACTCTGTCCATAGACACTGTCCTGCTGAGTCCCTCCAGCATTTTGTGTGTGTAACTCTGTCCATACACACTGTGTGACCTGCTGAGATCCTCCATCATTTTGTGTGTGTTGCTCTGTCCATAGACACTGTCTGACCTGCTGAGTTCCTCCTGCATTGTGTCTGTTACTCTGACCATAGACACTGTCTGACATGCTGAGTTCCTCCAGCATTTTGTGTGTGTTCATCTGACCATAGACACTGTCTGAGCTGCTGAGTTCCTCCAGCATTTTGTGTGTGTTTCTCTGTCCATAGTCACTGTCTACCCTGCTTAGTTCCTCCAGCATTTTGTGTGTGTTACTCTGACCATGGACACTGTCTGACCTGCTGAGTTCTTCCAGCATTGTGTGTGTGTTGCTCTGTCCATAGACACTGACCTGCTGAGTTCCTCCAGCATTTTGTGTGTGTTACGCTGTCCTTAGGCACTGCCGGACCTGCTGCGTTCCTCCAGCATTTTGTGTGTGTTGCTCTGTCCATAGACACTGTCTGACCTGCTGAGTTCCTCCAGCATTTTGTGTGTGTTACTCTGTCCATTGACACTGTCTGACCTGCTGAGTTCCTCCAGCATTTTGTGTGTGTTACTCTGGCCATAGACACTATCTGACCCTCTGAATTCCTCCAGCATTGTGTGTATTACTCTGTCCATAAACACTGCCTGACCTGCTGAGATCCTCCAGCATTTTGTGTGTGTTACTCTGTCCATAGACACTGTCTGACCTGCTGAGTTCCTCCAGCATTTTGTGTGTGTTACTCTCTCCATACACACTGTCTGACATGCTGACTTTCTCCAGCATCGTGTGTTTGTTGCTCTGTCCGTAGACACTGCCTGACCTGCTGAATTCCTCCAGCATTTTGTGTGTGTTACTCTGTCCATAGACACTGTCTGACCTGCTGAGTTCCTTCAGCATTTTGTGTGTGTTACTCTGTCCATAGTCACTGTCTAACCTGCTGAATTGCTCCAGCATTTTGTGTGTGTTACTCTGTCCATAGACACTGTCCTGCTGAGTCCCTCCAGCATTTTGTGTGTGTTACTCTGTCCATAGACACTGTGTGACCTGCTGAGTTCCTCCATCATTTTGTGTGTGTTACTCTGTCCATAGGCACTGTCTGACCTGCTTAATTCCTCTAGCATTTTGTGTCTGTTACTCTGTCTATATGCACTGTCTGACCTGCTGAGTTCCTCCAGCATTTTGTGTGTGTTAATCTGACCGTAGACACTGACTGACCTGCTGAGTTCCTCCAGCATTTTGTGTGTGTTTCTCTGTCCATAGTCACTGTCTACCCTGCTTAGTTCCTCCAGCATTTTTTGTGTGTTTTTCTGTCCTTAGGCACTGCCTGACCTGCTGAGTTCCTCCAGCATTTTCTGTGTGTTACTCTGTCCATAGACACTGACCTGCTGAGTTCCTCCAGCATTTTGTGTGTGTTATTCTGTCCATAGACACTGCCTGATCTGCTGAGTTCCTCCAGCATTCAGTGTGTGTTATTCTGTCCATAGACACTGCCTGACCTGCTGAGTTCCTCCAGCATTTTGTGTGTGTTTCTCTGTCTGTAGACCCTGTCTGACCTGCTGAGTTCCTCCAGCATTTTGTGTGTGTTACACTGTCCTTAGACACTTTCTGACCTGCTGAGTTCCTCCAGCATTGTGTGTGTGTTACTCTGTTCAAAGACACTGTCTGACCTGCTGAGTTTCTCCAGCATTGTGTGTGTGTTGCTCTGTCCATAGTCACTGTCTGACCTGCTGAATTCCTCCAGCATTTTGTGTGTGTTACTCTGTCCATAGACACTGTCTGACCTGCTGAGTTTCTGCAGCATTTTGTGTTTGTTACTCTGTCCATTGACGCTGTCTGACCTGCTGAGTTCCTCCAGCATTTTGTGTGTGTTACTCTGTCCACAGACACTGTCTGACCTGCTGAGTTCCTCCAGCATTTTGTGTGTGTTACTCTGACCATAGACACTGTCTGACCTGCTGAGTTCCTCCAGCATTTTGTGTGTATTACTCTGTCGATAGACATTGTCTGACCTGCTGAATTCCTCCAGCATTTTGTGTGTATTACTCTGTCCATAGACACTGCCTGACCTGCTGAGATCCTCCAGCATTTTGTGTGTTTTACTCTGTCCATAGACACTGTCTGACCTGCCGAGTTCCTCCAGCATTTTGTGTGTGTTACTCTGTCCATAGACACTGTGTGACCTGCTGAGTTCCTCCATCATTTTGTGTGTGTTACTCTGTGCATAGACACTGTCTGACCTGCTTAATTCCTCTAGCATTTTGTGTCTGTTACTCTGTCTATATGCACTGTCTGACCTGCTGAGGTCCTCCAGCATTTTGTGTTTGTTACTCTGTCCATCGTCACTGTCTGACCTGCTGAGTTGCTCCAGCATTTTGTGTGTGTAACTCTGTCCATAGACACTGTCTGACCTGCCGAGTTCCTCCAGCATTTTGTGTGTGTTACTCTGACCATGGACACTGTCTGACCTGCTGAGTTCCTCCAGCATTTTGTGTGTGTTACTCTGACCATGGACACTGTCTGACCTGCTGAGTTCCTCCAGCATTGTGTGTGTGTTACTCTGTGCATAGACACTGTCTGACCTGCTTAATTCCTCTAGCATTTTGTGTCTGTTACTCTGTCTATATGCACTGTCTGACCTGCTGAGGTCCTCCAGCATTTTGTGTTTGTTACTCTGTCCATCGTCACTGTCTGACCTGCTGAGTTGCTCCAGCATTTTGTGTGTGTAACTCTGTCCATA
Source organism: Hypanus sabinus (assembly GCF_030144855.1). Lineage (NCBI taxonomy): Eukaryota > Metazoa > Chordata > Chondrichthyes > Myliobatiformes > Dasyatidae > Hypanus > Hypanus sabinus. The sequence goes on from NC_082716.1 coordinate 109,159,928, forward strand.
GACACTGTCTGACCTGCCGAGTTCCTCCAGCATTTTGTGTGTGTTACTCTGACCATGGACACTGTCTGACCTGCTGAGTTCCTCCAGCATTTTGTGTGTGTTACTCTGACCATGGACACTGTCTGACCTGCTGAGTTCCTCCAGCATTGTGTGTGTGTTGCTCTGTCCATAGACACTGACCTGCTGAGTTCCTCCAGCATTTAGTGTCTGTTATTCTGTCCATAGGCACTGACCTGCTGAGTTCCTCCAGCATTTACTGTGTGCTGTTCTGTGTATAGACCCTGTCTGACCTGCTGAGTTCCTCCAGCATTTTGTGTGTGTTTTACTATGTTCAAAGACACTGTCTGACCTGCTAAGTTTCTCCAGCATTGTGTGTGTGTTGCTCTGTCCATTGTCACTGTCTGACCTGCTGAATTCCTCCAGCATTTTGTGTGTGTTACTCTGGCCATAGACACTATCTGACCCTCTGAATTCCTCCAGCATTGTGTGTATTACTCTGTCCATAGACACTGCCTGACCTGCTGAGATCCTCCAGCATTTTGTGTGTGTTACTCTGTCCATAGACACTGCCTGACCTGCTGAGTTCCTCCAGCATTTTGTGTGTGTTTCTCTGTCTGTAGACACTGTCTGACCTGCTGAGTTCCTCCAGCATTTTGTGTGTGTTACTCTGTCCTTAGACACTGTCCTGCTGAGTTCCGCCAGCATTTTGTGTGTGTTATTCTGTCCATAGACACTGCCTGACCTGCTGAGTTCCTCCAGCATTTTGTGTGTGTTTCTCTGTACATAGACACTGTCTGACCTGCTGAGTTCCACCAGCATTGTGTGCGTGTTACTCTGTTCATAGACACTGTCTGACCTGCTGAGTTCTTCCAGCATTTTGTGTGTGTTACTCTGTCCATTGACACTATCTGACCCTCTGAATTCCTCCAGCATTGTATGTATTACTCTGTCCATAGACACTGCCTGACCTGCTGAGATCCTCCAGCATTTTGTGTGTGTTACTCTGTCCATAGACACTGTCTGAGCTGTTGAGTTCCTCCAGCATTTTGTGTGTGTTACTCTGTCCATAGACACTGTCTGACCTGCTGAATTCCTCCAGCATTTTGTGTGTGTTACTCTGTCCATAGACACTGTCCTGCTGAGTCCCTCCAGCATTTTGTGTGTGTAACTCTGTCCATACACACTGTGTGACCTGCTGAGATCCTCCATCATTTTGTGTGTGTTGCTCTGTCCATAGACACTGTCTGACCTGCTGAGTTCCTCCTGCATTGTGTCTGTTACTCTGACCATAGACACTGTCTGACATGCTGAGTTCCTCCAGCATTTTGTGTGTGTTCATCTGACCATAGACACTGTCTGAGCTGCTGAGTTCCTCCAGCATTTTGTGTGTGTTTCTCTGTCCATAGTCACTGTCTACCCTGCTTAGTTCCTCCAGCATTTTGTGTGTGTTACTCTGACCATGGACACTGTCTGACCTGCTGAGTTCCTCCAGCATTGTGTGTGTGTTGCTCTGTCCATAGACACTGACCTGCTGAGTTCCTCCAGCATTTTGTGTGTGTTACGCTGTCCTTAGGCACTGCCGGACCTGCTGCGTTCCTCCAGCATTTTGTGTGTGTTGCTCTGTCCATAGACACTGTCTGACCTGCTGAGTTCCTCCAGCATTTTGTGTGTGTTACTCTGTCCATTGACACTGTCTGACCTGCTGAGTTCCTCCAGCATTTTGTGTGTGTTACTCTGGCCATAGACACTATCTGACCCTCTGAATTCCTCCAGCATTGTGTGTATTACTCTGTCCATAAACACTGCCTGACCTGCTGAGATCCTCCAGCATTTTGTGTGTGTTACTCTGTCCATAGACACTGTCTGACCTGCCGAGTTCCTCCAGCATTTTGTGTGTGTTACTCTCTCCATACACACTGTCTGACATGCTGACTTTCTCCAGCATCGTGTGTTTGTTGCTCTGTCCGTAGACACTGCCTGACCTGCTGAATTCCTCCAGCATTTTGTGTGTGTTACTCTGTCCATAGACACTGTCTGACCTGCTGAGTTCCTTCAGCATTTTGTGTGTGTTACTCTGTCCATAGTCACTGTCTAACCTGCTGAATTGCTCCAGCATTTTGTGTGTGTTACTCTGTCCATAGACACTGTGTGACCTGCTGAGTTCCTCCATCATTTTGTGTGTGTTACTCTGTCCATAGGCACTGTCTGACCTGCTTAATTCCTCTAGCATTTTGTGTCTGTTACTCTGTCTATATGCACTGTCTGACCTGCTGAGTTCCTCCAGCATTTTGTGTGTGTTAATCTGACCGTAGACACTGACTGACCTGCTGAGTTCCTCCAGCATTTTGTGTGTGTTTCTCTGTCCATAGTCACTGTCTACCCTGCTTAGTTCCTCCAGCATTTTTTGTGTGTTTTTCTGTCCTTAGGCACTGCCTGACCTGCTGAGTTCCTCCAGCATTTTCTGTGTGTTACTCTGTCCATAGACACTGACCTGCTGAGTTCCTCCAGCATTTTGTGTGTGTTATTCTGTCCATAGACACTGCCTGATCTGCTGAGTTCCTCCAGCATTCAGTGTGTGTTATTCTGTCCATAGACACTGCCTGACCTGCTGAGTTCCTCCAGCATTTTGTGTGTGTTTCTCTGTCTGTAGACCCTGTCTGACCTGCTGAGTTCCTCCAGCATTTTGTGTGTGTTACACTGTCCTTAGACACTTTCTGACCTGCTGAGTTCCTCCAGCATTGTGTGTGTGTTACTCTGTTCAAAGACACTGTCTGACCTGCTGAGTTTCTCCAGCATTGTGTGTGTGTTGCTCTGTCCATAGTCACTGTCTGACCTGCTGAATTCCTCCAGCATTTTGTGTGTGTTACTCTGTCCATAGACACTGTCTGACCTGCTGAGTTTCTGCAGCATTTTGTGTTTGTTACTCTGTCCATTGACGCTGTCTGACCTGCTGAGTTCCTCCAGCATTTTGTGTGTGTTACTCTGTCCACAGACACTGTCTGACCTGCTGAGTTCCTCCAGCATTTTGTGTGTGTTACTCTGACCATAGACACTGTCTGACCTGCTGAGTTCCTCCAGCATTTTGTGTGTATTACTCTGTCGATAGACATTGTCTGACCTGCTGAATTCCTCCAGCATTTTGTGTGTATTACTCTGTCCATAGACACTGCCTGACCTGCTGAGATCCTCCAGCATTTTGTGTGTTTTACTCTGTCCATAGACACTGTCTGACCTGCCGAGTTCCTCCAGCATTTTGTGTGTGTTACTCTGTCCATAGACACTGTCCTGCTGAGTCCCTCCAGCATTTTGTGTGTGTTACTCTGTCCATAGACACTGTGTGACCTGCTGAGTTCCTCCATCATTTTGTGTGTGTTACTCTGTGCATAGACACTGTCTGACCTGCTTAATTCCTCTAGCATTTTGTGTCTGTTACTCTGTCTATATGCACTGTCTGACCTGCTGAGGTCCTCCAGCATTTTGTGTTTGTTACTCTGTCCATCGTCACTGTCTGACCTGCTGAGTTGCTCCAGCATTTTGTGTGTGTAACTCTGTCCATAGACACTGTCTGACCTGCCGAGTTCCTCCAGCATTTTGTGTGTGTTACTCTGTCCATAGACACTGTCCTGCTGAGTCCCTCCAGCATTTTGTGTGTGTTACTCTGTCCATAGACACTGTGTGACCTGCTGAGTTCCTCCATCATTTTGTGTGTGTTACTCTGTCCATAGACACTGTCTGACCTGCTTAATTCCTCTAGCATTTTGTGTCTGTTACTCTGTCTATATGCACTGTCTGACCTGCTGAGATCCTCCAGCATTTTGTGTGTGTTACTCTGTCCATCGGCACTGTCTGACCTGCTGAGTTCCTCCAGCATTTTGTGTGTGTTAATCTGACCGTCGACACTGACTGACCTGCTGAGTTCCTCCAGCATTGTGTGTGTATTGCTCTGTTCATAGACTCTGTCTGTCCTGCTGAATTCCTCCACCATTTTGTGTGTGTTATTCTGTCCATAGACACTGACCTGCTGAATTCCTCCTGCATTGTGTCTGTTCCTCTGTCCATTGACACTGTCTGACCTGCTGAGTTCCTCCAGCATTTTGTGTGTTTTACTCTGACCATAGACACTGTCTGACCTGCTGAGTTCCTCCTGCATTGTGTCTGTTACTCTGACTATAGACACTGTCTAACCTGCTGAGTTCCTCCAGCATTTTGTGTGTGTTAATCTGACCATAGACACTGTCTGAGCTGCTGAGTTCCTCCAGCATTTATTGTGTGTTATTCTGTACATAGACACTGACCTGCTGAGTTCCTCCAGCATTTAGTCTGTGCTGTTCTGTCCATAGACACTGTCTGACCTGCTGAGTTCCTCCGGCATTGTGTGTGTTTTACTCTGTCCATAGACACTGTCTGACCTGCTTAATTCCTCCAGCATTTTGTGTGTGTTAATCTGACCATAGACACTGTCTGAGCTGCTGAGTTCCTCCAGCATTTTGTGTGTGTTCCTCTGTCCATAGACACTGACCTGCTGAGTTCCTCCAGCATTTTGTGTGTGTTTCTCTGTCTATAGACACTGCCTGACCTGCTGAGATCCTCCAGCATTTTGTGTGTGTTACTCTGTCCATAGACACTGTCTGACCTGCCGAGTTCCTCCAGCATTTTGTGTGTGTTACTCTGCCCATAGACACTGTCCTGCTGAGTCCCTCCAGCATTTTGTGTGTGTTACTCTGTCCATAGACACTGTGTGACCTGCTGAGTTCCTCCATCATTTTGTGTGTGTTACTCTGTGCATAGACACTGTCTGACCTGCTTAATTCCTCTAGCATTTTGTGTCTGTTACTCTGTCTATATGCACTGTCTGACCTGCTGAGGTCCTCCAGCATTTTGTGTTTGTTACTCTGTCCATCGTCACTGTCTGACCTGCTGAGTTCCTCCAGCATTTTGTGTGTGTTACTCTGTCCATAGACACTGTCTGACCTGCCGAGTTCCTCCAGCATTTTGTGTGTGTTACTCTGTCCATAGTCACTGTCCTGCTGAGTCCCTCCAGCATTTTGTGTGTGTTACTCTGTCCATAGACACTGTGTGACCTGCTGAGTTCCTCCATCATTTTGTTTGTGTTACTCTGTCCATAGACACCGTCTGACCTGCTTAATTCCTCTAGCATTTTGTGTCTGTTACTCTGTCTATATGCACTGTCTGACCTGCTGAGGTCCTCCAGCATTTTGTGTGTGTTACTCTGTCCATCGGCACTGTCTGACCTGCTGAGTTCCTCCAGCATTTTGTGTGTGTTAATCTGACCGTAGACACTGACTGACCTGCTGAGTTCCTCCGGCATTGTGTGTGTATTGCTCTGTTCATAGACTCTGTCTGTCCTGCTGAATTCCTCCACCATTTTGTGTGTGTTATTCTGTCCATAGACACTGTCCTGCTGAATTCCTCCTGCATTGTGTCTGTTCCTCTGTCCATTGACACTGTCTGACCTGCTGAGTTCCTCCAGCATTTTGTGTGTTTTACTCTGACCATAGACACTGTCTGACCTGCTGAGTTCCTCCTGCATTGTGTCTGTTACTCTGACCATAGACACTGTCTAACCTGCTGAGTTCCTCCAGCATTTTGTGTGTGTTAATCTGACCATAGACACTGTCTGAGCTGCTGAGTTCCTCCAGCATTGTGTGTGTGTTGCTCTGTCCATAGACACTGTCCTGCTGAGTCCCTCCAGCATTTTGTGTGTGTTACTCTGTCCATAGACACTGTGTGACCTGCTGAGTTCCTCCATCATTTTGTGTGTGTTACTCTGTCCATAGACACTGTCTGACCTGCTTAATTCCTCTAGCATTTTGTGTCTGTTACTCTGTCTATATGCACTGTCTGACCTGCTGAGGTCCTCCAGCATTTTGTGTGTGTTACTCTGTCCATCGGCACTGTCTGACCTGCTGAGTTCCTCCAGCATTTTGTGTGTGTTAATCTGACCGTAGACACTGACTGACCTGCTGAGTTCCTCCAGCATTGTGTGTGTATTGCTCTGTTCATAGACTCTGTCTGTCCTGCTCAATTCCTCCACCATTTTGTGTGTGTTATTCTGTCCATAGACACTGTCTGAGCTGCTGAGTTCCTCCAGCATTTTGTGTGTGTTTCTCTGTCCATAGTCACTGTCTACCCTGCTGAGTTCCTCCAGCATTTTGTGTGTGTTACTCTGACCATGGACACTGTCTGACCTGCTGAGTTCCTCCAGCATTGTGTGTGTGTTGCTCTGTCCATAGACACTGACCTGCTGAGTTCCTCCAGCATTTAGTGTCTGTTATTCTGTCCATAGGCACTGACCTGCTGAGTTCCTCCAGCATTTACTGTGTGCTGTTCTGTCTATAGACCCTCTCTGACCTGCTGAGTTCCTCCAGCATTTTGTGTGTGTTTTACTCTGTTCAAAGACACTGTCTGACCTGCTAAGTTTCTCCAGCATTGTGTGTGTGTTGCTCTGTCCATTGTCACTGTCTGACCTGCTGAATTCCTCCAGCATTTTGTGTGTGTTACTCTGTCCATAGACACTGTCTGACCTGCTGAGTTCCTCCAGCATTTTGTGTGTGTTACTCTGTCCATTGACACTGTCTGACCTGCTGAGTTCCTCCAGCATTTTGTGTGTGTTACTCTGGCCATAGACACTATCTGACCCTCTGAATTCCTCCAGCATTGTGTGTATTACTCTGTCCATAGACACTGCCTGACCTGCTGAGATCCTCCAGCATTTTGTGTGTGTTACTCTGTCCATAGACACTGCCTGACCTGCTGAGTTCCTCCAGCATTTTGTGTGTGTTTCTCTGTCTGTAGACCCTGTCTGACCTGCTGAGTTCCTCCAGCATTTTGTGTGTGTTACTCTGTCCTTAGACACTGTCCTGCTGAGTTCCGCCAGCATTTTGTGTGTGTTATTCTGTCCATAGACACTGCCTGACCTGCTGAGTTCCTCCAGCATTTTGTGTGTGTTTCTCTGTCCATAGACACTGTCTGACCTGCTGAGTTCCACCAGCATTGTGTGCGTGTTACTCTGTTCATAGACACTGTCTGACCTGCTGAGTTCCTCCAGCATTTTGTGTGTGTTACTCTGGCCATAGACACTATCTGACCCTCTGAATTCCTCCAGCATTGTGTGTATTACTCTGTCCATAGACACTGCCTGACCTGCTGAGATCCTCCAGCATTTTGTGTGTGTTACTCTGTCCATAGACACTGTCTGACCTGCCGAGTTCCTCCAGCATTTTGTGTGTGTTACTCTGTCCATAGACACTGTCTGACCTGCTGAATTCCTCCAGCATTTTGTGTGTGTTACTCTGTCCATAGACACTGTCCTGCTGAGTCCCTCCAGCATTTTGTGTGTGTAACTCTGTCCATAGACACTGTGTGACCTGCTGAGATCCTCCATCATTTTGTGTGTGTTGCTCTGTCCATAGACACTGTCTGACCTGCTTAATTCCTCTAGCATTTTGTGTCTGTTACTCTGTCTATATGCACTGTCTGACCTGCTGAGGTCCTCCAGCATTTTGTGTGTGTTAATCTGACCGTAGAAACTGACTGACCTGCTGAGTTCCTCCAGCATTGTGTGTGTATTGCTCTGTTCATAGACTCTGTCTGACTTGCTGAATTCCTCCACCATTTTGTGTGTGTTATTCTGTCCATAGACACTGACCTGCTGAATTCCTCCTGCATTGTGTCTGTTCCTCTGTCCATTGACACTGTCTGACCTGCTGAGTTCCTCCAGCATTTTGTGTGTTTTACTCTGACCATAGACACTGTCTGACCTGCTGAGTTCCTCCTGCATTGTGTCTGTTACTCTGACCATAGACACTGTCTGACATGCTGAGTTCCTCCAGCATTTTGTGTGTGTTCATCTGACCATAGACACTGCCTGACCTGCTGAATTCCTCCAGCATTTTGTGTGTGTTACTCTGTCCATAGACACTGTCTGACCTGCTGAGTTCCTTCAGCATTTTGTGTGTGTTACTCTGTCCATAGTCACTGTCTAACCTGCTGAATTGCTCCAGCATTTTGTGTGTGTTACTCTGTCCATAGACACTGTCCTGCTGAGTCCCTCCAGCATTTTGTGTGTGTTACTCTGTCCATAGACACTGTGTGACCTGCTGAGTTCCTCCATCATTTTGTGTGTGTTACTCTGTCCATAGGCACTGTCTGACCTGCTTAATTCCTCTAGCATTTTGTGTCTGTTACTCTGTCTATATGCACTGTCTGACCTGCTGAGTTCCTCCATCATTTTGTGTATGTTACTCTGTCCATCGGCACTGTCTGACCTGCTGAGTTCCTCCAGCATTTTGTGTGTGTTAATCTGACCGTAGACACTGACTGACCTGCTGAGTTCCTCCAGCATTTTGTGTGTGTTTCTCTGTCCATAGTCACTGTCTACCCTGCTTAGTTCCTCCAGCATTTTTTGTGTGTTTTTCTGTCCTTAGGCACTGCCTGACCTGCTGAGTTCCTCCAGCATTTTCTGTGTGTTACTCTGTCCATAGACACTGACCTGCTGAGTTCCTCCAGCATTTTGTGTGTGTTATTCTGTCCATAGACACTGCCTGATCTGCTGAGTTCCTCCAGCATTCAGTGTGTGTTATTCTGTCCATAGACACTGCCTGACCTGCTGAGTTCCTCCAGCATTTTGTGTGTGTTTCTCTGTCTGTAGACCCTGTCTGACCTGCTGAGTTCCTCCAGCATTTTGTGTGTGTTACACTGTCCTTAGACACTTTCTGACCTGCTGAGTTCCTCCAGCATTGTGTGTGTGTTACTCTGTTCAAAGACACTGTCTGACCTGCTGAGTTTCTCCAGCATTGTGTGTGTGTTGCTCTGTCCATAGTCACTGTCTGACCTGCTGAATTCCTCCAGCATTTTGTGTGTGTTACTCTGTCCATAGACACTGTCTGACCTGCTGAGTTTCTGCAGCATTTTGTGTTTGTTACTCTGTCCATTGACGCTGTCTGACCTGCTGAGTTCCTCCAGCATTTTGTGTGTGTTACTCTGTCCACAGACACTGTCTGACCTGCTGAGTTCCTCCAGCATTTTGTGTGTGTTACTCTGACCATAGACACTGTCTGACCTGCTGAGTTCCTCCAGCATTTTGTGTGTATTACTCTGTCGATAGACATTGTCTGACCTGCTGAATTCCTCCAGCATTTTGTGTGTATTACTCTGTCCATAGACACTGTCTGACCTGCCGAGTTCCTCCAGCATTTTGTGTGTGTTACTCTGTTCCTAGACACTGTCTGACCTGCTGAGTTTCTCCAGCATTGTGTGTGTGTTGCTCTGTCCGTAGACACTGCCTGACCTGCTGAGTTCCTCCAGCATTTTGTGTGTGTTACTCTGTCCATAGACACTGTCTGACCTGCTGAGTTCCTCCAGCATTTTGTGTTTGTTACTCTGTCCATAGACACTGACCTGCTGAGTTCCTCCAGCATTTTGTGTGTGTTACTCTGTCCATAGTCACTGTCTGACCTGCTGAATTCCTCCAGCATTTTGTGTGTGTTTCTCTGTCCATAGACACTGTCTGACCTGCTGAGTTCCACCAGCATTGTGTGCGTGTTACTCTGTTCATAGACACTGTCTGACCTGCTGAGTTCTTCCAGCATTTTGTGTGTGTTACTCTGTCCATTGACACTATCTGACCCTCTGAATTCCTCCAGCATTGTGTGTATTACTCTGTCCATTGACACTGCCTGACCTGCTGAGATCCTCCAGCATTTTGTGTGTGTTACTCTGTCCATAGACACTGTCTGACCTGCTGAGTTTCTGCAGCATTTTGTGTTTGTTACTCTGTCCATTGACGCTGTCTGACCTGCTGAGTTCCTCCAGCTTTTTGTGTGTGTTACTCTGTCCACAGACACTGTCTGACCTGCTGAGTTCCTCCAGCATTTTGTGTGTGTTACTCTGACCATAGACACTGTCTGACCTGCTGAGTTCCTCCAGCATTTTGTGTGTATTACTCTGTCGATAGACATTGTCTGACCTGCTGAATTCCTCCAGCATTTTGTGTGTATTACTCTGTCCATAGACACTGTCTGACCTGCCGAGTTCCTCCAGCATTTTGTGTGTGTTACTCTGTTCCTAGACACTGTCTGACCTGCTGAGTTTCTCCAGCATTGTGTGTGTGTTGCTCTGTCCGTAGACACTGCCTGACCTGCTGAGTTCCTCCAGCATTTTGTGTGTGTTACTCTGTCCATAGACACTGTCTGACCTGCTGAGTTCCTCCAGCATTTTGTGTTTGTTACTCTGTCCATAGACACTGACCTGCTGAGTTCCTCCAGCATTTTGTGTGTGTTACTCTGTCCATAGTCACTGTCTGACCTGCTGAATTCCTCCAGCATTTTGTGTGTGTTACTCTGTCCATAGACACTGTCTGACCTGCTGAGTTTCTGCAGCATTTTGTGTGTGTTATTCTGTCTATATGCACTGTCTGACCTGCTGAGGTCCTCCAGCATTTTGTGTGTGTTAATCTGACCGTAGAAACTGACTGACCTGCTGAGTTCCTCCAGCATTGTGTGTGTATTGCTCTGTTCATAGACTCTGTCTGACTTGCTGAATTCCTCCACCATTTTGTGTGTGTTATTCTGTCCATAGACACTGACCTGCTGAATTCCTCCTGCATTGTGTCTGTTCCTCTGTCCATTGACACTGTCTGACCTGCTGAGTTCCTCCAGCATTTTGTGTGTTTTACTCTGACCATAGACACTGTCTGACCTGCTGAGTTCCTCCTGCATTGTGTCTGTTACTCTGACCATAGACACTGTCTGACATGCTGAGTTCCTCCAGCATTTTGTGTGTGTTCATCTGACCATAGACACTGCCTGACCTGCTGAATTCCTCCAGCATTTTGTGTGTGTTACTCTGTCCATAGACACTGTCTGACCTGCTGAGTTCCTTCAGCATTTTGTGTGTGTTACTCTGTCCATAGTCACTGTCTAACCTGCTGAATTGCTCCAGCATTTTGTGTGTGTTACTCTGTCCATAGACACTGTCCTGCTGAGTCCCTCCAGCATTTTGTGTGTGTTACTCTGTCCATAGACACTGTGTGACCTGCTGAGTTCCTCCATCATTTTGTGTGTGTTACTCTGTCCATAGGCACTGTCTGACCTGCTTAATTCCTCTAGCATTTTGTGTCTGTTACTCTGTCTATATGCACTGTCTGACCTGCTGAGTTCCTCCATCATTTTGTGTATGTTACTCTGTCCATCGGCACTGTCTGACCTGCTGAGTTCCTCCAGCATTTTGTGTGTGTTAATCTGACCGTAGACACTGACTGACCTGCTGAGTTCCTCCAGCATTTTGTGTGTGTTTCTCTGTCCATAGTCACTGTCTACCCTGCTTAGTTCCTCCAGCATTTTTTGTGTGTTTTTCTGTCCTTAGGCACTGCCTGACCTGCTGAGTTCCTCCAGCATTTTCTGTGTGTTACTCTGTCCATAGACACTGACCTGCTGAGTTCCTCCAGCATTTTGTGTGTGTTATTCTGTCCATAGACACTGCCTGATCTGCTGAGTTCCTCCAGCATTCAGTGTGTGTTATTCTGTCCATAGACACTGCCTGACCTGCTGAGTTCCTCCAGCATTTTGTGTGTGTTTCTCTGTCTGTAGACCCTGTCTGACCTGCTGAGTTCCTCCAGCATTTTGTGTGTGTTACACTGTCCTTAGACACTTTCTGACCTGCTGAGTTCCTCCAGCATTGTGTGTGTGTTACTCTGTTCAAAGACACTGTCTGACCTGCTGAGTTTCTCCAGCATTGTGTGTGTGTTGCTCTGTCCATAGTCACTGTCTGACCTGCTGAATTCCTCCAGCATTTTGTGTGTGTTACTCTGTCCATAGACACTGTCTGACCTGCTGAGTTTCTGCAGCATTTTGTGTTTGTTACTCTGTCCATTGACGCTGTCTGACCTGCTGAGTTCCTCCAGCATTTTGTGTGTGTTACTCTGTCCACAGACACTGTCTGACCTGCTGAGTTCCTCCAGCATTTTGTGTGTGTTACTCTGACCATAGACACTGTCTGACCTGCTGAGTTCCTCCAGCATTTTGTGTGTATTACTCTGTCGATAGACATTGTCTGACCTGCTGAATTCCTCCAGCATTTTGTGTGTATTACTCTGTCCATAGACACTGTCTGACCTGCCGAGTTCCTCCAGCATTTTGTGTGTGTTACTCTGTTCCTAGACACTGTCTGACCTGCTGAGTTTCTCCAGCATTGTGTGTGTGTTGCTCTGTCCGTAGACACTGCCTGACCTGCTGAGTTCCTCCAGCATTTTGTGTGTGTTACTCTGTCCATAGACACTGTCTGACCTGCTGAGTTCCTCCAGCATTTTGTGTTTGTTACTCTGTCCATAGACACTGACCTGCTGAGTTCCTCCAGCATTTTGTGTGTGTTACTCTGTCCATAGTCACTGTCTGACCTGCTGAATTCCTCCAGCATTTTGTGTGTCTTTCTCTGTCCATAGACACTGTCTGACCTGCTGAGTTCCACCAGCATTGTGTGCGTGTTACTCTGTTCATAGACACTGTCTGACCTGCTGAGTTCTTCCAGCATTTTGTGTGTGTTACTCTGTCCATTGACACTATCTGACCCTCTGAATTCCTCCAGCATTGTGTGTATTACTCTGTCCATAGACACTGCCTGACCTGCTGAGATCCTCCAGCATTTTGTGTGTGTTACTCTGTCCATAGACACTGTCTGACCTGCTGAGTTTCTGCAGCATTTTGTGTTTGTTACTCTGTCCATTGACGCTGTCTGACCTGCTGAGTTCCTCCAGCTTTTTGTGTGTGTTACTCTGTCCACAGACACTGTCTGACCTGCTGAGTTCCTCCAGCATTTTGTGTGTGTTACTCTGACCATAGACACTGTCTGACCTGCTGAGTTCCTCCAGCATTTTGTGTGTATTACTCTGTCGATAGACATTGTCTGACCTGCTGAATTCCTCCAGCATTTTGTGTGTATTACTCTGTCCATAGACACTGTCTGACCTGCCGAGTTCCTCCAGCATTTTGTGTGTGTTACTCTGTTCCTAGACACTGTCTGACCTGCTGAGTTTCTCCAGCATTGTGTGTGTGTTGCTCTGTCCGTAGACACTGCCTGACCTGCTGAGTTCCTCCAGCATTTTGTGTGTGTTACTCTGTCCATAGACACTGTCTGACCTGCTGAGTTCCTCCAGCATTTTGTGTTTGTTACTCTGTCCATAGACACTGACCTGCTGAGTTCCTCCAGCATTTTGTGTGTGTTACTCTGTCCATAGTCACTGTCTGACCTGCTGAATTCCTCCAGCATTTTGTGTGTGTTACTCTGTCCATAGACACTGTCTGACCTGCTGAGTTCCTCCAGCATTTAGTGTGTGTTACTCTGTCCATAGACACTGCCTGACCTGCTGAGTTCCTCCAGCATTTTGTGTGTGTTTCTCTGTCTGTAGACCCTGTCTGACCTGCTGAGTTCCTCCAGCATTTTGTGTGTGTTACTCTGTCCTTAGACACTGTCCTGCTGAGTTCCGCCAGCATTTTGTGTGTGTTATTCTGTCCATAGACACTGCCTGACCTGCTGAGTTCCTCCAGCATTTTGTGTGTGTTTCTCTGTCCATAGACACTGTCTGACCTGCTGAGTTCCACCAGCATTGTGTGCGTGTTACTCTGTTCATAGACACTGTCTGACCTGCTGAGTTCTTCCAGCATTTTGTGTGTGTTACTCTGTCCATTGACACTATCGGACCCTCTGAATTCCTCCAGCATTGTGTGTATTACTCTGTCCATAGACACTGCCTGACCTGCTGAGATCCTCCAGCATTTTGTGTGTGTTACTCTGTCCATAGACACTGTCTGACCTGCCGAGTTCCTCCAGCATTTTGTGTGTGTTACTCTGTCCATAGACACTGTCTGACCTGCTGAATTCCTCCAGCATTTTGTGTGTGTTACTCTGTCCATAGACACTGTCCTGCTGAGTCCCTCCAGCATTTTGTGTGTGTAACTCTGTCCATAGACACTGTGTGACCTGCTGAGATCCTCCATCATTTTGTGTGTGTTGCTCTGTCCATAGACACTGTCTGACCTGCTTAATTCCTCTAGCATTTTGTGTCTGTTACTCTGTCTATATGCACTGTCTGACCTGCTGAGGTCCTCCAGCATTTTGTGTGTGTTAATCTGACCGTAGAAACTGACTGACCTGCTGAGTTCCTCCAGCATTGTGTGTGTATTGCTCTGTTCATAGACTCTGTCTGACTTGCTGAATTCCTCCACCATTTTGTGTGTGTTATTCTGTCCATAGACACTGACCTGCTGAATTCCTCCTGCATTGTGTCTGTTCCTCTGTCCATTGACACTGTCTGACCTGCTGAGTTCCTCCAGCATTTTGTGTGTTTTACTCTGACCATAGACACTGTCTGACCTGCTGAGTTCCTCCTGCATTGTGTCTGTTACTCTGACCATAGACACTGTCTGACATGCTGAGTTCCTCCAGCATTTTGTGTGTGTTCATCTGACCATAGACACTGCCTGACCTGCTGAATTCCTCCAGCATTTTGTGTGTGTTACTCTGTCCATAGACACTGTCTGAGCTGCTGAGTTCCTTCAGCATTTTGTGTGTGTTACTCTGTCCATAGTCACTGTCTAACCTGCTGAATTGCTCCAGCATTTTGTGTGTGTTACTCTGTCCATAGACACTGTCCTGCTGAGTCCCTCCAGCATTTTGTGTGTGTTACTCTGTCCATAGACACTGTGTGACCTGCTGAGTTCCTCCATCATTTTGTGTGTGTTACTCTGTCCATAGGCACTGTCTGACCTGCTTAATTCCTCTAGCATTTTGTGTCTGTTACTCTGTCTATATGCACTGTCTGACCTGCTGAGGTCCTCCAGCATTTTGTGTATGTTACTCTGTCCATCGGCACTGTCTGACCTGCTGAGTTCCTCCAGCATTTTGTGTGTGTTAATCTGACCGTAGACACTGACTGACCTGCTGAGTTCCTCCAGCATTTTGTGTGTGTTTCTCTGTCCATAGTCACTGTCTACCCTGCTTAGTTCCTCCAGCATTTTTTGTGTGTTTTTCTGTCCTTAGGCACTGCCTGACCTGCTGAGTTCCTCCAGCATTTTCTGTGTGTTACTCTGTCCATAGACACTGACCTGCTGAGTTCCTCCAGCATTTTGTGTGTGTTATTCTGTCCATAGACACTGCCTGATCTGCTGAGTTCCTCCAGCATTCAGTGTGTGTTATTCTGTCCATAGACACTGCCTGACCTGCTGAGTTCCTCCAGCATTTTGTGTGTGTTTCTCTGTCTGTAGACCCTGTCTGACCTGCTGAGTTCCTCCAGCATTTTGTGTGTGTTACACTGTCCTTAGACACTTTCTGACCTGCTGAGTTCCTCCAGCATTGTGTGTGTGTTACTCTGTTCAAAGACACTGTCTGACCTGCTGAGTTTCTCCAGCATTGTGTGTGTGTTGCTCTGTCCATAGTCACTGTCTGACCTGCTGAATTCCTCCAGCATTTTGTGTGTGTTACTCTGTCCATAGACACTGTCTGACCTGCTGAGTTTCTGCAGCATTTTGTGTGTGTTATTCTGTCTATATGCACTGTCTGACCTGCTGAGGTCCTCCAGCATTTTGTGTGTGTTAATCTGACCGTAGAAACTGACTGACCTGCTGAGTTCCTCCAGCATTGTGTGTGTATTGCTCTGTTCATAGACTCTGTCTGACTTGCTGAATTCCTCCACCATTTTGTGTGTGTTATTCTGTCCATAGACACTGACCTGCTGAATTCCTCCTGCATTGTGTCTGTTCCTCTGTCCATTGACACTGTCTGACCTGCTGAGTTCCTCCAGCATTTTGTGTGTTTTACTCTGACCATAGACACTGTCTGACCTGCTGAGTTCCTCCTGCATTGTGTCTGTTACTCTGACCATAGACACTGTCTGACATGCTGAGTTCCTCCAGCATTTTGTGTGTGTTCATCTGACCATAGACACTGCCTGACCTGCTGAATTCCTCCAGCATTTTGTGTGTGTTACTCTGTCCATAGACACTGTCTGAGCTGCTGAGTTCCTTCAGCATTTTGTGTGTGTTACTCTGTCCATAGTCACTGTCTAACCTGCTGAATTGCTCCAGCATTTTGTGTGTGTTACTCTGTCCATAGACACTGTCCTGCTGAGTCCCTCCAGCATTTTGTGTGTGTTACTCTGTCCATAGACACTGTGTGACCTGCTGAGTTCCTCCATCATTTTGTGTGTGTTACTCTGTCCATAGGCACTGTCTGACCTGCTTAATTCCTCTAGCATTTTGTGTCTGTTACTCTGTCTATATGCACTGTCTGACCTGCTGAGGTCCTCCAGCATTTTGTGTATGTTACTCTGTCCATCGGCACTGTCTGACCTGCTGAGTTCCTCCAGCATTTTGTGTGTGTTAATCTGACCGTAGACACTGACTGACCTGCTGAGTTCCTCCAGCATTTTGTGTGTGTTTCTCTGTCCATAGTCACTGTCTACCCTGCTTAGTTCCTCCAGCATTTTTTGTGTGTTTTTCTGTCCTTAGGCACTGCCTGACCTGCTGAGTTCCTCCAGCATTTTCTGTGTGTTACTCTGTCCATAGACACTGACCTGCTGAGTTCCTCCAGCATTTTGTGTGTGTTATTCTGTCCATAGACACTGCCTGATCTGCTGAGTTCCTCCAGCATTCAGTGTGTGTTATTCTGTCCATAGACACTGCCTGACCTGCTGAGTTCCTCCAGCATTTTGTGTGTGTTTCTCTGTCTGTAGACCCTGTCTGACCTGCTGAGTTCCTCCAGCATTTTGTGTGTGTTACACTGTCCTTAGACACTTTCTGACCTGCTGAGTTCCTCCAGCATTGTGTGTGTGTTACTCTGTTCAAAGACACTGTCTGACCTGCTGAGTTTCTCCAGCATTGTGTGTGTGTTGCTCTGTCCATAGTCACTGTCTGACCTGCTGAATTCCTCCAGCATTTTGTGTGTGTTACTCTGTCCATAGACACTGTCTGACCTGCTGAGTTTCTGCAGCATTTTGTGTTTGTTACTCTGTCCATTGACACTGTCTGACCTGCTGAGTTCCTCCAGCATTCTGTGTGTGTTACTCTGTCCACAGACACTGTCTGACCTGCTGAGTTCCTCCAGCATTTTGTGTGTGTTACTCTGACCATAGACACTGTCTGACCTGCTGAGTTCCTCCAGCATTTTGTGTGTATTACTCTGTCGATAGACATTGTCTGACCTGCTGAATTCCTCCAGCATTTTGTGTGTATTACTCTGTCCATAGACACTGTCTGACCTGCCGAGTTCCTCCAGCATTTTGTGTGTGTTACTCTGTTCCTAGACACTGTCTGACCTGCTGAGTTTCTCCAGCATTGTGTGTGTGTTGCTCTGTCCGTAGACACTGCCTGACCTGCTGAGTTCCTCCAGCATTTTGTGTGTGTTACTCTGTCCATAGACACTGTCTGACCTGCTGTGTTCCTCCAGCATTTTGTGTGTGTTACTCTGACCATAGACACTGTCTCACCTGCTGAGTTCCTCCAGCATTTTGTGTGTGTTACTCTGTGCATAGACACTGTCTGACCTGCTGAGTTCCTCCAGCATTTTGTGTGTGTTACTCTGTCCATAGACACTGTCTGACCTGCTGAGTTCCTCCAGCATTTAGTGTGTTATTCTGTCCATAGACACTGTCTGACCTGCTGAGTTCCTCCAGCATTGTGTGTGTGTTACTCTGTTCATAGACACTGTCTGACCTGCTGAGTTTCTCCAGCATTGTGTGTGTGTTGCTCTGTCCATTGTCACTGTCTGACCTGCTGAATTCCTCCAGCATTTTGTGTGTGTTACTCTGTCCATAGACACTGTCTTACCTGCTGAGTTCCTCCAGCATTTTGTGTGTGTTACTCTGTCCATTGACACTGTCTGACCTGCTGAGTTCCTCCAGCATTTTGTGTGTGTTACTCTGGCCATAGACACTATCTGACCCTCTGAATTCCTCCAGCATTGTGTGTATTACTCTGTCCATAGACACTGCCTGACCTGCTGAGATCCTCCAGCATTTTGTGTGTGTTACTCTGTCCATAGACACTGCCTGACCTGCTGAGTTCCTCCAGCATTTTGTGTGTGTTTCTCTGTCTGTAGACCCTGTCTGACCTGCTGAGTTCCTCCAGCATTTTGTGTGTGTTACTCTGTCCTTAGACACTGTCCTGCTGAGTTCCGCCAGCATTTTGTGTGTGTTATTCTGTCCATAGACACTGCCTGACCTGCTGAGTTCCTCCAGCATTTTGTGTGTGTTTCTCTGTCCATAGACACTGTCTGACCTGCTGAGTTCCACCAGCATTGTGTGCGTTTTACTCTGTTCATAGACACTGTCTGACCTGCTGAGTTCTTCCAGCATTTTGTGTGTGTTACTCTGTCCATTGACACTATCTGACCCTCTGAATTCCTCCAGCATTGTGTGTATTACTCTGTCCATAGACACTGCCTGACCTGCTGAGATCCTCCAGCATTTTGTGTGTGTTACTCTGTCCATAGACACTGTCTGACCTGCCGAGTTCCTCCAGCATTTTGTGTGTGTTACTCTGTCCATAGACACTGTCTGACCTGCTGAATTCCTCCAGCATTTTGTGTGTGTTACTCTGTCCATAGACACTGTCCTGCTGAGTCCCTCCAGCATTTTGTGTGTGTAACTCTGTCCATAGACACTGTGTGACCTGCTGAGATCCTCCATCATTTTGTGTGTGTTGCTCTGTCCATAGACACTGTCTGACCTGCTTAATTCCTCTAGCATTTTGTGTCTGTTACTCTGTCTATATGCACTGTCTGACCTGCTGAGGTCCTCCAGCATTTTGTGTGTGTTAATCTGACCGTAGAAACTGACTGACCTGCTGAGTTCCTCCAGCATTGTGTGTGTATTGCTCTGTTCATAGACTCTGTCTGACTTGCTGAATTCCTCCACCATTTTGTGTGTGTTATTCTGTCCATAGACACTGACCTGCTGAATTCCTCCTGCATTGTGTCTGTTCCTCTGTCCATTGACACTGTCTGACCTGCTGAGTTCCTCCAGCATTTTGTGTGTTTTACTCTGACCATAGACACTGTCTGACCTGCTGAGTTCCTCCTGCATTGTGTCTGTTACTCTGACCATAGACACTGTCTGACATGCTGAGTTCCTCCAGCATTTTGTGTGTGTTCATCTGACCATAGACACTGCCTGACCTGCTGAATTCCTCCAGCATTTTGTGTGTGTTACTCTGTCCATAGACACTGTCTGAGCTGCTGAGTTCCTTCAGCATTTTGTGTGTGTTACTCTGTCCATAGTCACTGTCTAACCTGCTGAATTGCTCCAGCATTTTGTGTGTGTTACTCTGTCCATAGACACTGTCCTGCTGAGTCCCTCCAGCATTTTGTGTGTGTTACTCTGTCCATAGACACTGTGTGACCTGCTGAGTTCCTCCATCATTTTGTGTGTGTTACTCTGTCCATAGGCACTGTCTGACCTGCTTAATTCCTCTAGCATTTTGTGTCTGTTACTCTGTCTATATGCACTGTCTGACCTGCTGAGTTCCTCCATCATTTTGTGTATGTTACTCTGTCCATCGGCACTGTCTGACCTGCTGAGTTCCTCCAGCATTTTGTGTGTGTTAATCTGACCGTAGACACTGACTGACCTGCTGAGTTCCTCCAGCATTTTGTGTGTGTTTCTCTGTCCATAGTCACTGTCTACCCTGCTTAGTTCCTCCAGCATTTTTTGTGTGTTTTTCTGTCCTTAGGCACTGCCTGACCTGCTGAGTTCCTCCAGCATTTTCTGTGTGTTACTCTGTCCATAGACACTGACCTGCTGAGTTCCTCCAGCATTTTGTGTGTGTTATTCTGTCCATAGACACTGCCTGATCTGCTGAGTTCCTCCAGCATTCAGTGTGTGTTATTCTGTCCATAGACACTGCCTGACCTGCTGAGTTCCTCCAGCATTTTGTGTGTGTTTCTCTGTCTGTAGACCCTGTCTGACCTGCTGAGTTCCTCCAGCATTTTGTGTGTGTTACACTGTCCTTAGACACTTTCTGACCTGCTGAGTTCCTCCAGCATTGTGTGTGTGTTACTCTGTTCAAAGACACTGTCTGACCTGCTGAGTTTCTCCAGCATTGTGTGTGTGTTGCTCTGTCCATAGTCACTGTCTGACCTGCTGAATTCCTCCAGCATTTTGTGTGTGTTACTCTGTCCATAGACACTGTCTGACCTGCTGAGTTTCTGCAGCATTTTGTGTTTGTTACTCTGTCCATTGACGCTGTCTGACCTGCTGAGTTCCTCCAGCATTTTGTGTGTGTTACTCTGTCCACAGACACTGTCTGACCTGCTGAGTTCCTCCAGCATTTTGTGTGTGTTACTCTGACCATAGACACTGTCTGACCTGCTGAGTTCCTCCAGCATTTTGTGTGTATTACTCTGTCGATAGACATTGTCTGACCTGCTGAATTCCTCCAGCATTTTGTGTGTATTACTCTGTCCATAGACACTGTCTGACCTGCCGAGTTCCTCCAGCATTTTGTGTGTGTTACTCTGTTCCTAGACACTGTCTGACCTGCTGTGTTTCTCCAGCATTGTGTGTGTGTTGCTCTGTCCGTAGACACTGCCTGACCTGCTGAGTTCCTCCAGCATTTTGTGTGTGTTACTCTGTCCATAGACACTGTGTGACCTGCTGAGTTCCTCCAGCATTTTGTGTTTGTTACTCTGTCCATAGACACTGACCTGCTGAGTTCCTCCAGCATTTTGTGTGTGTTACTCTGTCCATAGTCACTGTCTGACCTGCTGAATTCCTCCAGCATTTTGTGTGTGTTTCTCTGTCCATAGACACTGTCTGACCTGCTGAGTTCCACCAGCATTGTGTGCGTGTTACTCTGTTCATAGACACTGTCTGACCTGCTGAGTTCTTCCAGCATTTTGTGTGTGTTACTCTGTCCATTGACACTATCTGACCCTCTGAATTCCTCCAGCATTGTGTGTATTACTCTGTCCATAGACACTGCCTGACCTGCTGAGATCCTCCAGCATTTTGTGTGTGTTACTCTGTCCATAGACACTGTCTGACCTGCTGAGTTTCTGCAGCATTTTGTGTTTGTTACTCTGTCCATTGACGCTGTCTGACCTGCTGAGTTCCTCCAGCTTTTTGTGTGTGTTACTCTGTCCACAGACACTGTCTGACCTGCTGAGTTCCTCCAGCATTTTGTGTGTGTTACTCTGACCATAGACACTGTCTGACCTGCTGAGTTCCTCCAGCATTTTGTGTGTATTACTCTGTCGATAGACATTGTCTGACCTGCTGAATTCCTCCAGCATTTTGTGTGTATTACTCTGTCCATAGACACTGTCTGACCTGCCGAGTTCCTCCAGCATTTTGTGTGTGTTACTCTGTTCCTAGACACTGTCTGACCTGCTGAGTTTCTCCAGCATTGTGTGTGTGTTGCTCTGTCCGTAGACACTGCCTGACCTGCTGAGTTCCTCCAGCATTTTGTGTGTGTTACTCTGTCCATAGACACTGTCTGACCTGCTGAGTTCCTCCAGCATTTTGTGTTTGTTACTCTGTCCATAGACACTGACCTGCTGAGTTCCTCCAGCATTTTGTGTGTGTTACTCTGTCCATAGTCACTGTCTGACCTGCTGAATTCCTCCAGCATTTTGTGTGTGTTACTCTGTCCATAGACACTGTCTGACCTGCTGAGTTCCTCCAGCATTTAGTGTGTGTTACTCTGTCCATAGACACTGCCTGACCTGCTGAGTTCCTCCAGCATTTTGTGTGTGTTTCTCTGTCTGTAGACCCTGTCTGACCTGCTGAGTTCCTCCAGCATTTTGTGTGTGTTACTCTGTCCTTAGACACTGTCCTGCTGAGTTCCGCCAGCATTTTGTGTGTGTTATTCTGTCCATAGACACTGCCTGACCTGCTGAGTTCCTCCAGCATTTTGTGTGTGTTTCTCTGTCCATAGACACTGTCTGACCTGCTGAGTTCCACCAGCATTGTGTGCGTGTTACTCTGTTCATAGACACTGTCTGACCTGCTGAGTTCTTCCAGCATTTTGTGTGTGTTACTCTGTCCATTGACACTATCGGACCCTCTGAATTCCTCCAGCATTGTGTGTATTACTCTGTCCATAGACACTGCCTGACCTGCTGAGATCCTCCAGCATTTTGTGTGTGTTACTCTGTCCATAGACACTGTCTGACCTGCCGAGTTCCTCCAGCATTTTGTGTGTGTTACTCTGTCCATAGACACTGTCTGACCTGCTGAATTCCTCCAGCATTTTGTGTGTGTTACTCTGTCCATAGACACTGTCCTGCTGAGTCCCTCCAGCATTTTGTGTGTGTAACTCTGTCCATAGACACTGTGTGACCTGCTGAGATCCTCCATCATTTTGTGTGTGTTGCTCTGTCCATAGACACTGTCTGACCTGCTTAATTCCTCTAGCATTTTGTGTCTGTTACTCTGTCTATATGCACTGTCTGACCTGCTGAGGTCCTCCAGCATTTTGTGTGTGTTAATCTGACCGTAGAAACTGACTGACCTGCTGAGTTCCTCCAGCATTGTGTGTGTATTGCTCTGTTCATAGACTCTGTCTGACTTGCTGAATTCCTCCACCATTTTGTGTGTGTTATTCTGTCCATAGACACTGACCTGCTGAATTCCTCCTGCATTGTGTCTGTTCCTCTGTCCATTGACACTGTCTGACCTGCTGAGTTCCTCCAGCATTTTGTGTGTTTTACTCTGACCATAGACACTGTCTGACCTGCTGAGTTCCTCCTGCATTGTGTCTGTTACTCTGACCATAGACACTGTCTGACATGCTGAGTTCCTCCAGCATTTTGTGTGTGTTCATCTGACCATAGACACTGCCTGACCTGCTGAATTCCTCCAGCATTTTGTGTGTGTTACTCTGTCCATAGACACTGTCTGAGCTGCTGAGTTCCTTCAGCATTTTGTGTGTGTTACTCTGTCCATAGTCACTGTCTAACCTGCTGAATTGCTCCAGCATTTTGTGTGTGTTACTCTGTCCATAGACACTGTCCTGCTGAGTCCCTCCAGCATTTTGTGTGTGTTACTCTGTCCATAGACACTGTGTGACCTGCTGAGTTCCTCCATCATTTTGTGTGTGTTACTCTGTCCATAGGCACTGTCTGACCTGCTTAATTCCTCTAGCATTTTGTGTCTGTTACTCTGTCTATATGCACTGTCTGACCTGCTGAGGTCCTCCAGCATTTTGTGTATGTTACTCTGTCCATCGGCACTGTCTGACCTGCTGAGTTCCTCCAGCATTTTGTGTGTGTTAATCTGACCGTAGACACTGACTGACCTGCTGAGTTCCTCCAGCATTTTGTGTGTGTTTCTCTGTCCATAGTCACTGTCTACCCTGCTTAGTTCCTCCAGCATTTTTTGTGTGTTTTTCTGTCCTTAGGCACTGCCTGACCTGCTGAGTTCCTCCAGCATTTTCTGTGTGTTACTCTGTCCATAGACACTGACCTGCTGAGTTCCTCCAGCATTTTGTGTGTGTTATTCTGTCCATAGACACTGCCTGATCTGCTGAGTTCCTCCAGCATTCAGTGTGTGTTATTCTGTCCATAGACACTGCCTGACCTGCTGAGTTCCTCCAGCATTTTGTGTGTGTTTCTCTGTCTGTAGACCCTGTCTGACCTGCTGAGTTCCTCCAGCATTTTGTGTGTGTTACACTGTCCTTAGACACTTTCTGACCTGCTGAGTTCCTCCAGCATTGTGTGTGTGTTACTCTGTTCAAAGACACTGTCTGACCTGCTGAGTTTCTCCAGCATTGTGTGTGTGTTGCTCTGTCCATAGTCACTGTCTGACCTGCTGAATTCCTCCAGCATTTTGTGTGTGTTACTCTGTCCATAGACACTGTCTGACCTGCTGAGTTTCTGCAGCATTTTGTGTGTGTTATTCTGTCTATATGCACTGTCTGACCTGCTGAGGTCCTCCAGCATTTTGTGTGTGTTAATCTGACCGTAGAAACTGACTGACCTGCTGAGTTCCTCCAGCATTGTGTGTGTATTGCTCTGTTCATAGACTCTGTCTGACTTGCTGAATTCCTCCACCATTTTGTGTGTGTTATTCTGTCCATAGACACTGACCTGCTGAATTCCTCCTGCATTGTGTCTGTTCCTCTGTCCATTGACACTGTCTGACCTGCTGAGTTCCTCCAGCATTTTGTGTGTTTTACTCTGACCATAGACACTGTCTGAACTGCTGAGTTCCTCCTGCATTGTGTCTGTTACTCTGACCATAGACACTGTCTGACATGCTGAGTTCCTCCAGCATTTTGTGTGTGTTCATCTGACCATAGACACTGCCTGACCTGCTGAATTCCTCCAGCATTTTGTGTGTGTTACTCTGTCCATAGACACTGTCTGAGCTGCTGAGTTCCTTCAGCATTTTGTGTGTGTTACTCTGTCCATAGTCACTGTCTAACCTGCTGAATTGCTCCAGCATTTTGTGTGTGTTACTCTGTCCATAGACACTGTCCTGCTGAGTCCCTCCAGCATTTTGTGTGTGTTACTCTGTCCATAGACACTGTGTGACCTGCTGAGTTCCTCCATCATTTTGTGTGTGTTACTCTGTCCATAGGCACTGTCTGACCTGCTTAATTCCTCTAGCATTTTGTGTCTGTTACTCTGTCTATATGCACTGTCTGACCTGCTGAGGTCCTCCAGCATTTTGTGTATGTTACTCTGTCCATCGGCACTGTCTGACCTGCTGAGTTCCTCCAGCATTTTGTGTGTGTTAATCTGACCGTAGACACTGACTGACCTGCTGAGTTCCTCCAGCATTTTGTGTGTGTTTCTCTGTCCATAGTCACTGTCTACCCTGCTTAGTTCCTCCAGCATTTTTTGTGTGTTTTTCTGTCCTTAGGCACTGCCTGACCTGCTGAGTTCCTCCAGCATTTTCTGTGTGTTACTCTGTCCATAGACACTGACCTGCTGAGTTCCTCCAGCATTTTGTGTGTGTTATTCTGTCCATAGACACTGCCTGATCTGCTGAGTTCCTCCAGCATTCAGTGTGTGTTATTCTGTCCATAGACACTGCCTGACCTGCTGAGTTCCTCCAGCATTTTGTGTGTGTTTCTCTGTCTGTAGACCCTGTCTGACCTGCTGAGTTCCTCCAGCATTTTGTGTGTGTTACACTGTCCTTAGACACTTTCTGACCTGCTGAGTTCCTCCAGCATTGTGTGTGTGTTACTCTGTTCAAAGACACTGTCTGACCTGCTGAGTTTCTCCAGCATTGTGTGTGTGTTGCTCTGTCCATAGTCACTGTCTGACCTGCTGAATTCCTCCAGCATTTTGTGTGTGTTACTCTGTCCATAGACACTGTCTGACCTGCTGAGTTTCTGCAGCATTTTGTGTTTGTTACTCTGTCCATTGACACTGTCTGACCTGCTGAGTTCCTCCAGCATTCTGTGTGTGTTACTCTGTCCACAGACACTGTCTGACCTGCTGAGTTCCTCCAGCATTTTGTGTGTGTTACTCTGACCATAGACACTGTCTGACCTGCTGAGTTCCTCCAGCATTTTGTGTGTATTACTCTGTCGATAGACATTGTCTGACCTGCTGAATTCCTCCAGCATTTTGTGTGTATTACTCTGTCCATAGACACTGTCTGACCTGCCGAGTTCCTCCAGCATTTTGTGTGTGTTACTCTGTTCCTAGACACTGTCTGACCTGCTGAGTTTCTCCAGCATTGTGTGTGTGTTGCTCTGTCCGTAGACACTGCCTGACCTGCTGAGTTCCTCCAGCATTTTGTGTGTGTTACTCTGTCCATAGACACTGTCTGACCTGCTGTGTTCCTCCAGCATTTTGTGTGTGTTACTCTGACCATAGACACTGTCTCACCTGCTGAGTTCCTCCAGCATTTTGTGTGTGTTACTCTGTGCATAGACACTGTCTGACCTGCTGAGTTCCTCCAGCATTTTGTGTGTGTTACTCTGTCCATAGACACTGTCTGACCTGCTGAGTTCCTCCAGCATTTAGTGTGTTATTCTGTCCATAGACACTGTCTGACCTGCTGAGTTCCTCCAGCATTGTGTGTGTGTTACTCTGTTCATAGACACTGTCTGACCTGCTGAGTTTCTCCAGCATTGTGTGTGTGTTGCTCTGTCCATTGTCACTGTCTGACCTGCTGAATTCCTCCAGCATTTTGTGTGTGTTACTCTGTCCATAGACACTGTCTGACCTGCTGAGTTCCTCCAGCATTTTGTGTGTGTTACTCTGTCCATTGACACTGTCTGACCTGCTGAGTTCCTCCAGCATTTTGTGTGTGTTACTCTGGCCATAGACACTATCTGACCCTCTGAATTCCTCCAGCATTGTGTGTATTACTCTGTCCATAGACACTGCCTGACCTGCTGAGATCCTCCAGCATTTTGTGTGTGTTACTCTGTCCATAGACACTGCCTGACCTGCTGAGTTCCTCCAGCATTTTGTGTGTGTTTCTCTGTCTGTAGACCCTGTCTGACCTGCTGAGTTCCTCCAGCATTTTGTGTGTGTTACTCTGTCCTTAGACACTGTCCTGCTGAGTTCCGCCAGCATTTTGTGTGTGTTATTCTGTCCATAGACACTGCCTGACCTGCTGAGTTCCTCCAGCATTTTGTGTGTGTTTCTCTGTCCATAGACACTGCCTGACCTGCTGAGTTCCTCCAGCATTTTGTGTGTGTTTCTCTGTCCATAGACACTGTCTGACCTGCTGAGTTCCACCAGCATTGTGTGCGTTTTACTCTGTTCATAGACACTGTCTGACCTGCTGAGTTCTTCCAGCATTTTGTGTGTGTTACTCTGTCCATTGACACTATCTGACCCTCTGAATTCCTCCAGCATTGTGTGTATTACTCTGTCCATAGACACTGCCTGACCTGCTGAGATCCTCCAGCATTTTGTGTGTGTTACTCTGTCCATAGACACTGTCTGACCTGCCGAGTTCCTCCAGCATTTTGTGTGTGTTACTCTGTCCATAGACACTGTCTGACCTGCTGAATTCCTCCAGCATTTTGTGTGTGTTACTCTGTCCATAGACACTGTCCTGCTGAGTCCCTCCAGCATTTTGTGTGTGTAACTCTGTCCATAGACACTGTGTGACCTGCTGAGATCCTCCATCATTTTGTGTGTGTTGCTCTGTCCATAGACACTGTCTGACCTGCTTAATTCCTCTAGCATTTTGTGTCTGTTACTCTGTCTATATGCACTGTCTGACCTGCTGAGGTCCTCCAGCATTTTGTGTGTGTTAATCTGACCGTAGAAACTGACTGACCTGCTGAGTTCCTCCAGCATTGTGTGTGTATTGCTCTGTTCATAGACTCTGTCTGACTTGCTGAATTCCTCCACCATTTTGTGTGTGTTATTCTGTCCATAGACACTGACCTGCTGAATTCCTCCTGCATTGTGTCTGTTCCTCTGTCCATTGACACTGTCTGACCTGCTGAGTTCCTCCAGCATTTTGTGTGTTTTACTCTGACCATAGACACTGTCTGACCTGCTGAGTTCCTCCTGCATTGTGTCTGTTACTCTGACCATAGACACTGTCTGACATGCTGAGTTCCTCCAGCATTTTGTGTGTGTTCATCTGACCATAGACACTGCCTGACCTGCTGAATTCCTCCAGCATTTTGTGTGTGTTACTCTGTCCATAGACACTGTCTGAGCTGCTGAGTTCCTTCAGCATTTTGTGTGTGTTACTCTGTCCATAGTCACTGTCTAACCTGCTGAATTGCTCCAGCATTTTGTGTGTGTTACTCTGTCCATAGACACTGTCCTGCTGAGTCCCTCCAGCATTTTGTGTGTGTTACTCTGTCCATAGACACTGTGTGACCTGCTGAGTTCCTCCATCATTTTGTGTGTGTTACTCTGTCCATAGGCACTGTCTGACCTGCTTAATTCCTCTAGCATTTTGTGTCTGTTACTCTGTCTATATGCACTGTCTGACCTGCTGAGGTCCTCCAGCATTTTGTGTATGTTACTCTGTCCATCGGCACTGTCTGACCTGCTGAGTTCCTCCAGCATTTTGTGTGTGTTAATCTGACCGTAGACACTGACTGACCTGCTGAGTTCCTCCAGCATTTTGTGTGTGTTTCTCTGTCCATAGTCACTGTCTACCCTGCTTAGTTCCTCCAGCATTTTTTGTGTGTTTTTCTGTCCTTAGGCACTGCCTGACCTGCTGAGTTCCTCCAGCATTTTCTGTGTGTTACTCTGTCCATAGACACTGACCTGCTGAGTTCCTCCAGCATTTTGTGTGTGTTATTCTGTCCATAGACACTGCCTGATCTGCTGAGTTCCTCCAGCATTCAGTGTGTGTTATTCTGTCCATAGACACTGCCTGACCTGCTGAGTTCCTCCAGCATTTTGTGTGTGTTTCTCTGTCTGTAGACCCTGTCTGACCTGCTGAGTTCCTCCAGCATTTTGTGTGTGTTACACTGTCCTTAGACACTTTCTGACCTGCTGAGTTCCTCCAGCATTGTGTGTGTGTTACTCTGTTCAAAGACACTGTCTGACCTGCTGAGTTTCTCCAGCATTGTGTGTGTGTTGCTCTGTCCATAGTCACTGTCTGACCTGCTGAATTCCTCCAGCATTTTGTGTGTGTTACTCTGTCCATAGACACTGTCTGACCTGCTGAGTTTCTGCAGCATTTTGTGTTTGTTACTCTGTCCATTGACGCTGTCTGACCTGCTGAGTTCCTCCAGCATTTTGTGTGTGTTACTCTGTCCACAGACACTGTCTGACCTGCTGAGTTCCTCCAGCATTTTGTGTGTGTTACTCTGACCATAGACACTGTCTGACCTGCTGAGTTCCTCCAGCATTTTGTGTGTATTACTCTGTCGATAGACATTGTCTGACCTGCTGAATTCCTCCAGCATTTTGTGTGTATTACTCTGTCCATAGACACTGTCTGACCTGCCGAGTTCCTCCAGCATTTTGTGTGTGTTACTCTGTTCCTAGACACTGTCTGACCTGCTGAGTTTCTCCAGCATTGTGTGTGTGTTGCTCTGTCCGTAGACACTGCCTGACCTGTTGAGTTCCTCCAGCATTTTGTGTGTGTTACTCTGTCCATAGACACTGTCTGACCTGCTGAGTTCCTCCAGCATTTTGTGTTTGTTACTCTGTCCATAGACACTGACCTGCTGAGTTCCTCCAGCATTTTGTGTGTGTTACTCTGTCCATAGTCACTGTCTGACCTGCTGAATTCCTCCAGCATTTTGTGTGTGTTACTCTGTCCATAGACACTGTCTGACCTGCTGAGTTCCTCCAGCATTTTGTGTGTGTTACTCTGTCCATAGACACTGTCTGACCTGCTGAGTTCCTCCAGCATTTTGTGTGTGTTGCTTGGTATTCAGTTCACTACCACACTACTCGCCCACTGGGGTGCGTGTAGAGCCATCCTTCACTGAAGTGCCCTTTCCAAACCACTGAAACACAGTATTAAACAAAGAATAAGCAGAAAATGGTGGATGTTTGTAGTTGTGCTACTGTAGTGCCAATTGTTTTTTTTTATTATGAATGTTTGATTCACTTTCTATAGAGGGTCTATAGAATATCCAACAATAACAACAGGCCTGTGCAGCAGAGTTTTTAAAGTGGAAAAGCCATTGCACTGGGGCCGTTATCCTCTCTTCAAATTTCAAAGTAAATTTATTATCAAAGTGCATATATGTCACCATATGCACCCTGAGATTCATTTTCTTGTGGCAATACTCAATTAATCCATAATAGAATCAATGAAAGACCGCACCAACTTGGGCCTTCAACCACTATGCAAAAGACAACAAACTGCAAATACAAACAGAAATAATAATAATAAATAAATAAGCAGTAAATATCTCTAACATGAGATGTAGAGTCCTTGAAAGTGATTCCGTAGGTTGTGCGAACATTTCAGTGATGGGGCGAATGAAGGTATCCCCTTTGGTTCATAGATTGATGGCTGAGGGGTAATTACTGCTCTTGAACCTGGTGGTGTGAGTCCTGAGGCTGCTGTACAACCTTCCTGATGGTAGCAGCAAGAAGAGAGCGTGACCTGGTGACCTAGGAAGTCTGTATCCAGCAGTACAAGTAGTCGTTGCAAACTGGGAACTTGCTTGGTTACATTGGATGTCTCCTTCTATGCCTTGTCGTGCCCTTCGCTCTCCACAATGCATTCAGAACTCGCTTCCTGGCTGTTGAATCACACTGCCTGAGCTGACTTCACATGCTGGGACACTGTCGCATGCAACAGCTACTTGGAGCCACAGGTGAGCGAGCTGCCCCAGAATGGACATGGCAGACCCCTTTTCTAGAGGTGCTACCCCTGCCTGGACATACATCGAAACATAGAGTGAAACGTGCTGTTTGTGTCGAAAAGCAATGCAGCCTGGGGATGTGCTGGGATCCGCCCGCAGGTATCGACGACATACAGTGCCTATAAAAAGTATCCACCCTTTGGAGGTTCATGTTTTATTGTTTTACAACATTGAATCACAGTGGATTTAATTTGGCTTTTTCGACACCGATCAACAGAGAAAGACTTGCATGTCAAAGTAAAACAGATTTCTACAAAGTGATCTAAATTAGTTAAAAATACAAAACACAAAATAATTGATTGCATAAGTATTCAACCCCCCTCCTTTAATATGACACATCAAATCATTACAGGTGCAGCCAGTAGGTTTTAGAAGTCAGATAATTAGTTAAATGGTGATTGTTTTTGGAGACCTGTGTGCAGTAAAGGTGTTTCAATTAATTGTGGAAGGTCCAACTGCTGGCTAGTCAGTATCCTGGCAATAACTACACCATGAAGACAAAAGAACACTGCAAGCATCTCCGCGAAAAGCAGTCAGGAGATGGATACAAGAAAGTTTCCAAGTTGCTGAATATCCCTTGGAGTACAGTTAAGTCACTCATCAAGCAATGGAAAGAATATGGCACAGCTGGAAATTGCCTAGAGCAGGCCGTCCTCAAAAGCCAAGTGACCGTGTAAGAAGGGGACTAGTGAGGGAGGCCAAGTAATCTGAGTCAGCTCCGGAGGAGTTACAAGCTTCAGTGGCTGAGATGGGAGAGACTGCGCATACAACAACTGTTGCCCGGGTGCTTCAGCAGTCACAGCTTTATGGGAGAGTGGCAAAGAGAAAGCCACTGTGGAAAAAATCTCACATGAAATCTCGGCTGGAGTTTGTCAGAAGGCACGTGGGAGACTGAAGTCAGCCGGGAAAAGGTTCTAATGTCTAATGAAAACAAAATCGAGCTTTTTGGCCATCAGACTAAATGCTATGTTTGGTGTAAGCCAAATATCTCACACCATCAAAAACACATCATCCTGACCGTGAAACATGGTGGTGATTGAATCATGCTGTGGGGACGCTTCGCTGCAGCAGGCCCTGGAAGGCTTGTGAAGCTAGAGGGTAAAATGAATGCAGCAAAGTACAGGGAAATCCTGGAGGAGAACCTGATGCAGTCTGCAAGAGAACTGTGACTTGGGAAGATCTGCCTCAAAAAGGTGGTATCCTTAATTAAGCTGCCCCCATCATCCAGGTCATGCCCACTTCTCGTCGTTACCATCAGGAAGGAGGTACAGGAGCCTAAAGGCACACACTGAGTTTCAGTAAGAGCTTCACCTCCGCCTTCAGATTTCGGATGGACTCTGTTTCCATGTACGCTACCTCACTACTTTTATTTTTGCTCTCTTTATACTGCGTGTTTTCTATTGTAATTTGTAGCTTTTTTATTATGTATTGCAATGTACTGCTGCCGCAATACAACAGGTTTCATAACATATGCCAGTGATGTTAATCTGATTCTGATTGGCTGTCATTTTTGCACACAACACTCATCTTTGGTGTTTTGGTCCAGTTCTTTCCAGACCAGCTGACCCCGGCCCGGACAATTCCGTAAAGCGACGGCGAGTGACTGCGGAAATGGAAGGTAAATACATAATCAATATGCCAAAAGGGACAACAGCAAAAACTAAGAAAATCCTGGAACAACAAGCCACGAAAGGTAATGTGATCACACCATGCTTACTGTTGGGTGCCCTCTGCATGCTAACACAGCAAGGTATAGTGCAGGCTGTGGAAATGTTAGCACCAATAAATCGGTCGTCATTTTCTGTTCCCTATGATTATAGCATGTTCCAGTAACTAGAGCTTATTTCTTTATTCAGTCACTAGACAGGGATACCACTAACAAGCTCAGCACTTAATACTCTTCCCTTTTTCAAAGTTCAGAGTAAATTTATTATCAAGATACATGCATGTCACCATGTACTATCTTGAGATTCATTTTCTTGTGGGCAATCACAGTAAATACAAAGAAACACAACAGAATTAATGAAATACCACACCCAACAGGACGGACAAACAACTAATGTGCAAAAAGAAACAAACCAGAAGAAAGGGGGGAAAAATAAATAATAATAATAATAAATAAATGCAAAGCCTCCATTGGTCACGATCGGCCATGGATGTTGCGGCCTAGCTGTCTGCAAGTACAATATGGAGAGTGAGTTGTTCAGTCATAAATAAGTAAGAAATAACGAGAATATGACATGAGGAGTCCTTGAAAGTAAGTCCCTAGTTTGTGGGAACAGTTCAGTGATGGGGCGAGTGAAGTTACCCACTTTAGTTCAAGACCCTGATGGTTGAAGGATAAGAACTGTCTTTGAACTTGGTGGTGTGGGTCCTGAGGCTCCTGTACCTCCTTTCTGATGGCAGTAGCGACATGAGAGCATGGCCTGGATGGTGCGGGTCCTTGATGAGCGCTGCCTCCCTGTGATGTGCATCCGTCATCAAGGACCCCCACTATCCGGGGCATGCTTTCTTCTCTCTACTACCATTGGGCAGGAAGTATAGGAGCCTTGGGTCCCACACCTCTTGACCATCAGGCTCCTAAACCGGTGCGGAATACTTCATTCACATCAACTCTCAACTGATCCACAACCAACAGGCTCACTTTCAAAGACTCTTCAACTCTGTTATTTATTTACTTTCTTATATTATTTACATGATTTGCATTCATTTGTATATTGGTTGTTTGTCAGTCTTGTTCCTTACAGATTTTTTTTAATATAAATTCTATAGTATTTCTTCATTTGTCTGCAAATGCCTGCATAAAAATGAATGTCAAAGTAGTAGATGGTGACATATAGGTGTGATATATGATACGAGCCTTCTGTTGGTCAGGCTTCACCCTGGATGTTGCATCCTAGCTATCTACGTACACCAGCCTGGGCAGTACAATATGGAGAGCAAGCTGTTGTTCATGTATCATGTTTCCCTATTGCCACACAGCCACAAAGGGATAGAGTTTGTTACCTGCAGCGTTGCAGGGGTTGCCAGTCAGCTAGCCACAATGCAGGACTGCCTTACTCTGCCAACTCTGGATTTTTCCCTGGGGGTTTACTCCCAAAGCGGGTATAACTGCAAGGCAGCAGAGGTTTGAGATCAGAGTTTTCCTTCTCCTAGGAGAACTGCCAACCACGGCTGACAAGCCCCATCTGCCCAAATCGACTGGTTTTAAGGCGCCAGTAACCTGCCTTTGCCCCTTCTCCTGTCAGTAGAAATGGTCTTGCCGGGGCTTAGTAGCTGAGGTTATTTGCTGCTTAGCCTGCCAAGGACTCCACTGGGAGCATTTAATGGGTACTGGGACCTTATCCCCATGCCAGCTGGTGGCGTAGTGGCATCAGTGCTGGACTTTGGGGCGAGAGGTCCCCAGTTTGAATCCGTCCAGCTCCCTTGCATGCTCTCCATCCGTGCCTGGGTTGAGTGTCGAGTTAGCAACTTGACCTCGTAAAAAAAGACCTGGAGAGGGATGGGCTCTGCCAGGTTTCAGACGTGGAGTATGATGAGCACACCAAAAAGATCAGTGCAAAAAGCTTGTCTTGACAGCGCCCCGTGCAAGTGGTGCACGCGAACTCTATTTCAATGTTTAGGCAAAGTTTGGATAGTTACATGGATGGGTCACGGATGGTGGGAGTCCTTGATGATGGACCATGGGCTAGGGTCACAGTGCAGTTGGTGGGAGTAGGTGGTTTAAATAGTTTTTAATAATGGACTAGAAGGGCCCCACGGCCTGTGTCTCTGCTATTTTTCTGTGATTACGTGTATGTCACCGTACTCTACCCTGAGATTCATTTGTTTGCGGGCATTCACAGTAGATGCAAAACTGTACAACAGAATCAATGAAAAACTACACACAAAGACTGACAAGCAACCAATGTGCAAAACAAAATTAACTGCAATACAAAAATACAGGTTATAATTAATACTGAGAACAGCAGTTGTAAAGTCCCTGAAAGTGAGTCTATAGGTTGTGGGGTGAGATCATAGTTGAGGTGAGTGAAGTTATCCATGCTTGGTTCAGGAGCCTGATGGGTGTAGGGTAATAACCTGGTGGTGTGGGACCTAAGGCTCCTGTACCTTTTGCCCAATGGCAGCAGCAAGAAGAGAGCATGGCCTGGATGGTGGGGGTCTTTGATGATGGAGTTTAACCAGTGTACTTGCTTATCCAAATATTAGACACTACAATGCTTCAAAATACTTCAGACTACTAACATTGATCACCCTCGGGGCATCAGAGTTCTACGTTCAATTCCAACACCGTCGGTAAGAAGTTTGTACGTCCTCTTAGTGTGTGGGTTTCCTCCGGGTGTTCCGGTTTCTTCCCACATGCAAAAGGTGTACTGGTTGGTAGGTTAATTGGTCATAGTAAATTGTCCTTTGACTAGGCTAGGATTAAATCAGGCATTGCTGGGTGAAGCAGCTCGTTGAGCCGGGGAGGGCCTGCTCCATGCTCTATCTTTATATGAATAAATAAAATCCTAATCTCAGGAGTAATTTGTTTTCTTCGGTATATTTGACATGACTGAAGTAGTGCCAACTACTATTTGTGTGAGTCTTTTGTTGTTTTGATTACAGGTTTGCCAAGGACGTCGGTCTTTGATAGGCTTGGTGCTGAGACAAAGGCAGACACCACTACTGGGAGTAAGGTGAGACCTAAGCAAGTCTTCTCTTTAAGAAATAACAGGTTGCTTAATATTGTTTTAGTGACAACCTGCTGTGAACAGTACTGTACTACATAGAATGCTGTACTCAGGATGTTAGGACTTTATTCCCTGAAGTGTAGGAGAACGAGAAAAGGTAGAGGTAAACAAAATTCTGAGGGGAATAGATGAGGCAATTGCAAGTAGGCTAGGCTTTTTCCACGGATGTTGGCTGAGACTAGAACCAGGGGTCAGGGTTAAGGGTGAAAGGTGACATTTAATAGGACCTCTTCATGTTCAGAGTGGTGAGAGTGTGGAAGAGGTGCCAGTGGAAGTGGTGGATGTGGAATCGATTGCACCATTTAAAGAGTAGTTTGGATAGGTACATGGATATGAAGGCAAAGTAATAGTTCATCACAGATTAGATGAGCCGGAGGGCCTTTATCCTTGCAGTAGTGGTCCATGACAATATTGAAAACTAATCCTGCTATGGCTGCCTCTAAGACAGCAGGAATTAAAGTCAGAGTTTTACAGGAAAGAGACAGGGCCTTCAGCCAAACTCGTCAATGCACTATTTAAGTTAAAGTTTATTGTCATCTGACCGTAAATGTACAGCCAACCAAAACTGTGTTCCTCTGGATCACAGTGACCTTGGGCCATCCACAAAACCTTTATCACACACAATGCATAAAAGATTATCATAAATAAGATAAAATATAATTCAAAAATGCATGTAGTGCAGAGCACAGGTAAACAGGTCAAGAAATTTCACTGTTGCTTGGAGCCGGTGTGGCCACTGTGACCATTCGTGCCACCATCTTGTGACATAATATCTTGGTAGATATTCTAAATATCCAGCAGAGTCCGAATCAGGTTTCTTATTACAAGCATATGTTGTGAATTTGATGTTAGGTGGTAGCAATACCTTATAGTATATAATAAAATCTAAATTACAATAATAAGTATATATATTTTTTCAAGTTAGATAAGTAGTTAAAAAATAAATTAGTGAGGTAGTATTCATTCAGAAATTGGATGGCAGAGGTGAAGAAGCTGTTCCTGAATCACTGAGTGTGTGTTTTCAGGCTTCTGTACCTCCTCCCTGATGGTAGCAATGAAAAGAGGGCAGATACTGGGTGATGGATGCTGCCTTTTTCAGGCATTGCACCTTGAAGATGTCCTCAGTGCTGGGGAGGATAGCACCCATGATGGAAATGACTGAGTTTACAACTTTCTGTAGCTTATTTCAATCCTGTACAGTACCCTTCCCCTCTCCTCTGCCGTACCAG
This sequence comes from Hypanus sabinus, assembly GCF_030144855.1. NCBI lineage: Eukaryota > Metazoa > Chordata > Chondrichthyes > Myliobatiformes > Dasyatidae > Hypanus > Hypanus sabinus. The sequence continues at coordinate 109,196,171 of NC_082716.1, forward strand.
ATGGTGATGCTTGCAGTCAGAATGCTCTCCATGGTACAACTGTAAAAATTCACGAGTGTTCTTGGTGACAAACCTAATCTCCTCAAACTCCTAATGAACTATTGCCTCTGCCGTGCCTTCTTTGTAACTGCATCAATGTGTTGGGCCCGGGATAGATCCTCAAAGATGCTGACACCGAAGAACTTGAAATTACTCATTCTTCCCACTTCGGGTTCCTCTTAAGTGGACTGGTGTGTGCCCCCTCGTCATACCTTTTCTGAAGTCCTCAGTCTCTGGTCTTAACTGACATTGAGTGCGAGGTTGTTGTTGCGACACCACTCAGCAAGCTGAAGCACCTCGCTCCTGTTTGCCTTCTCGTCACCAAGTTGTTTAGTTGGTGAACCGCCTGCCTCAAGAGATTCCCTAACTTCATGGCACAGGTAAGGAAGAACAGATAGAGACTGTGCATTACAGCACAGTGCAGGCTCTTCAGTCCATGATGTCATGCTGACCTTTTAACCTACTCTAATTCAATCCTAATCATTTCCTCCTACATAGCTCTCCATTTTTCTCTCATTCCTCTTTCATTTTCTTAAACATTTGCCTAATGAAAAGTTTCTAATGTTGTGTACGGTTCAGCTGGGTCTTTTAATATACAGTAACAGGCTACAACAAACTCAGAGTGGTTCAAATCATATGCGCGTTTATTACTTACAAGGGAAAGTCTACTTCCATACACTAACTTGTTGGTAGCTTCAACCTTACAGCCCCAAACAAATCATTTTTGTACATTTACAAAGTCCAGTAAATCATCAGCTTAGTATCTTTGAGTTCATTCCATCCCTTAATTGCATTCCTGTCTTATCTCATAACCGTCTCGATGAGTCCATTTGTTTTGCCATTTCTCCCCTCCCCCCCAGCATCTGCATCCTGTTTCTCTCTACTTTCAAAACATTCCTTGTTATAAAACGCATATCCAACTATAAATCATGTGCCCTGCCAGCTTCCTATTCAAACAACCCAGCAGAGCGTACTGGAATCACACAGGTTGTCACAATATGCTTTACCAAAGGTATAAATTCATAAACACTTCAGGGTTACAGATGTATTTCCACACTAACCTGTGAGCAGAATGAGCACAATCCTTTCCCTTCCTCATTTTCATCGTCCTCCCCATCTCAAAGAAAAAGGACCCAAACGTTTTCCTTTGTTCCATGCCTTAGGATACTAACCAAAGAGATTAGCCCCACATCCCTTAAAACTCTCAGAAGGAAAATAATTCACTGGTTGCAAATTTAAAATTAAGTTTCTCTCACATTGTGACAAGGAATGGAAATGGATGTTTATGGCTGACTTGTGTATAGTCAATAAAACCTGGGCCCTTGGAAACAAGTTCTGTGCGCCTGATTTATCCTGATCAAAGGCTGCTATAAATACTGTTGAAACTGCAAGAAGGTGGGCGGTAGAACAATTCCACAGTATCTGTTATGACTGTCCATGCTATATTCGAATGTAGAACATTACAGCATAGTACAGGCAGCAGCACAATGCTGGAGGAACTCAGCAGGCCAGGCAGCACCTGTGGAACAAAGTACAATCGATGTTTCAGGCCACAGATGCTGCCTGGCCTGCTGAGTTCCTCCAGTATTTTGTGTGTGTTGCTCAGATTTCCAGCATCTGCAGAATCTCTCTTGTTTGTGATCTGACAGCACAGTAAAGGCCCTTTTAATCTACTCTAAGATCAATGTAACCCCTCCTTCCTACATAATCCTCTATTTTTCTATCACCTATGCACCAATCTAAGAGCCTCTTAAATGTCTCGTCTTGTTCTGTGCTGTATTGTATGACTTAGACAGTCATGGTCTTTCTACAGAAGTGGTTTGCCATTGCCTTCTTCTGGGCAATGTTTTTACAAGCCTGTTGTCTCCCAACATTTACCAATACTCTTCATAACCAGGACTTGTGATGTGCACCAGCTGCTCATTCAACCATCCACCATGGCTTCATGTGACTCTGATTGGTGGTGGTGGGGAGGGGGGCGAGCTAAACAGACGCTACACCTTGCCCAAAGGTGACCTGCAGGCTAGTGGAGGGAAAGTGTGTCTTACACCTCCTTTGGTAGAGATGTATCTCCATCCTGCCATCCATAATTTCTTAAATGGATCTTATGTATTTACCTGTACCAGTAACCCTGGCAACGTGTTCTACGCACCAACCACACTGTGTATATTTAAAAAATTAAGAAATAAAAAAAAATTAAAACTTTCATCTCACTCCCCTACCCGCCACCATACTTTCCTCCAGACACTGATTATGCCCCCTCATATTAACCATTTCCAAAAGTTCTAGCTGTCCTCTCTGTCTATGCCTTTCACTATTGTATACACTCTATCAAATCACCTCTCATCTTCCTCCACTCCAAAGGGAAAAGCCCTAGCTCGCTCAACCTTTATTCATCAGGCATGCTCTCTAATCCAGGCAGTATCCTGGTAGATCTCTTCTGCACCCTCTCTAAAGCTTCCCCATCCCTCCTATACTGAGCACAAGACTCCCAAGTGTGGTCTAACCAGAGTTTCACAGAGCTGCAACGTTACCTCGTGGCTCTCGGTCACTTGACTAATGAAGGCCATACGCCATCTGAATAAGCTTATCAAACTGCACAGCAACTTTGAGGGCTCTAAGCACGTGGGGCCCCAAACTTTTAAAGGCTTAAACTCTTGTGTTTCTTCTAGTAATCTATTATATAAGCTCTATATCTATAATGAAATAAACCTGATGAACCTTTTAAAGAAATTCTAATTTACTGACAATTTGAAATAAGTCAGGGGGCATCTGCAGAGTAGGAACTGAACGTGAGTGGCCTGAAACATTCACCCTTTGTCATGAAGGAGCAATGCCACCTGGACAACACAAGCACCTACGTCAGGATGCTGTTCATCGACTAAAGCTCAGCATTTAATACCATCATTCCCATGATCCTGATTGAGAAGTTGCAGAACCTGGGCCTCTGTACCTCCCTCTGTAATTGGATCCTTGACTTCCTAACTGGAAGACCACAAGCTGTGCGGATTGGTGATATCCTCCTCACTGATGATTAACACTGGCGCACCTCAGTGGTGTGTGCTTAGCCCACTGCTCTACTCTATATACACATGACTGTGTGGCTAGGCATAGCTCAAATACCATCTACAAATTTGCTGACGATACAACCATTGTTGGTAGAATCCCACGTGGTGACAAGAGGGCATACAGGAGCGAGACATACCAACTAGTGGAGTGGTGCCGCAGCGACAACCTGGCACTCAACGTCAGTAAGACGAAAGAGCTGATTGTGGACTTCAGGAAGGGTAAGGCGAAAGAACACATACCAATCCTCAGAGAGGGATCAGAAGTGGAGAGAGTGAGCAGTTTCAAGTTCCTGGCTGTCAGGATCTCTGAGGATCTAACCTGGTCCCAACATATCAAAGGCAAGTTATAAAGAAGGCAAGACAATGATTATACTACATTAGGAGTTTGAAGAGATTTGGTATGTCAACAAATACACTCCAAAACTTCTGTAGATCTACCATGGAGAGTATTCTGACCGGCTGCATCACTGTTTGGTATGGGGGGTTGGGGGCGGTGGGGATGGGGGTACTACTGCACACGACCGAAACAAACTTCGGAGGGTTGTAAATTTAGTTGGCTCCATCCTGGGTACCAGCCTACAAAGTACCCAGAACATCTTCAAGGAGTGATGTCTCAGAAAGGCAGCGTCCATTATTAAGGACCTCCAGCATCCAGGACATGCCCGTTTCTCACTGTTACCATCAGGTAGGAGATAGAGAAGCCTGAAGACACACACTCAGTGATTCAGGAACAGCTTCTTCCCCTCCACCATCCAATTCCTAAATGGACATTGAACCCTTGAACATTACCTCACTTTTTAAATGTATATTATTTCTATTTTTTGCATGATTTTTCATCTATTCAATATACGTGTACTGTAATTGATTTACTTATTTATTAATTATTATTTATTTTTTTTCTTCGATATTATATATTGCATTGAACTGCTGCGGCTCAGTTAACACATTTCACAGCACATGCCAGTGATAATAAACCTGATTGCTACCATCAGGGAGGAGGTACGGGAGCCTGATGGGACATATTCAATGATTCAGGAACAGCTTCTTTCCCTCTGCCATCTGATTTCTGAATTGACATTGAACCCATGAACACTACCTCACTACTTTTTAAAAAATCTTTTTGCACTACTTATTTAATTTAACTGTTATATACATACTGTAATTGAATGGCTTGTCATATGAGAATTATTTGATGGCTCTGGGCTTGTACTCACTGGAACTCAGAATACTGAGGAGTGACCTCATTGAAACCCATTGAATGTTTAAAGGCCTGTATAGAGTGGATGTGGAGAGGAGGGTATTTCCTCTGGTGGGAAAGTCTAACACCAAACGACACGGCCTAAGATTAAGAGGACAAGTGGAGGAATTTCTTTAGCCAGAGTGTCTGGATCTGGACATTGATCTGGAATTCATTACCACAGGTGGCTGTGGAGGTCACGTCATTGAGTATATTTAAGGCAGAAGTTGATAGATTCTTTTAATTAGTCAAGGCATGAAGGGATACGGGAAAATGGAGCTGAGAGGGAAATGGATCAGCCATGAGGAAATGATGGAACAGACTCGATGGGCCAAATAGCCTCATTCTGCTCTTATATCTTGTGGTCTTATGACAAAATTTCTGATTAATGGCCCTATATTCAGGTGCTGCTTATGTCAGTGGGCCTGCGAGGTTCCATTAAATGTCAACGTCCTTAACATTCAGTGAAGAGATACTGATGTCATTCTGAGAGTAAATCTTCAGAAAATGCCCTGCATATTATTATCACTGAATCACGGAGTTGTTACATCCTGGAAGTAGTCCATTTGGCCCATCAACTCCATAACTGCTCAGTGTAAGAACAATCAAAGTAGTCCCACTCTCCGTCCTATCAGATACTCGCCCAAAGCAACACACACAAGATGCTGATAAACTCAGCAGGTCATGCCAACTCATTTGGTGCTTTTAAGGCAGAGATAGATAGGTTCTTGATTAGCCAGGGCATCAAAGGGTATGGGGAGAAGGCAGGGGAGTGGGGATGACTGAAGAATTGTATCAGCCCATGATTGAAAGCAGAGCAGACTTGATGGACCGAATGGCCTACTTCTACATAGAAACCCCTCAGCACAATACAGGAACTTCATTCCACAAAGCTGTGCTGAACATGTCCTTACCTTAGAACTACCTAGGCTCACCCATAGCCCTCTATTTTTCTATCTCCATGTATCCATCCAGGAATCTCTTAAGAGGCACTATTGTTTCCACCTCCACCACCGCCAGTTACACCTCCACTTCCTCATCCAGGTCATTTATAAAAATCACAAAGAGTAAGGGTCCCAGAACAGATCCCTGAGGCACACCACTGGTCACTGACCTCCATGCAGAATATGACCCGTCTACAACCTCTCTTTGCCTTCTGTGGGCAAGCTAGTTCTGGATCCACAAAGCAATGCTCCCTTGGATCCCATGCCTCCATACTTCCTCAATAAGCCTGACATGGGGTACCTTATCAAATGCCTCGCTAAAATCCATATACACTACATCTATGGCTCTACCTTCATCAATGTGTTTAGTCACATCCTCAAAAAATTCAGTCAGGCTTGTAAGGCACGAACTGACTTTGACAAAGCCATGCTGACTGTTCCTAATATTATTATGCCTCTCAGGACCTTCTCCATCAACTTACCAACTACTGAAGTAAGACTCACTGGTCTATAATTTCCTGGGCTATCCTTACTCCCTTTCTTGAACAAAGGAACAACATCCGCAACCCTCCAATCCTCCGGAACCTCTTCTGTCCTCATTGATGATGCAAAGATCATTGCCAGAGGCTCAGCACACTGCTCCCTGGCTTCCACAGTAGCCTGGGGTACATACAGAGTCTATGGAAATAAATAAACAGTCAACACTTTGCACTAGGACCCTCCTTCTTCTCATGTTTATGAGACACTAATTCAGTTCCATTCTGATTACTGTAATTGAATTGCTCCCTACTACTACCCTTAGGAGGCAGTAGTCATAATGTGATAGAATTCATCATGCCGCTTTGAGAGGCAGAAGCTGAGCTCAGATATATCGGTATTACAGCGCAGTAAAGGGAATTACATGAGAGAGGAGCTGGCCAACGTTGATAGGAGGGGGACTCTAGCAGAGATGACAGTAGAGCAGCAATGGCTGGAATTTCTGATAGTAATTTGGCTGACAAGAGAGGTCAAAGACAGCATAAAAGCCAAGGATAGGGCATACAATATAGCAAAAATTAGTGGGAATTTAGAGGATTAGGAAACTTTTAAAAAACTGACAGAAGGCAACTAAATATAACAATGAGGAAAAGGTGAAATATGAAGGTAAGCTAGTGAATAATATAAAAGCATACCAGAAGTTTTTTTTTCAGATATATAAAGAGTAAAAGAGAGGCACGAGTGGATATTTGACAGCTGGGAAATTACACTGGAGAGGTAGTAATGGGGACCAGGAAAAGGAGGGCAAAATTACTAAGTATTTTACATTAGTCCACACTGTGGAATACACTAGCAGAAATTTGAGAGTCAGGAGGCAGAAGTGAGTGAAGTTGCCATTACTAAGGAGAAGGTGCTTGGGAAGACCAAAGGTCTGAAGGTAGGTAAGTCACCTGGAGCAGGTGGACTACACCCCAGTGAACTGAAAGAGGTAGCTGATGATGTTGTAGTGATCATTCAGGAATCACTGGATTCTGGTTTGGTTCCAGAGGACTGGAAAATTGCAAATGTTATTCCACTCTAAGAAGAGAGGGAGGTAACAGACAGGAATTACAGGCCAGTTAGCCTGGCTTCAGTGGTTTGGAAGGTGTTGGAGTTAATTGTTAAGGATGTGGTTTTGGGGTTCTTAATGCACATGGTGAAGTGGGCCAAAGTGGGCATTGCTTCCTTTAGGAGAAATCTTGCCTGCCAAACCTGTTGGAATTCTTTGAGGAAATAACAGGCAGGATAGACAAAGGAGACTTGATGGATGTTGTGTACTTGGATTGTCATAAGGCCTTTGACAAGGTGCCACACGTGAGGCTGCTAAAACTGGTAAGAGCCCATGGAATTACAGTAAAGATAATAGCATGGACAGAAGATTGGCTGACTATCAAAAGGCAAAGAGTGGGAATAAAGGGATCCTTTTCTGATTTGTTGCCCATGACTAGTGGTGTTCTGCAGGGTCGGTGTTGGGACCGTTATTTTTACGTTTTATGTCAGTGATTTGGATGATGGAATTGATGGCTTTGTGGCCAAGTCTGCAAATGATACAAGAATAGCAGGGGCTGGTTTTGGGGAAGCAGAGAGGCTACAAAAGGTCCTGGACAGATTAGGAGAATGGGCAAAGAAGTGGCAGTTGGAATAGAGTTGGGAAGTTTATGGTAATGCACTTTGGTAAAAGGCATAAAGACCTACGTTATTTTCTAAATAGGGAGAAAGTTCAGCAATCAGAGAATCCTTGGGCAGGATTCCCTAAAGGTTAATTTGCAGGTTGAGTCGGTGGTGAGGCAGGCAAATGCCATGGTGGCTTTTACTTTGAGAGGATTTGAATATAAAAGCAAGGTGGTTCTGCTGAGGATTTTTAAAGCATTGGTCAGACCACAGTTGGAGTATTGTGAGCAGTTTTGGGCCTCGTATTGAAGATAGGATGTGCTGGCATTGGAGAGGATCCGGAAGAGGTTTATGGGAATGACTGTGGGAAAGAAGGAGTTAATGTATGAGGAGCGTTTGACAGCTCTAGGCCTGTACCCTTCAGAGTTGAGAAGAATGAGCGGGATCTCATTGAAACATTGGAAGACCCTGACTGAATGGATGTGGAGAGGATGTTTTCTACATTGGGATGTCCAGGATCAGAGGATACAGCTTCAGATTACAGGGAAATCCCTTTAGAAGAGAGACGAAGAGGAATTTCTTTAGCCAGAGGGTGGTGAATCTATGAAATTAGTTACCACAGGCAACTGTGGAGGCCAAGTCAATGGGTATATTTAAAGCAGAGGTTGATAGATCTTTGATTTGTAAGGGGTCAGGGTTTATGGGGATAAGACAGGAGAATGGGGTTCAGAGGGAAAATAAATTGGCCACGATGGAATGGCGGAGCAGGATCACTAGGCCAAACGGCTTAATTCTGCTCCAACGGCAATTCAGCCCATCCATTCTGCTCTGCTGATTTACTTTTCCTCTCAACCCCATTCCCCATAACCTTGAAACGTAGCAATCAAGAATTTATCCCACCTGGTCCACTTTTATCAATATCGTCATGAGAGCACGCTGACTGGCAGCTGGACATGTGAATCAAACACCGAATGAATTCCGAGTGAAATTGTCACGTACACAGATACATGCATAGAATGAAAATTTCCAACCGCATCACAGGCACGTAACATTAGACAAACACTGTTCACCAGAGAATCAGAAGCACTACACTGGGGTGGTGTGGTAGCATAGCAGTGAGCATGCCGCTGTACAGCACCGTGGCCTGGGTTCACTTCCCATCAGTGTCTTGAGCAGTTTCTGTGTTCTCCACGTGACCGTGGGGATTTCTTCCCGCTGTCCCAAGTCATACAGGCTAGTAATGGACAAGTAACTGTTAAACACATAGACTGATTGAAGCTACAGAACTGTGCAAAAGTTTTAGTCACATCTATATAGCTAGGGTGCCTAAGACTTTTGCACAATACTGTAGCAATGTGATGTTTCGCACTGTAATGCTGCCGCAAAAAAAAAAACATTTCAAGACATGTGAGTGATGATAAACCTAATTCTGATAATGGGTCTCTATCGTATGGGATAAGATATCCCATACGATGATATGTATGGGAAGGAAGGGGAGAGGGGGCAGGAAGGAGGAGGATTATGGTTGGGAAAAGGGGAAGGGAGTGGGAAACACCAGAGAGACATTCTGTAATGATCAATAAACCAGTTGTTGGAATCAAATGACCTCGCCTGGTGCCTCAGGGCTGGGTGTGTCTGCACCCATGATACCCCCACCCCCCACCGGCATTCCTTCTCTACAGCCTGTCCCACACCCCTCCCACAGTGCTCCACCATCACCATTCCAAAGATCCTTTGCTCCAGCCAGATTTACGAGCTTGCTCTCCACTCCAAGTTAACAAATACAGAACTGCGCAAAAGTCTTAGTAACCTGGCAGTATAACAAGACTTTTGCACAGTACTGTACATAAAGTGATGCTCAGCGATGTGTTTATTGGGGTGGTGGAGGGGGTTAATGGGTGACAGTTTTGATCGACCTGATGGTTTGGGGGAAGTAATTGTTTTGACCCTGGTGGTCCTGGTGTGGATACTACTTAGCCTTCTCCCTGATGGGAGTGGGACAGACAGTCCATGAGCAGGGTGGGTGGGATCCTTCATGATATTGCTGTACTGTGCTATTGTCTTCATGGTAGTTAGACTGATTGTGCTGAAATACGGATTCTCTTTCAGCCGACGGGAGTGTTCAGCCGCCTGGGCGAAGTTGTCAGTCAGAAGGAGAGCAGCGATGATGACGAGGCCGGTTCTGTGCTTCAGTACGTGGGGGTCTTGAAGAGGGCTCCGACCGCGTCCGCACAGGAGAGCCCCGCGCTTCCGCTCATAACCAAGGAGAGAGCCAAAGCCTGCGCCACCACGATCAGACGGCTGGCAGTCCCGAAAACTGGCAGTAGGACTGTGCCTGGCAAGGGTGTACAAACCACAGGTGTGGTCCCCACCACCCGCCTGCAGTCGGCGAGCCAGGCCAAGGTCAGCATCAGGCAGAGGCTGGGGAAGCCCGCCTCCATCGAGGCCGACACACAGGACAACAAAGTCAGCAGTACGAAAAGCCGCGGCAGCCCCGAGTTCACTGTGACCATCAAGAACATGGCACGGACTGCGGCCGGTACCAAAGTGACCAGCAGTACAGAGGGTCGCCTGGCTCAGATGGACTCCACGGCCGCCGTCAGCGTGTTCGAACGGCTGGGCAAGAAACTGAAGTAACAAAAGGCACGCATGACACTTTATTTTTATATGCGCATTAGGTATCCCTTCGTTCACAGCAACACACCGTTCTCCCACCAAAAGGTCAACATAAGGAATCTATTGAAAGGATAATGGGAGAGAACAAGATTTTAATTAGCATTTAGATTTTGTTTTGATAATTTATTCAGAACCCTGTTGTTTTGTGTGTGCGTGTGTTAATGGGAAGGGTGTTAAAGCTTTTTCAAGGGGTCAGTAAATTTTGGTGTAGATATTTTGTATATGATCACTGCCTTGGCGCACGGGTTTAAGTGACGCCTCGTTATCAGTCAAGCCATTATCGCTCGGACTATGCTGGGAATTTTTCTCCCCTCATTCACAGTTTATTCCAATGCAGTGTGGTTACTGTCACTACTAACAAGGCAGGGGTTCCCAACCTGGGGTCCACAGACCCCTTGCTTCATGGTATCAGTGCATGGCATAAGAAAAGGCTGGGAACCCCTGTTAAAAGGGGACTTGGATAAATCGGACTGTTTACTTCATTACAGAACTCCTGCCATTCGTGGGTATGTGTCACGTTGGGATACCTCAGCACTGAGGAACATCAGGTGCAGGCCATTTTATTTACAAAGTTATTTTATTGCCGTTTGGAGTGTTTTATGCCTGTGTTTATAAGGCACCGTTTATTCCCATGCGTTTATTTTTCTTGCTTATGAGAAGATATAAAATTATTTTAATTCATCTCTTGCTACTGTAGTTTGATTTGTGCTTTGACTGAGTAGCCAGTTTCAAATGGTTCAATTTAATATCAGAGAACATCTACAGCGTACAACCTGAAATCCTTACTCTCCACAAACATCCACAGAACAGGAAAAGAAACCTGAATAATGAATGTCAGAAAACATTAGAACCCCCAAAGCTTCCCTCTTTATTCAATAACATTGTTGACTGATGCTTATTTTTAAATTTTTAAGGCGTACCTGAAAGACAAATCTCTATTTTATCTTTTATTTTATTTAGAGATACAGCTCAGTAGAAGGTTCTTCTGGCCCAATGAGTCCATGTCACCCAATTACACCCTTGTCACCAATTCACCTCCTTGGAATGTGGGAGGAAACTGGAGCAGCCGTAGGGCACCCACACACTCACAGGGAATGCACAAACTCCTGATGGGCAGCATTGGAAACTGAACGTGGGTAATGCCTGAACTCCTCTGTCGTTGGAGATTACTTGTCAGTGTGCTGTCTGTAGTGGAAGGTGAATCTCAAGTTTATATACAGTACACTGTACATGCTTTGATAACACTGGACAACAAAGTTTTTTCGGAAGCGTTGCTTCCTCAGAATTTTTTTTAAATGATAGACTACTTAAAGCTAAAACACAAATATAATTTCAGACTACTTGTATCATGTAAGATTTTGGAGAAACAATAAATTAACTTTTATTGAATATAAAGTGTTTAATTGCATAACAGTGGTGACGCTTCGCAATAGTTCAACTAAGCTAGAGATGTTTTGCTGATGATTTTCATTTGTACTCAGTGCCTGAGGCTTCTCGCTCAAGTGTCCAACAATAATCAGCCAGTATTGATGGATTCCAGTTTCTCTGATACCGTTTCTCCATGACCACAGTGTCCTGGTGAAACCTTTCACCGTGCTCGTCACTAACAGCACCAAGATTTGCAGGGAAGAAGTCCAAATGGGAATGCAGAAAATGAATCGTTAGTGACATGTTGCACTTCATGGTTTTGTGTGTTTGAAGCATGTTGTCAACCAGCTGCATGTAGTTTGATGCTCTGTAGTTGCCAAGAAAACTTACAACAAAATCCTTAAATGCCTTCTGTGCGATTTTCTCTGGTCCCACTAGAAATTCTTCAAAATGCCTGTCATTGATGACCTGTTTGATTTATGAACTAACAAAAACGCCTCCTTAATCTTGACATCAGTTATTTTGACTTGAATTATTAATTGAAATAACAGATATGGGTGATTTTTTAAAAAATTGTGCCTGATGTGGAAATTTCATGATGAGTTTCTTGATCAGAAGCCCAAAACTTCTTAAGGTACACCATAAAGTGTGAGGGGTGATTGATAAGTTTGTGGCCTAAGGTAGAAGGAGTCAGTTTTACAAAACCTAGCACATTTATTTTTCAACGTAGTCCCCTCCCACATTTACACACAGTCCAGCGGTCGTGGAGCATACGGATCTTGCACCTCCAGAAGGTGTCTACAGCAGGGGTGATTGTTAGGTTCGTGGCCTAAGGTAGAGGAAGATGAGTTCTACAGCTCTCATTACATGCACATGCAGGTCAACTGAGTGATTATACAGAAAGTTTGAAGTAATAATGCATCTCCTTCTGCCTTAGGCCACAAACTTATCAATCACCCCTGATGAGTTATTAACTTCAAACTTTCTGCATAATCATTCAAAGAGTTGACCTGCACGTGCATGTAACAAGAGCTGTAGAACTCATCTCCTTCTACCTTAGGCCACAAGCTTATCAATCACCCCATGCTGTGGACACTTTCTGAAGGTCGAAGATCCGTATGCTCCACAACCACTGGAGTAAGTGTATAAATGTAGGAGGGGACTATGTTGAAAAATAATTGTGCTAGATTTCTAAAATTTACTCCTACCTTAGGTCACAAACTTATCAATGACCCCTCGTATTCAGGAAACAAGATTTTTGTTGTCCAGTGTATTCAGGCCAGTCTTTTATGATATTGTATGCATATTAAATGGAGATATTGCTTAAAACATCCTACCTTCACTCAAATTGGACAGGATTAATATTCACTAACACAGAACAGACACGAAACTCAGCTGGTCAGGCAGCATTTATGATGGAGATGCACAGTTGATGCTTTAAGTTGAGTCTCAACAATTGTAGATCTGCATCATTGACAGTCCATTTCCTTCTTTAGATGTTGCCTGACCTACCAAGTCCTTGTGTGTTGCTACAGATTCTAGCGTCTGTCATCCAAATGTAATATTCAGGACAGTCTTGCATGATGTTACAGGCACACTAAACAGATATTGCTTACAACATCCTACGTCCATTTCTCTCTGATTTTGGCATTGGCAGTGGGATGGAGCTACAGTAGGTTCTGGTTAATTGAGAAACATAGGGACCAGTACATATCGGCTAATTAAGTGGCTACCACAGTTAGCCAAAATTTAATGGAAATCGCTAAAAAGGTATTTAAAAAAAGACAAATGGTAATAATTTATGTATTTAAATGAAATGCAGAACATATTACAACACTACCAATGCTACTGCAGTTCTATAAAACTATATTAGTTAATTGTTATCGACGGAGGAATTAATGCAATGTATGCTACTGTATTCTTTTGATTGTAAAAATTCAGTGCAGACACCTGGTACAGATAATGGACTGCCTTCATACAATGCTTACAACAATTGCATTTCCCAAATCTTCATTTTTATTGTAACATTCAAGATGATTGCCAAACCCTTCAAATTCTTCAAGTTCCTAACGTTGAAGTAGTGAAATAGTTTCATTTTCTCTCTGGCATCTGAATGTTGGAAACCACAGTGAACAAAACAGTACTGAATTGCCTTACTGATTATTTCTTGCTAACTATTAGTGACAGAAATCACTTTTTAAACACAAATACACACACAACTGATGCTATTAAAAAACTGTTCGCTCAAAGCTTGGTGTAGTTAGTGTCCTGCGGCCACACGTGGTAGCTTAGTGGTCAGCGTATAATGCATTACAGTACAGGTGACCCAGGTTCAATTCCCACCGCTGCCTGCAAAGAGTTTGTAACTTCTCCCTGTGACCACCTGGGTTTCCTTCGGGTGTTCTGGTTTCCTCCCACTGACCAAAGACCTACCGATTTGTAGGTTAATCTGTCATTTTAAATTGTCCTGATTATGCTAGAATTAAATTGGAGAATTGCTGAAAGCATGGCTCAAAGGGGCAGAAGGGCCTATTTCACACTGTATCTCAATCAATATATAAATATTGGGCCTCCAACCTTCAATAAATAAATGTATGTGACTGATACTAGTTAGGAATGGTTTGGCAACAGTCTTGTCCCAATTAAGTGGCATAGTGCCCCAAATAAATGAAGTGAATCTGGGAATTTTCTAGATCAGTTTTTGTTCTTTAATAGTTGTCCCAAATAAGCTGATGGCCCGATTAACCAGAAGCCACTGTGTAAGCAATAGGCACCTCAGGCTTGCTCCAGTTAATGGAACCTATATTGGATTTGAAGTACAGTGGGACTGTGATTACCTTCTGGTAGCTTTTTGACTACTTGCTTTACTCTTTAAAATCTCAACATCATCTTCCTTGAGCCCAAATGCTGACCTACAAGACCATAAGATATAGGAGCAGAATTAGGCCATTTGGCCCATTGAGGCTGCTCTGCCATTTCATCATGGCTGATCCTTTTTTCTCTCAGCCCCAATCTCCTGCCTTTTCACCATATCCTGACTAATCAAGAATCTATTACCCTCTGCCTTAAATATACTCAACGATTTGACCGCCATAGCTGCCTGTGGCAACAGATTCCGCAGAATCACCACTCTCTGGCTAAAGAAATTCCTCCTCATCACCACATCCACTTTATCAAAGCCGCTGAACACTCAGACATAATTTCAAATCTAAAACCTAACACCTAGGGTTCAGTGAGGTTCCACCCCGCCCCATCCCAATGAGTACAGTGCAGGCCCAGAGCCATCAAAAGGCTTGACGAGGGAGCCTTCGGAAGGCAAAGTCCCACGTGCTGGCCTCGCAGTAAGTAAAGCAGATCCAAACAAACAATCCAAAAAACTTCATCACTACATAAACGTTAACTTGATTCTTTTCCCACAGCTGCTGCCTGACCGCTGGGTTTTTCCTGAACCTTTTTTTTAATATTCCAAAATGACTTTGAAATTCAACGAGGTTGCTCCCATTACCCTTGCTGAAAGCAGATTTAATTGAATACATTTTATTGTCCTGTCAGTGGTCATATCCAAATCAATTCAAATGCCCATCATCTTGACTAATTATGTTTAAGGTACTTTGGGGGAAGGAAAGGCTAATGAATTCCATTTGAATTAGGCTTTCCTTAAGGATTTATTTTGGGATATTTCTTGCTTCTGTTGAACAAATGATGGCCCACTACTTTCTTGAGAAGCTGCAGGCTAGATAGCCAGGTGGAATTGAGATTTTGATCAAGCAACCATCCCAGAATGGTTGATGTGTGCTTAGTCATTGTCATTATAGAATTTCTGCACAGAAACAGGCCCTATGGCCCATCTACTCCATACTGAACTGTTATTCTGCCTGATCCCATTGACCTGCACACGGGAACAGAGACCTCCATACCTCTCCCATCCATCTACTTATCCAAATTGCTGAAAGTGAAACCTCATCCACCACTTGTGCTGGCAGCTAGTTCCACACTGTCACTGCTCTCTGTGTGGAAAAAGTTCCCTTCAAATATTTCACCTTTCACCCGCAACCCATGACCACTAGTTCTATTCCCACCCGACCTCAGTGGAAAAAGTCTGCTTGCATTTGCCCTGTCTATATTTCTAATAATTTTGTATACCTCTATCAAATCTCCCGGGCTCTAGGGAATGAAGTTGTAACCTATTCAACCTTATCGTATAACTCAGATCCTCAAGTCCTGGCACCATCCTTGTAAATATTATTGGCACTCTTTCAATTCAATATCTTGCCTGTAGGTAGGTGACCAGAATTGCACACAATACTCTAAATTAGGCCTCGCCAATGTCTTATACAACCTTAGCATAACATTCCAGTTCCTGTACTCAATACTTTGATTTATAAAGGTCAATGTGCCAAAAGCTCTTTACGACCCTGTCAGCCTGTGACACCGGGATTCCTGGGGACCTGGCATCCAGCACAGTCACTTGCTAACATTACTGCCACAACTCTAACAAAAAAAAAGCAGCAGAAAGCTTCAAAGAAAGATGTGAAAACGCTACCTTATACTCTCACAGCTACTTGTTAATGTGGGAAATATGGCAGTTAAAGGTTCCACCGTCGTAATAATGGTCAGCTAAACACATGCAAAATGCTGGAGGAGCTTGACGGGTCAGGCAGCATCTGTGAAGTACAATGAAGACTCTGTGTTTCTGGCTGAGACCCTTCATCAGCACTGGAAAGGAAAGGGGAAGATTCCAGAGTAAGAAAGTTTGGGGCTGGAGAATGAACTAAGAAACTGGAGATGATAGGTAAAGGGCTGTAGAGGAAGGAATCTGATAGGCTAGGGAAGGAGGGAGAAGTGATAAGCAGGTGAGGAGAAGAGAAGAGGTAAGGGTGGGGTTGCAGAGTGGGGGAATTGAATAGGGCAGGGGAGAAAATTACTGGAAGTTGGAGAATTTGATGTTCATGCCATCAAGTTGGAGGCTACCCAGATGGGATATGAGGTGTTGCTCCTCTAACCTGAGTTTGGCCTCATTATGGCAGTAGACTGGCCATGTTTTGACATGTCAGAATGGGGGTGGAGACTGGTTGGTGACTGCAAAATCCAGTTTTTGTGGATGGAGCGAAGGTGCTCTGCTCAGATAATCTGCTTTAGTGATCATAGAATAACAGAGCATGGAAACTGGCCTTTCAACCCAACCTGTCAGTACTGACCAAGATACTCACCTAAGAGATATTGGTTGAGAGAGAAATGTTGGTTCGACAGATCAAAGAGCTTCCCCCATGCACTTGATAAACACAAGAAATTCTACGGATGGTAGTGTTCCAGATGAACACACACAAAATGCCAGAAGAGCTCAGCGGGTAAGGCAGCATCTACAGAAGGTGATAGATGGTCAACGTTACAAGTCGAGACCTTCCATCTGGATTCTGTCTCAGTCCAAATTGGAAACATTGACCATCCATTTCCCTCCCTAGGTGTTGTCTAAATGTGCCGGAAGCTTGTGCACTTGTCAGATCCCTCAAACCATCGTTGACAAACCCGAACTTCACCAATTGAACTCCTAGCTTATTCAGAGCAACAAACAACAGGGGAGGCAATATAGAGTTCCCAGTCATGAAAAGGGTCTCAGTCCAAACATTAATTGTTCATTCCCTTTCCAAAGATGCTGCTTGACCTGCTGAGTTCATCCAGCATTCTGTTTGTTACCCACTTTCACTTTATTCAGAATAATGCTGTTTCAGTACTTTATCTGCTCCAAGAAGACCACAACCTTGTCGAAGGGTTTAGAGACTCAATCACCTAGAGAGCCATGCTGGCTGGAGTCAGGGCTTTTTTGCGTTGGCTCTTGGTAGGGTCATCCATGCCAAACAGGTCAAAGGGTAGAGGACAGACTCAGAGTGGTCCTCCAGTTCTTTGAGTTTGGTGGTTCAACTCAGGGCTAGCAACCCTGACCAGTCAAAAAAACAATTATTACAGAAACAGCAATGAAGAATCCTATACAAAGATGGAGGACCTTCACTGCTGCCCTAAACGCCTCTATGCTGAGATCACAGCCTGGATTTTTGGCATGAGTCAGATTGCAGCTTAAACATTGACTTCAAAGCGAAAGTGGCGACCACTGTGCTATGTCATGTGACCAGGCACAGACTTAATATTTTAAAACATTTTTGAAATCAAGCTGATGCACTAATTGAGTTAAGACCTGTGCTAACCAATCCAAAATGAAGCATGCCACACCAATGGCTCTACAAATGTATGGTATTGGAAGAGAATTATGTCTTATTTAATAAGCACAGATCCCAAAATGAACGCATGGTATGCCCAAAAATTGTAAACAAGTAAGTAATGTTTTTAACAAGAACAAGATTCAAGTGTTTATAGTTATTTTCAGTACACGAGTGTAAAGGAAGACAAAACAATTGTTACTCAGAAAATCACCAATGATTGCTGGTGCCATCTTGCTCTCCAACTACTGAGTACATCCACATGAAACACTGTCGTAGGAAAGCAGCATCCATCATCAGAGATCCCCACCAACCAGGCCGTGCTCTCTGCTCGCTGCTGCCATCAGATAGAATGTACAGGAGCCTCAGGACTCACATCACCAGGTTCAAGAACAGTTACCGTCCCTCGACCATCAGGCTCTTGAACAAAAGGGGTTAACTACGCTCACCTGCCCATCTACTGAGATGTTCCAACGCCAATAATCTCACTTTAAGGGTGATTTGTCTTGTTATTTCATGTTCTTATTGTTTCTTGCTATTTATTTATATTTGCGTTTGCACGGTGCTCTATGCTCTACTTGATCTTCCATTGATCCTGTTATAGTTACCATGCTATAGATTTGCTGAGTATGCCCGCAGGAAAATGACTCTCAGGGTTGTATATGATACTCTGATAATAAAATTTACTTTGACTTTGATTTGACTTTGCTCTGGATCTGATGCACCACAAAGAAGCACAATAAGATTTTTTAAAAATTGTAAAAAAAACCACAAAAAAATAAATACACAAGATAGCTTATGTACACAGATTGATTGTGCGTCCATATGCAAATGAGTGTCTGTATATAAAGTGACTCTGACAGGAAGTGATGAAGTAGTGGTTTGGGGGTGTGGAGGGCGGGTTTGTAGGTGGAGGTGTTGATCAGTCTTACTGCTTGGGGTAAGTTACTGTTTTTGAGTCTGGTGGTCCTGGCGTGGATGCAGTGTAGTCTCCTCCCTGATGGAAGTGGGACTAACGCTGTGAGAGATGTCTTGAGATTCAAGTGTAAAATGTCAACTTGAATGCCTTGTAATCCTTCCAGGGGTGTGGACATTTTCTGAAATACCACCGTGCCTGTGATGGCTGTCCTTACCTATGGACAGGAACGGATGCAGCTGATGTCACAGCTGGTTAGGCAGTCAGAGCAAGGTGCTCATAAATCCACCCCTAGCTGCTCAGAAAACTTCAAGGCCTTGCCAAAGTACCTAGAGTCATTGAGCAGAAGGGAGGGGGAAGAAACCAGGCTGGGGGAGGACAGTGGGAGAGGGCCTGGGTGCTTCAGAGGGAGATGGACAAGGTGGGGGGTAGCAGGTTACCGGCACTGCAACAGACAATAAGACACTGCAATAGGTAGTCAGAACTGTGCAACACATCACCAGTCCCAGAATACACGCCTATCAAGTACATATATACAGAAAAGGGCCAGCAACATCATAAGGGATTGCACCCACCCTGCTCACACTTCTGTCAGGGAGGAGGTACCAGCCACCACCAGACTCAGAAACAGTTTCTTTTCCCAAGCAATAAGGCTGATCAACACCTCCACCCATCAAAAACTACTACTACTTTATCGTTTCCTCTCAGCCACCTTACGTACAGGCATTCCTGTGCCTATTGTCACTTTAACTAATGTTCCAATGACAAACTCTGCCATCTTCATCAGGGCTGATGCCTAGGCATGTCTAGACCAGGGATATATATACCCCCGTCCCTCCTGATTGGTTAGTTCTCATCCCAACCAGGTTTGCACTGTTCCACCTTGTTTACAATCGAATTCCAGTTCTTACTTAAAGCAAGACCTTGGTCTCAAGGAGCACAGGAGGTGTATCCTTTTGGGTTACCCGAGGAAATCAGCAATAGCAGAGCATTACATTCACAATGGGCATAGGATTACTTTGATGGCATGGAACTATTGTGCAGTGCAGTTGGAGGATAGCTCGTGTTGTTCTGTTGTTTAAAAAAGGCTCTAAAGGTAACCTGGGAAATTATAGGCCGGTAAGTTTGATGTCGGTAGTAGGTAAATTATTGGAAGGAGTACTAAGAGATAGGATCTACAAGTATTTAGATAGACAGGGAATTATTAGGGAGAGTCAACAGGGCTTAGTGCGTGGTAGGTCATGTTTAACAAATTATTAGAGTTTTTCGAGGAGGTTACTGGAAAGTGGATGAAGGGAAGGCAGTGGATGTTGTCTACATGGACTTCAGTAAGGCCTTTGACAAGGTCCCGCATGGGAGGTTAGTTAGAAAGATTCAGACGCTAGGTATACACGGTGAGGTAGTAAATTGGATTAGACATTGGCTCAGTGGGAGAAGCCAGAGAGTGGTAGTGGAGGATTGCTTCTCTGACTGGAGGCCTGTGACTAGTGGTGTGCCACAGGGATCAGTGCTGGGTCCATTATTATTTGTCATCTATATCAATGATCTGGATGATAATGTGGCAAATTGGATCAGCAAAGTTTCTGATGATACAAAGAGTGGAGGTGTAGTGGACAGTGAAATAAATAGAAATAAAACCAGAAGGGAGTGATGGGCAGGTCTTGACTGTGAGTTAGAAGAAGAGAAGTAATGAGAGGGCCACCAAAGTAGGGGGAAAGGTGAAGGATGTGTAATTAGAGGGAAGTGGTTAACAGAAATTAAAGAAGTCAATGTTCATACCATTAGTACTTCTGGAGTATGGTCTCCATTGTAATGACTCATCCCTCAATATGGACTTCAGGAAGGGGAAGTTGAGAGAGCACACACCAACCATCAACGAGGGATTAGCAGTGGGAAGGGTGAGCAGTTTCAAGTTCCTGGGTGTCAACGTCTCTGAGGATCTGCAGCAAACTGGGTCCAACATATCGATGCTGGACAAAGCACTGACTGCGTTTCATTAGGGGTTTGAGGAAATTTGTTACGTCATCTAAGACGCCCACAGATTTCGACGGATGTACTGTGCAGAGCATTCCAACTGGTCGCATCACTGTCTGGTAATGGGGGGGGGGGGAGGCACTGCGCAGGATCAGAATAAGCTGCAGAAAGTTGTCAACACAGCCATGTTTAACTACATGGGCACTGGGCTCCCCAAAACTGAGGACATCTTCAAAAGGCGATGCCTCAAGCAGTTGGCACACATCATTAAGGACCATCATCACCCAGGACATGTCCTCTTCTCATTGCTGCTATGAAGGAGGTGGTACAAGAGCCTGAAAAAACCCACAACATTTCAGGAACCGCTTCTCCTCCTCTGCCTTCAGATTTCTGAATGGACAATGAACTCATACCTTGCTATATTTTGTGCTCTCACTTAAGAGAGCAGGAAAAATCACTTAATTTTTATAAATATTTCTTATTATGTTTTGCAATGTACCGCTGGTGTGAAACAACAAATTATACAACAACTGCCAGTGATATTAAATCTGATTCGATGGATGGTGAGCTCCCAGTGAAGCTGGTAGAGGGATAAACACACTCGTGCCATTGGGTTTGCAGACTAGAAGATCAGCGCCTTCTCGTCTGAATAGTTTACAGCCCCAACGGCATGAACGTTGAATTCTCCTTGATCAGACTCAAGACTGTTAAATGTCATTTCCAGTACACGACTGTAAAAGAAAAACGAAATAATTGTTACTCTGGCTCCAATTCAGCACAAAAATACACAATAAGATAAAGCAGACAATAACAAAAACCACAATAAATATAAATACATAAGTGAGCTTATATGCATAGATTGATTGTACAGGCGGAGATTGATAGGTTCTTGATTAGTAAGGGTGTCAAAGGTTACAGGGGAAGGCGGGAAATGATTGAATGGTGGAGCAGACTCGATGGGCTGAATGGCCTAATTCTTTCCCTACTTTCTTTTCTGGTGTTAAGTAACAACTCCTCTCACCTTAAATCCAAGCACCCCGGCCCCGGTATTGTAATCATGGCTCTCACGACCTTATACACCCCTATGAGGTCAATTCCAATCAGAAAATTGAAATGAAGCTGACAGGCAGCAGCCGATGAGGGGGTCAGAGACCGGAACCACTGACCGTTACGGCTCCACAGATGTTGCCTGATCCGCGTGGTGTTACCGTTCGCCCCATCGAGTCTCCTCCACCACTCTATCACGGCTGATTTGTTATCCCCCTCATTCCCATTCTCGCGCCTTCTCGTACTAACCGATCAACCGCCGCTTTAAATATAGCCTCCCCGGCCGTCTGTGGCAATAAATGTATTGCACGGAGTTTCTTCCCTCGGTGCGGCGCCTTGTGGGCACACGCGGAGTTAAATTACAAATCACCATACCGCTCTGTCCAACTGCCGCAGATGTGGAAGAGGGATTTCGGGAAAACACGCAGCCTTGCAGTGGTTGTTGATATTTGGGTGGAGGTTTATCCGGCGTTCACTACTCGTGTTCCGATTATTTTCGTGATTGCCCGAGCCCCAGCGCACGCGTGTGTGTGTGCTTGAAGGAGAGTGGGCGGGTTAAATGGAAACGCCTTCAAGGGTTAAGCGGGAGAAACGGGCGCCGCTGCAGCACGGGAGGCCGGTGTGAGCTTGCGCTGTCCACGGTGCTGAAGGGCAGCTCGGCTGGCGAACAGCTCGCCACTTCCAGCGTTCCCACCGCCGGAGCGATCGCTCGTACATATATGCACAGCAAACTGTTACAGACCATCAAAAGGCGACAGGTTTCCGATCTTGCGAAGAATGGTGCGCCTGTAGGCGGGATGGAAAGCAAATATTCCCTGAAAGCTCAAGGCATAGGCGGGGGGAGCATCGGTCAGCGACAGTCGCGGATAGGAGCGAGGGGAGGGAGTCAGTCACCAGCCAGCTCCCGGGACCCTTTCCGGGGTCCGGCGGGGCTGCCGGATCCCAGGAACCCGGCAGCCCACCAAGGAGAGAGCGAGAGCGACAACGGTTGCAAGATCCAGAGAGCCGTGTGCTTCAAGATCGAGGGGAATCAATGCTACCGGGAGAAGAAATTCCGCGAGGCGATTGGCAAGTACCACCGGGCGTTACTGCAACTCAAAGGGATCCGGATCGGCGAAGCTCGGGGCGAAGACGTGAGCGATCTGCGCAAAGGACGCGGTAGATTGACCGAGGAGCAGAACCGACTTATCGAGAGCACCGAGATCGACTGCTACGATAGTTTGGCGGGTGAGTGCTGTCATCTCATTCACCCGAGTTTGCCGGTTGTAAACACCCCTTTAGCACGTCCCCGACAGACCCATCAGATATCCCTGAGGTCAGCTTTATTTTGCAGGCGACCACTGCAAAACTATCATCTCACACAGTTCGCCCGTTAAAGCTGGGTGGTATCCAGCGTACCGCCCAGCGGCGCTCTCAATATTTACATTACGGTTTATCCAATAACCGGGTTAGATCTCGCCCTGGAAAAGGAATTTCAACGCGATATTGCGGACGGGTTCTTGGAAAACTCGTGAAAATCTACGAAGATTCCACAAGCATCCCCGACCCGGGGATATGTGGAATGACATGTCGGGAATACTGGGGCTTTGGGGATTCCACCGTGTGTTCTGAATCCCCACGGACCCTAGACTACCCGGCAAGTCGCCCATTGCAAGGCCTCTGGGAGAGAAGAGCTGCGATCTTAATCGCACGCCACCGTCGGGAAAGCCGCAGGGTGCCTGTAAATAACCCACTTGAACGCAGAGAGAACTTCGCCGATTCGAGGGTCAAGCCGCAGCAACACGTTAGTTCCGCTCCTAGGCGTGTTGCCCTACAGATCGTGAGCTTGCAGTCAGCCGACCCATTTCTACACGCTAAAACCCGCCGTTATTCATTACGACATTCAGCAAGGTAAAGGCGAGGGTGCCCACCACACTCTCGACCCTTGCCAATGGTATTGGGTTAGGGCCGCTTCCCGGCTGTGAACTACAAGTATCAGATCCAGAACTCCTAGTGGGCTGGTCTTCTAATTCAGGACTACATGATTTCCTGTTCTAATCTTGTAGGGTGTGTGGAATCCGTTGTAATTTCCAATTGCTGCTTAGCCTGCAGTCACAGGGCTGTGTCATCGCCCTCACCGCCGGGTCCCTCACTGTAATGCCCTTCCCTGTGACACTTACAGAGTCGTCGAGACAGATAGAAACGAAACAGGGTTTTCTGTCCAACAAGCCCGGACAGACTGAGATTCCGCATCTAAGACAGTCCATTTGCCTGCCATATCTACTAAACCTTTCCCACCCACATATCTGTCCAACTGTCTTGTAAATGTTGTGTTCAACATTATGTTGGATCAACCACTTCCCCAGGGAGGCTGTTCCATTTCCACACCACCCTCAGCATGTTGCAGGAAAAAGTTGTGCCAGGTCCCCCTTGGATTTCTTGTCATCTGCTGATAGGATCATCTGGGATCTCTCTTACCCATCTGAGATATTCATCATGCAGGGCCCTCTTGACCCTTCCCCTCCATTAAACAACCTCTTTGACCCCCTACCATCAGGCAAAAGGGCTAGGGCTAGTGCGGGGACAAGGACTGTCAGGATGGGAAACAGCTTCTTCTCCCAGACTATGAAACTACTGAACTCCCTGCCCCCATCAGATCCTATTGCCTATGAAGTGCCAATAGCACATATAATAGTATAATCATTGTCTTGCCTTTGATATGTTGGGACCAGGTTAGATCCTCAGAGACCTTGACAGCCAGGAACTTGAAGCTGCTCACTTCTGCTCCACTTCTGATCCCTCTATGAGGATTGGTATGTGTTCCTTCATCTTACCCTTCCTGAAGTCCACAATCAGCTCTTTCGTCTTACTGACGTTGACTGCCAGGTTGTTGCTGCAACATCACTCTACCAGTTGGCATATCTCATTCCGGTACGCCCTCTTGTCACCATCTGAGATTCTACCAACAATGGCTGTACCGTCAGCAAATTTGCAGATGGTATTTGAGCTATACCTAGCCAAACAGTCATGGTTATACAAAGAGTAGAGCAGTGGGCTAAGCACACACCCCTGAGGTGCAACAGTGTTGATCATCAGTGAAGAGGATATGTTAGCACAAGTCCACACAGATTGTGGTCTTCAAGTTAGAAAGTTGAGGATCCAATTTCAGAGGGAGGTACTGAGGCCCAGGTTCTGTAACTTCTCAATCAGGATTGTGGGAATGATGGCATTAAATGCTGAGCTACAGTTGACGAACAGCATCGTGACGTAGGTGTTTGTGTTGTCATAGGTGACTTGTGTCATAAATGCACCTTATTTTTCGGTAATTTATCTGTATTACCTTTGAGTTATGTGCCAGTTATATGAACTGCATTGCACACCTTGGTCCAGAGGAACATTGTTTCATTTGGCAGTATACATATACAGTATATGTTTGTATGACAATGAACTTGAACTTGAACCTTAAACCTATACCCTCCAGTTTTTGGTTCCCTCTCCCTGGGAAAACTAAACTTACAGACATTTTATGCATAATATAATTCAGTTGATAACAATATATTTCAATGTTTTAATGATGTAATATGGCTCTATACAGATGATTGCACAACCTACAGCTCACTCTGCAACTCATGTTTTCAATATTTATTGTTTATATATTTATTATACTTATCATTTTCTTTTTTTTGCATTTTCAGATGTTGTTGTATTTTGCACATTGGTTGTTTGTCCATCTCTGTTGAGACTGTATTTTAATTGATTCTATTGTGTTTGTTTCTATTTACTGTGAATGCCCAGAAGGAAATTAATCTCAGGGTAGTATTTGGTGATGAGGTATTTAATTTGACCATTGAACAAATGCAAAAAAGATTACAACAAAACAAAAATAATAATTTAAAAAATAATACTGAGAACATCAGTTGTAGAGTCCTTGTATTTTAGGTTGTGGAATCAGTTCAGAGTTGAGTGAAGTTATCCACACCAGTTCAGGAGCCTGATGGTTGTGGGGTAATAACTGTTCCTGAACCTGGTGGTCTGGGACCTGAGGCTCATTGTGGTGAGTGAAGTTATCCACACTGGTTCAGGAGCCTGATGGTTGTGGGGTAATAACTGTTTCTGAACCTGGTGGGGTGGGACCTGAGGCTCATTGTGGTGAGTGAAGTTATCCACACTGGTTCAGGAGCCTGATGGTTGTGGGGTAATAACTGTTCCTGAACCTGGTGGTGTGGGACCTGAGGCTCATTGTGGTGTGTGAAGTTATCCACACTGGTTCGGGAGCCTGATGGTTGAGGGGTAATAACTGTTCCTGAACCTGGTGGTGTGGGACCTGAGGCTCATTGTGGTGAGTGAAGTTATCCACACTGGTTCAGGAGCCTGATGGTTGTGGGGTAATAACTGTTCCTGAACCTGGTGGTGTGGGACCTGAGGCTGCCTTACCTCCTTC
Source organism: Hypanus sabinus (assembly GCF_030144855.1). Lineage (NCBI taxonomy): Eukaryota > Metazoa > Chordata > Chondrichthyes > Myliobatiformes > Dasyatidae > Hypanus > Hypanus sabinus. Next base: position 109,222,199 of record NC_082716.1, read on the forward strand.
CTGATGGCAGCAGCGAGAGAAGACCATGGCCTGGATGTAATGTGTTTTCACAGTAAAACCTCTCACTGTAATGTTCTTATCTAATGTGCCCCACGATAATCTTCCTCCCTGTAATATTTATTAAGTACTACTTCTCTCTCCTGTAATATCCCCCACGATGTAGGTTTTCATTACATAGACCCATTGTGACTTTCCTTGCTGAAATATCCTATTTAGATGATTGATCCACTCAGTTTGCAGACTTGAGGTTTGGCTGTGATGGAGGCCTTTGCCACTGCTTGTGTGGAGGGAAGGCTGGTGGGGAGAGTTGGCTTCTGGGCTTTGACTTTTCTGTCATCCTATGGGGTTTCTTTACTTCTGAGAAGAGATTAAATGTACTTTGAAATGTTGATGATTTACCTTGTTCTGGTCATCTACCTTCAGGAAGAATATCAATAAGATTCAAAGAATAGAGAAAAAAAATTACAATGATGTTGCCGGGACTTCAGGACCTGAGTTATAGAGAAAAGCTGAATAGATTAGGACTTTATTCCCTGGACTGTAGGAGAATGAGGGGAGATTGGATAGAGGTATACAAAATTATGAGGAGTATAGACAGGGTAAATGCAAGTCGGCTTAGTCCATTGAGGTTGGGTGAGACTAGTACTAGAGGTCATAGGTTAAGGGTGAAAAGTGAAATATTTAAGAGGAACATGAGGAGGACCCACTCATAGGGTGGTGAGGAAACAGTGGAAGTGTTGGAGGTGGGTTCAAAGGCAACACTTAAGAGAAGGGTGCGTACATGATGGGAGGGGGATAGAAGGCTACGGTCATGATGTCTTATGTTGTAGGAAATCATGGTCATCCCGTGATCAAGATTGTTCTTGGTAAATTTTCCTAAGGAAGTAGTGTTCTGTGGCCAGCAACAATGGATATTAAATTGAGTCAGGTTTTATAAACAAACATAAACATTTATTAAACTCCGCTCAACAAAAGTGAAAAGTAAACAAACGACTAACTTAACTGGGAGTTAATTGCTCTCTGGCAATTTAGCAAACAGCCGAACTCTGGAATAGTTCTTAAAGTGGTAAATTCGAACACAGTCTTAAAGTGGTAAATTTGAATGTCCAAGTGATTTACACAGTCAGTAAGGGGAGATTGATTTCTTCGAAGCAACGATGATCTGCCGATCCAACAGCTGAGCAAAGCCGTGTCCAAAGGATTCACGACGAAGGAAATAAAACGGCTTAAAGGAACTGACCTTTTTCCTGGAGGGTGAGCACTGCACAAACCTTCCTGATCGTGCAGGGGTTATCTCAGATGCAGGCCACTATTCCTGAATGAAGATTCATTAAGGTCGATCTTTTACAAAGCCACCGAACAACACCAACTTCACTCAATCCTTCAGGTCCCTGTACTTTGGTAAAGTCTTGACTCTCCGATACTAGACTGCAACAGTAAATCAAGCATGCAACAAACCAGAATGGGCAGCAACTGGCAAAACTGCCAGCACAACGGTTTTTGCTCCTTACAATTGAAAATAAAAATTCCACTTTAAAAATGAACCTGCGTCATGAGACGAATATGGAGCAAAACTAACTAATGAACTGACGATCGAACTAACCTGCATCACAACAGGGGTTTCCCCTTATATACCTGTTGGAGCATCACATCATGTGACCACACACTGGTGGGAAAATTACATCATGTGACCTCACACTGGCGGGAAAGTTACATCATCCCACCATCACAAGACAATTACTTCATGCTCACAAGATACTCAATTGCATCATGGTCGTAAGACAGTCACAAGATACCCATGGGGTAGGTAACAGTGTTTTTCCATTGCATTCATCTGGGCAGTGTCTTTACAAGACGGGTGACCCCAGCCATTATCAATACTCTACAGAGATTGTCTGCCTGGTGTCGGTGGTCACATAACCAGGACTTGTGATCTGCACCGGCTGCTCGTACGACCACCCACCACCTGCTCCCATGCCTTCATTTGGGCTAAGCAGGTACAACAAGGGTGAACTAAAGGCTAGCGGTGGGAAGGAGCTGCTCACACTTCAATAGACAATAGACAATAGGTGCAGAAGTAGACCATTCGGCCCTTCGAGCCTGCACCACCATTTTGAGATCATGGCTGATCATCTACTATCAATACCTGGTTCCTGCCTTGTCCCCATATCCCTTGATTCCCCTATCCATAAGATACCTATCTAGCTCCTTCTTGAAAGCATCCAGAGAATTGGCCTCCATTACCTTCCGAGGCAGTGCATTCCAGACCCCCACAACTCTCTGGGAGAAGAAGTTTTTCCTTAACTCTGTCCTAAATGACCTACCCCTTATTCTCAAACCATGCCCTCTGGTACTGGACTCTCCCAGCATCTGGAACATATTTCCTTCCTCTATCTTGTCCAATCCCTTAATAATCTTATATGTTTCAATCAGATCCCTTCTCAATCTCCTTAATTCCAGCGTGTACAAGCCCAGTCTCTCTAACCTCTCTATGTAAGATGGTCCAGACATACCAGGAATTAACCTCGTGAATCTACGCTGCACTTCCTCTATAGCCAGGATGTCCTTCGTTAACCCTGGAGACCAAAACTGTACACAATACTCCAGGTGTGGTCTCACCAGGGCCCTGTACAAATGCAAGAGGATTTCCTTGCTCTTGTACTCAATTCCCTTTGTAATAAAGGCCAACATTCCATTAGCCTTCTTCACTGCCTGCTGCACTTGCTCATTCACCTTCAGTGACTGATGAACAAGGACTCAGAGATCTCTTTGTATTTCTCCCTTACCTAACTCTACACCATTCAGGTAATAATCTGCCTTCCTGTTCTTACTCCCAAACTGGATAACCTCACACTTACTGACATGAAACGTCATCTGCCAAGTATCTGCCCACTCACCCAGCCTATCCAAGTCTTCCTTTGGTAGAGATGTGCTGTGTCTCCAGCCTGCCTTCCTAGTGCTATGGTACAGGCCCATGTTTACGAGACTAGGCAGAATAATAGTTCAGCACTGACTAGATGGGCTGAAAGTAATGCTTCATGACCCTATGATCCCAAAGTCCTGATGAGCTGCCTCACAGTAACAGAGGGACATAGTGGGCCAGTGCTGGGAGAGTGAGCACAGCTTGATTAAGCTCTTTTTGGATACAAGGGAAAAGGTGAAGCATTGGGGGTGACATCAGAAAACAGTGTGGGATTGAACAATAGGATTATCGTGAGAAGTTTAAATCGTTGTCCACTTCATTAGGTACACCCTTACATCCAATGCTTACTTATGCAAATATCTAATCAGTCAATCATGTGGCAGCAACTCAATGCATAAAAGCATGCAGACGTGGTCAAAAGGTTCAGTTATTGTTCAGACCAAACATCAGGAAGGGGAAGATTTGTCACCTAAGTGACTTTGACTGTGGAATGATTGTTGGTGCCAGCTGGGGTGGTTTTAGTATCCCAGAAACTGCCAAGTTTCATTGAAACTGTTGCAGTTACTATTTCTTAATTTACTGAGTATGCCCACATGAAAATGAATCTCAGGGTTGTATATGGTGACAAACATGTACTTCGATAATAATTTTTACTTTGATCTCCTGGGATTTTCACTCACAGAAATCACCACAATTTACAGAGAATGGTGTGAAAAACAAAGAAAAAAAAAATCCCGTGAGAAGTAGTTCAGTGGGCAAAAACACCTTTTTTAATAAGAGAGGTCAGAGGAGAATGGCCAGACTGGTTCAAGCTGACAGGAAGGTGACAGTAACTCAAATAACCACTCGTTACAACAGAGGTGTGCAGAAGAGCATCTCTGAACGCACAATACATCAAACCTTGAAGTGGATGGGCTACAGCAGCAGAAGACCATGAACATACACTCAGCGGCCTCTTTATAAGGTACAGGGTATACCTAACAAAGTGACTACTGAGTGTACAAATGAGGAACATTGCAAACAAGGGGAAGTTATTGAGTGGGAGTTCTGTTGATTTCACCCAAACCTCCTTCTCACCATCCCTACCTCAGGGAAAAGGAGTCCAATGGGTGTATTCTTACTACCACCTCAAATAAGAAAAAAATACTTCAGGTGGATGAAGTAAGCAGGAGAGAATCTGCAGAGGCCGGGAATCCAGAGCAACACACACAAAATGCTGGAGGAACTCAGCGGGCCAGGCATCATCTGTAGGGAGGAATAAATGGTTGACGTTCTGGGCTGAGACCATTCATCAAGACTGTTGAAGGGTCCTAATGAAAGACTTAGGCCAGAAGCATTGACTGAGATAGACGAACTGTTGCTTCATAGATTTTCCTCACCTTTTACAGCTCCAGATCAATAGATTACACCGGAGAACAAAGATTTTGGGCTGCTGAACATTGGAATCATCATCAAAGTTCCCTGGCACACACCACTTTTTTGAAACCACCTATGTCTGTTACTTCACTTCATAGTTTAAGACCAAGATTAAGGAGGCATTTTTGTTGGTTCACAAATCAAACAGGACATCAATGACAGTTAATTCAAAGAACTTCTAGTGGGACCGGAGAAAATCACATGGAAGGCATTCAAGGATGTTGTTGAAAATTTTCTTGGCAACTACAGAGCACCGAACTACGTGCAGCTGGTTGACAACATGCTTCAAGCAAACAAAACCATGAAGTGCAACATGTCACTGGAGATTCATTTTCTGCATTCCCATTTTGACTCCTTCCCTGTAAAACTTGGCGCTGTCAGTGACGAGGTTTCACCAGGACATTGCAGTCATGGAGAAACGGTATCAGGGCAACTGGAATCCATCAATACTGGCTGATTATTGTTGGACACTTGAGTGAGAAGCCTCAGACACTGAGCACAAATGAAAATCATCAACAAAACATTTTTAGCTGAGCTGAGCTATTGCAAAGTGTCAACACCATTAAGCAAATAAAACACATTATATTCAATAAAAGTTGATTTCTTGTTTCTCCAAATTCCTACATGATACAAGCAGTCTGAAATTATAAAAACACAAAATACTGGCAGAACTCAGCAGGCCAGACAGCATCTATGGGAGGAGGTAGTGACGACGTTTCGGGCCGAAACCCTTCATCAGGAGTGAAGTAACATGGGGTGGTCGAAGGGGGATACCAAGTGGGGGGGAGGGATGAAGTAGAGAGCTGGGAAGTGATAGGCTGAAGGGAAATGGGCTAGGGGGAAGGTGGAGAATTATGGGAAATAAAGGAGAAAGAAAGGTAGGGCTGGGGGGAGATTATAGTGAGGGGAGGGAAAAGAGAGAGAAAGAGAACCAGACTAAAATTATAGATATGGATGGGGTAAGGGGGGGGGGGGCAGGGGTATCAACGGAGGTCTGTGAGTTGAATGTTTATGCCGGCAGGTAGGAGGCTACCAAGGCAGGAGATAAGGTATTGCTCCATCGACCTGCGTGCGGCCTCATCTTGACGGTAGAGGAGGCCATGGACAGACATATCGGAGTGGGAGTGGTCTTGGTCTGTGGAATTGATGTGTGTGGCCACAGGGAGATCTAAAATTATATTTGTGTTCAGCTGTCTATCATAAATGAAAAGAAATTTCTGATGAGACAATTTGTTGGTCAGCGTTATTAACAGAAGAGCAAGCAAGTTGATTTATCTGGAAAATTTCATAAAGGATGTTTATATTATTGAATAATAAATAATGTATTATAAACCTCTGACTGCACTTGAAACCCACCCCGTTTCAATTTCATAAGTCTTGGCTGCGTATATTTTATTTTATGTTTGTTTTCTAATCGTGGGGTTCAGACACAAACTAACCATGCATTGCATTCAATCCTGTAGCAACAATAATTAATGTGTCTATCATGAATTCTTTCTGGCTATTTCAAAGGAAAAAAGACAGATGCTAACTCATAAGAACCTTAGATGCTGGAGCAGGATTTGTCCATTTCACCGTGTCTGATCCATTTCCCACTCAGCCCCAGTCTCCTGCCTTCTCCCTGTATCCCTTCATGCCCTGACCAGTCAGAATCAGGGTTAGTATCTTTCGCCAGCATATGTCTTGAAATTTGTTGTCCTTGCGGCCGCAGCACAATGCAATTTGTAATAATGAAGGAAAAACTGTGAATTACAGTAAGTGCATTAAATATTTAAATTAAATAAGCAAAAATAGAAATAAAAAAGTAGTGAAAAAGTAGTTGAAAAGGCTTCAATGTCCATTGAGCAATGGGATGGCAGAAGGGAAGAAGCTGTTCCTGAATCACTGAGTGTGTGCTCCCAGGCTCCTGTACCTCCTCCCTGATGGTAGCAATGAGAAGAGGGCATTTCCTGGGGGATGGGGGTCATCAGTGATGGATGCTGCCTTTCTGAGACATTGGTCTTTGAAGATGGACTACAGAGGTTGGTGCACATGCTGGAGCTGACGAAGTTTGCAACTCTCTGCTGCTTATTTCGTTCCTGTGTAGTACCAACCAACCCCCCACCCCTCTCACCCCCATACCAGAAGGTGACACAGCCAGTTAGACTGCTGTCCATGTTACACCCTTAGAAATTTGCTGGTATCTTTGGTAACATACCAGATCTCCTCAAGATCCTATCAACTCCTACTCAAGAATCTGTCAACCTCTAATTTCAATACACCCAATGGCTTGGCCTCCACAGCCTCCTGTGGCAACAAATTCCACAGATTCACCACTCTCTGGCTAAAGAAATTCCTCTCCATCTCCATTCTAAGAGGACACCCCTCTATTCTGAGTCTATTCTGAGTATTAGACTCCCCCACCATAGGAAACATCCTCTCTATAGCCACTCTACCTGTGTCCTCTAGTCCTAGACTCCCCCACTATAGGAAACATCCTCTCCACATCCACTCTATCTGTGTCCTCTGGTCCTAGACTCCCCCACTATAGGAAACATCCTCTCCACATCCACTCTATCTGTGTCCTCTGGTCCTGGACTCCCCCACCATAGGAAACATCCTCTCCACATCCACTCTATCTGTGTCCTCTGGTACTAGACTCCCCCACTATAGGAAACATCCTCTCCACATCCACTCTATCTGTGTCCTCTGGTCCCAGACTCCCCCACTATAGGAAACATCCTCTCCACATTCACTCTATCTGTGTCCTCTAGTCCTAGACTCCCCCACTATAGGTAACATTCTCTACATATCCACTCTACCTGTGTCCTCTGGTCCTAGACACCCCCCACTATAGGAAACATCCTCTCCACGTCCAGTCTATCTGTGTCCTCTGGTCCTGGACTCCCTCACTATAGGAAACATCCTCTCCACGTCCAGTCTATCTGTGGTCCTAGACTCCCCCACTATAGGAAACATCCTCTCCACGTTCACTCTATCTGTGTCCTCTGGTCCCAGACTCCCCCACTATAGGAAACATCCTCTCCACATTCACTCTATCTGTGTCCTCAGGTCCAACACTCCCCCACCATAGGAAACATCCTCTCCACGTCCACTCTATCTGTGTCCTCTGGTCCTAGACTCCCTCACTACAGGAAACATCCTCTCCACATCCACTCTATCTGTGTCCTCTGGTCCTAGACTCCCCCACTACAGGAAACATCCTCTCCACATCCACTCTATCTGCGTCCTCTGGTCCTAGACTCCCCCACTATAGGAAATATAGACTGAGGGTTCTGCCACCACGTGCTGAGAGTCAGATAGAAACAGCTGCCATTCTGCAGGGGGCCCATGGGGAAATACACTGTCTGAGACAAAGTCAAAGTAAATTTATTATCACACTACATACGTGTCACCTGGAGATTCATTTTCCTGCAGGCATTTACAGGGAAATAAAGCAATACAACAGCATTTATGAAAAACTATACATTAGCAAAGACCGACAAACAACCAATGTGTAAAAAAAAGACAAACTCTGCAAATTTAAAAAAACAATGCTGAGAGCACGAGTTGTAGAGTTTTTGAAAGTGAGTCTGTAGTTTATGGAATCAGTTCAGAGTTGTGGTGAGTGAAGTTATCCCCACTGGTTCAGGAGCCTGATGGTTGTGGGGTAATAACTGTTCCTGAACCTGGTGGTGTGGGACCTGAGGCTCATTGTGGTGAGTGAAGTTATCCCCACTGGTTCAGGAGCCTGATGGTTGTGGGGTAATAACTGTTCCTGAACCTGGTGGTGTGGGACCTGAGGCTCATTGCGGTGAGTGAAGTTATCCACACTGGTTCAGGAGCCTGATGGTTGTGGGGTAATAACTGTTCCTGAACCTGGTGGTGTGGGACCTGAGGCTCATTGTGGTGAGTGAAGTTATCCCCACTGGTTCAGGAGCCTGATGGTTGTGGGGTAATAACTGTTCCTGAACCTGGTGGTGTGGGACCAGAGGCTCATTGTGGTGAGTGAAGTTATCCACACTGGTTCAGGAGCCTGATGGTTGTGGGGTAACAACTGTTCCTGCACCTGGTGGTGTGGGACCTGAGGCTCATCGTGGTGAGTGAAGTTATCCACACTGGTTCAGGAGCCTGATGGTTGTGGGGTAATAACTGTTCCCGAACCTGGTGGTGTGGGACCTGAGGCCCATTGTGGTGAGTGAAGTTATCCACACTGGTTCAGGAGCCTGATGGTCTTGGGGTAATAAGTGTTCCCAAACCTGGTGGTGTGGAACCTGAGGCTCATTGTGGTGAGTGAAGTTATCCACACTGGTTCAGGAGCGTGGTAGTTGTGGGGTAACAACTGTTCCTGCACCTGGTGGTGTGGGACCTGAGGCTCCTGTACCTCCTGCCCGATGGCAGCAGTGAGAAGAGAGCATGGCCTGGATGATGGGGATCTTTGATGATGGATGCTGATTTCTTGGGGTAGTGCTCCTCATAAATGTGCTCAATGGTGAGGAGGGATTTTCCTGCGATGGACTGGGCTGTGTCCACCACTTCCTGTAGACTTTTCTGTTCCTGAAAATGGAACCTAAGGTCCTTCTACACACCCAAGTCTGTGTTTAAAAACAATCATGAACCATTTGTTTTAGGCCTATGAGGGAATGATAATTCATCGTGTGCTAATGATATTGTTGGTCTAGATGATAGGGCTGTTAAGAAGATGATAATGATATAGGGTTGGTCTAGATGATAGGGCTGTTAAAAGATGATAATGATATAGGGTTGGTCTAGATGATAGGGCTGTTAAGAGCATGTATGGGATGCTGGGCTCCAGTTGTCAGGGGCTCAGTTGAAGAGCTGTGAAGTAATGTCACAGATCTATAAAACTCTGGTTAGACTCCACTTGGACATTGTGTTCAGTCTGGTCGCCTCATTACAGGAAGGATGTGGAAGCTTCGAAGAGGGTGCAGAGGAGATTTACCAAGAAGCTGCCTGGATTGGAGAGTGTGTCTTATGAGGAGAGGTCGAGTGAATTCAGCCTTTTCTCCTTGGAGCGAAGGAGGATGAGAGGTGACTTGTTAGAGGTGTACAAGACTGAATGGGCAGCCAGATACGTTTTCCCAGGGTGGACATGACTAATATGAGGGGCATAATTTTAAGTCAGTGAAGGGAGGTATAGGGGTAATATCAGAGGTAGGGTTTCTACACAGAGAGTGGTGGATGCATGGAATCTCCACCTGGGGGTGGTGGTAGAAGCTGATACATCAGTGACCTGTAAGAGTTTTTTAAACAGCCACTGGGTGATAGGAAAACAGGAGCTATGGAGGAGGGGTGGAGATATGACTCTATCAAAAGAGGTGTAAGGTGCTCCTTCCCTTCGCTAGCCTGCAAGTCACCCTTGGGAAAGGTGTAGCACTTCCTTAGCCCTCTCTCCCCCCGGGATCAGGGTCAGTGAAGCAGGTGGTGGGTGTTTGTACGAGCAGCCGGTGCAGATCACAAGTCCTGGTTACGCGACCACTGACACCAGGCAGACAATCTCTGAAGAGTATTGATAATGGCTGGAGTCACCCATCTCGTAAAGACACCGCCCAGAAGAAGGCAATGGCAAACCACTTCTGTAAGATTATAGAGGCATGGAAAAGTACAGCCCAAAAACAGGCCCCTCGGCCCATCCAGCCCTTGCCGGAACCATTTAAACTGCCTCTTCCCATTGACCTTCTCTGGGACCATAGTCCTGCTTATCCAAAATTCTCTTAAATGATGAAATTGAGCTGGCATGTACTAAGTGTGCTGGCAGCTTGTTCCACATTCTCACCACACTTTTCCCTCATGTTCCCCTTAAGCATTTCACCTTTCACTCTTAACCCATGACCTCTGGTTGTAGTCCCACCCAAACGCAGTGGAAAAAGCCTGTTTACATTTACCCTTATCTACACCCCTCATAATTTTGTATATCAAATCTTGCCTCATTCTACATTCCAAGGAATAAACTCCTAACCTATTCAATCTTTCCTTATAACTCAGGCCGTCCAGGCTTGGCAACATCCTAGTAAATTTCCTCTGTACTCTTTCAACCTTATTTACAACTTTCCAGTAGTTAGGTGACCAAAACTGCACCCAATACTCCAAATTAGGCTCATCATCATCTCATACAATTCCAACATAACAACCCATCTCCTGTACTCAATACTTTGATTTCTGAAGCTCAATGTGACAAAAATTTTCTTTATGACCCTATCCACCTGTGATACCACTTTTAATGAATTATGTGCCTGTATTCTCAGAATCCATTTTCTACCATACTCTTCAATGCCCTAACACTCACTGTGCAAGACCTTCGCTGGTTGGTCCTACTGAATTGCAACACCTCACACTGAACATAGAAAACCTACAGCACCTTCGGCCCCCAATGCTGTGCTGAACATGTCCTTACCTTAAAACTGCCTATGATTACCATAGAACCATAGAACATTACAGCACAGAAACTGGCCTTTTGGCCCTTCTTGGCTGTGCTGAACCATTTTTCTGCCTAGTCCCACTGACCTTGCCCTTGGCCATATCCCTCCAAACCCCTCTCATCCATGTACCTGTCCAAGGTTTTCTTAAATGTCAAAAGTGAGCTCGCAATCACCACTTCATCTGGCAGCTCATTCCACACTCCCACCACTCTCTGCGTGAAGAAGCCCCCCCAATGTTCCCTTTAAACTTTTCCCCCTTCGCCCTTAAACCATGACCTCTGGGTTTTTTCTCCTCTAGCCTCAGTGGAAAAAGCCTGCTTGCATTCACAATATCCATACCCATAATTTTATACACCTCTATCAAATCACCCCTCATTCTCCTATGCTCCAGGGAATAAAGTCCTAACCTATTCAACCTTTCTCTGTAACACAGTTTTTCAAGTCCCGGCAACATCCTTGTAAACCTTCTCTGCACTCTTTCAGCCTTATTAATATCCTTCCTGTAATTAGTTGACCAATAGCCCACAGCCCTCTATTTTTCTAAGCTCCATGTATCCATCCAGGAGTCTCTTAAAAGACCCTATCGTATCCGCCTCCACCACCGCTGCCAGCGGCCCATTCCACACACTCACCACTCTCTGAGTAAAAAACTTATCCCAGACATCTCCTCTGTACCTACTCCCCAGCACCTTAAACCTGTGTCCTCTTGTGGCGACCATTTTAGCCCTGGAAAAAGCCTCTGACTATCCACACGATCAATGCCTCTCATCATTTTATACATCTCTATCAGGTCACCTCTCATCCTCCTTTGCTCCAAGAAAAAAAGGCTGAATCCACTCAACCTATCCTTATAAGGCATGCTCCCCAATCCAGGCAACATCCTTGTAAATCTCCTCTGCACCCTTTCTATAGTTTCCACATCCTTCCTGTAGTGAGGCGACCAGAACTGAGCACAGTACTCCAAGTGTGGTCTGACCAGGGTCCTATATAGCTGCAACATTACCTCTCGGCTCCTAAACTCAATTCCACGATTGATGAAGGCCAATACACCGTACACCTTCTTAACCACAGAGTCAACCTGCGCAGCTGCTTTGAGCGTCCTATGGACTCGGACCCCAAGATCCCTCTGATCCTCCACACTGCCAAGAGTCCTACCATTAATACTATATTTTGCCATCATATTTGACCTACCAAACTGTACCACCTCACACTTATCTGGGTTGAACTCCATCTGCTACTTCTCAACCCAGTTTTGCATTTTATCAATGTCTCACTGTAACCTCTGACAGCCCTCCACACTATCCACAACACCTCCAACCTTTGTGTCATCAGCAAACTTACTAACCCATCCCTCCACTTCCTCATCCAGGTCATTTATAAAAATCACAAAGAGTAGGGGTCCCAGAACAGATCCCTGAGGCACACCACTGGTCACCGGCCTCCATGCAGAATATGACCCATCTACAACCACTCTTTGCCTTCTGTGGACAAGCCAGTTCTGGATCCACAAAGCAATGTCCCCTTGGATCCCATGCTTCCTTTCTTTCTCAATAAGCCTTGCATGGGGTACCTCATCAAATGCCTTGCTGAAATCCATATACACTACATCTACAGCTCTACCTTCATCAATGTGTTTAGTCACATCCTCAAAAAATTCAATCAGGCTCGTAAGGCACGACCTGCCCTTGACAAAGCCATGCTGACTATTCCTAATCATATTACGCCTCTATAAATGTTCATAAATCCTGCCTCTCTGGATCTTCTCCATCAACTTATCAATTACTGAAGTAAGACTCCCTGGTCTATGATTTCCTGGGCTATCTCTACTCCCTTTCTTGAATAAGGGACCAACATCCGCAACCCTCCAATCCTCCGGAACCTCTCTCATCCTCATTGATGATGCAAAGATCATCACCAGAGGCTCAGCAATCTCCTCCCTCGCCTCCCACAGTAGCCTGGGGTATATCTCATCTGGTCCCGGCGATTTATCCAACTTGATGCTTTCCAAAAGCTCCAGCACATCCTCTTTCTTAATATCTATATGCTCAAGCTTTTCAGTCCACTGCAATTCAACCCTGCAATCACCAAATCCTTTTTTGTAGTGAATACTGAAGCAAAGTATTCATTAGGTATCTCTGCCATCTCCTCCGGTTCCATACACACTTTTCCACTGTCACACTTGATTGGTCCTATTCTCTCATGTCTTATCCTCTTGCTCTTCACATACTTGTAGAATGCCTCGGAGTTTTCCTTAATCCTGTCCACCAAGGCCTTCTCATGGTCCCTTCCGGCTCTCCTAATTTCATTCTCAAGCTCCTTCCTGCTAGCCTTATAATCTTCTAGATCTCTATCATTACCTCATTTTTTGAATCTTTTGTAAGCTCTTCTTTTCTTCTTGACTAGACTTACAACAGCCTTCGTACACCACCATTCCTGTACCCTACCATCCTTTCCCAATCTCATTCTACGAAGAACCCCACACAAGTATCCCCTGAACACTTGCCAAATTTCTTCTGTACATTTCCCTGAGAACATTTGTTTCAAGTTTATGCTTCCAAGTTCATGCCTGATAGCCTCATATTTCCCCTTACTCCAATTAAACATTTCTTAATTTGTCTGTTCCTATCCCTCTCCTTTGGTAGAGGAGATAGAATTGTGATCACTATCTCCAAAATGCTCTCCCACTGAGAGACCTGACCAGGTTCATTTCCCAATACCAGATCAAATACAGCCTCTCCTCTTGCATGCTTATCTACATATTGTGTCAGGAAACCTTCCTGAACACATCTAACAAACTCCACCCCATCTAAACCCCTTACTCTCGGGAGATGCCAATCAATATTTGGGAAATTAAAATCTCCCACCACAACAACCCTGTTATTTTTTATAGTCTCCAGAATCTGTCTCCCTATCTGCTTCTCGATGTCCCTGTTACTATTGGATGGTTTATAAAAACACCCAGTAGAGTTATTTACCCCTTCCTGTTGCTAACTTCCACCCACAGAGACTCCGTAGACAATCCCGCCATGACTTCCTCCTTTTCTGCAGCCGTGACTATCTCTGATCAGCAGTGCCATGCCCCCAGCTCTTTTGCCTCCCTCCATGTCCTTTCTGAAACAGCTAAGCCTGGCACTCGAAGTAGCCAGTCCTGCCCCTGAGCCATCCAAGTCTCTGTAATGGCCACAACATCATAGCTCCAAGTACTGATCCACTCTAAGCTCATCCGTTTTGTTCACAATACTCCTTGCGTTAAAATATACACATCTCAAACCATCAGTCTGAGTGCATCCCTTCTCTATCACCTGTCTATCTTCCCTTTCACACTGTCTCCAAGCTTTCTCTATTTGTGAGCCAACCTCCCTTTCCTCTATCGCTTCAGTTCGGTTCCCACCCCCTAGCAATTCCACTTTAAGTTCTCCCCAGTAGCCTTAGCAAACCTCCCTGCCAGGATATTGGTCCCCCTGGGATTCAAGTGCAACCCGCCCTTTTTGTACAGGTCACACCCACCCCAAAAGAGGTCCCAATGATCCAGAAATCTGAATCCTCACCCCATGCTCCAATCCCTCAGCCACGCATTTATCCTCTACCTCATTCTGTTCCTCTTCTCACTGTCACGTGGCACAGGCGGTAATCCAGAGATGACTGCTTTTGAGGCCCTGCTTCTCAACTTCCTTCCTAACTCCCTGTAGTCTGTTTTCAGGATGTCCTCCCTTTTCCTACCTATGTTGTTGGTACCAGTATATACCAGGACCTCTGGCTGTTCTCCTTCACACTTCAGGATATTGTGAATGCAATCAGAAACATCCCGGACCCTGGCACCTGGGAGGCAAACTACCATCTGAGTTTCTTTCCTGCATCCACAGAATCGTCTGTCTGACCCCCAGGCTATGGAGTCCTCTTTCACTACTGCCTTCCTCTTCCTTTCCCTACCCATCTGAGCCACGGGGCCGGACTCTGTGTCAGAAGCACGGCCACTGTTGCTTCTCCCAGGTAGGCTGCCCCCCTCAACAGTACTCAAACAGGAGTACTTATTGTTAAGGGGTACAGCCACAGGGGAGCCCTCTAGTACCTGACTTTTCCCCTTCCCTCTCCTGACTGTTACCCACTTATCTGTCTCCTGTCATCCCGGTGTGACTACCTGCCTACAGCTCCTCTCTATCACCTCCTCACTCTCCCTGACCAGACGAAGGTCATCGAGCTGCATCCCCAGTTTCCTAACACAGTCCTTAAGGAGCTGCAGCTCGACGCACCTGGCGCAGATGTGTCCGTCTGGGAGGCCGGGAGTCTCCAGGACCTCCCACATCTGACACCGAGCCCAGAAAACCGGCCTCACACACATACTTCCTGTATGTATGTCTGTATTCTACACAGATAACCTACCTCGCCTCGACCCTTTATCGCCGAAGCCCCGTTGAGGCAAAGCCTTCCTACTCTGTGGCCCGCTCTGTAAAGCTGCCTTCTTTGTAAACTCTTCCCGCTGTTCTCACTGACCGACCTCCACGCGCTTGTGAAGTCGTGACCCGTTCAAACCGCTGAAGAAATAACCTTGTTTGCAAAAAATTCCACCTTCCATTTTTCAGCCCATTTTCCCAGCTGATGCAGATCCTTCTGCAAATCATGACAGCCTTCCTCACCGTCCACTACACACCCAGTCTCGTATCGTCCTCAAATCCGCTGATTTGTGTAACCACATGATCATCCAGATCATCGCTATAAATGGCAAAGAACGAGGGACCCAGCATGATAACGTTGCCTGGAGGTCACAGAGAGAGCACAATCACCCACGTCACACAACCTGGCACGTGACAAACTTCATGAAACAGCCAGGTCGCGTACAAGATGATAAGGGGCATTGACCGAGTGGAAAGCTAAAGACTTTAAGCAAGGCAGAAATGACTAAAGTGAGGGAGCATAATTTGAAGGTGACTGGAGGAGAGTGTAAGGGCTGATTTCCGAGGGAAGTTTTTTACACAGAGAGTGGTAGGAGTGAGGAACACATTGCCGAGGCAATTGGTGGTAGAGGCAGATACATTAGGGACTGTGGTGAACTACGTACACCTGTCTGGACATGCCCCCTGCTGACCGCTCCTGTGGCTCCCCCCACAGACCCCTGTGGACACGCCCCCTGCTGACTGCTCCTGTGGCTCCTCCCACAGACCCCTGTGGACACGCCCCCTGCTGACTGCTCCTGTGGCTCCTCCCACAGACCCCGTGTGGTGAACTACATATACCTGTCTGGACACGCCCCCTGCTGACTGCTCCTGTGGCTCCTCCCACAGACCCCGGACACGCCCCCTGCTGACTGCTCCTGTGGCTCCTCCCACAGACCCCGTGTGGTGAACTACATATACCTGTCTGGACACGCCCCCTGCTGACTGCTCCTGTGGCTCCTCCCACAGACCCCGGTATAAAGGCGATCAAGGCCTGAGCCCGGCCTCGGTCTCCAGGATGTAGTATGGTGGTCACTCACTCCTGGTTCACCTTCTACATGCAAACTCCCAGTATGCCTACGTGGTCTTACCTGATGGGTGGAAGGACACGGTCTCCGTCCGTGACCTGGCGCCCGCAGGAGCAGCAGACCACTACCCCGAACACTCCCCGGTAACTATGAACCCTGTACCCGAGGTGCCACCGCGCTCACCGAGCCCTACACAGACTCCTCACGACACTCCTATACCGGGCGTTTTGAACGTGTATATACTAGGCGCGCATATACATGCGTGAGGGATCACTGATGCCTAATGGGCTGACACCTCCAGTTAGGCTGGAACCAGCACAACCTCCGTCTCCGGTGCAATCACCACCGGCATCTGTGCGATCACAGCCGATGCTACGTAGATCGCAGCGACAGATTCGACCACCTGATAGACTTAACCTGTAAGAAACTTCGCCACATGGGGACTCTTTTTAAAACAAAGGGGGGGGGGGTGAATGTAGTGAACTACATATACCTGTCTGGGCACGCCCCCTGCTGACTGCTCCTGTGGCTCCTCCCACAGGCCCCTGTATAAAGGTGATCAAGGCCTGAGCCCGGCCTCTCAGTCTCCAGGATGTAGTATGGTGGTCACTCACTGCTTGTTCCTTCTTCCAGTCAATAAAAGCCGATATCTCGCCTTTACGTCTCAGAGTGAGTTATTGATGGTGCATCAGGGACGTTTAAAAGACACTTGGGTGGGCACGTGGATGATAGAAAAATGGAAGGCTATGTGGGAGTTAGATTGATCTTGGAGTGGTTATAAAGTTGGCACACATTGTGGGCCCAAGGGTCTGTACTGTGCTGTTATATTCTATGTCAAGTAAGGGGAATAATAACTCATTGTGAAACTATTGACAGGATCACCTTATTAAGCACTTTTCATGTGCAGTACAGTTAAAAAGAGAAAAAAAGCAAAAATACTGGAGGGAGGAGAGGATACAGGCCCACGCTTCACAAGGAGACATTTGGAAGGGGAAAGGAAATTAAACCACCGTTTACATAGTAGGACACAGATCGATTAGCCATTCAGAAATCAATGCTCTGCAATTTTATGACAGTGATTTTACCGTTTTGAAATGTGCACTGTTCTATTGATGTAATTGCACGTCCAGCAGCTGTGGCAGCACCAGGCATTCCCTGCCGACTTACAGCAATATTTTACAAAACTGCTTACTTGCGACCTGAGGATATAGATGTGTGATGGAGAGTGTATTGACCGACTGCGTCACAACCTGGTATGGAAACTAATACCTTCGAACAGAAAATCCTACAGAAGGTAGTGGATTCAGCCCAGTCCATCACAGGTTAAAACCCTCTCAACCATTGAGCACATCCACATGAAACACAGTTGTAGGAAAGCAGCATCCATCATCAAAGACTCTCACCGCCCAGGACACGATCTCTTCTCACTGCTGCCATTAGGTAGAAGATACAAGAAACGCAGGACTCACACCACAAGGTTCAGGAACAGTTATTACCCTCAACCATCAGGCTCCTGAACCAGTGTGGATAACTTCACTCACCACAATGAGCCTCAGGTCCCACACCACCAGGTTCGGGAACAGTTATTACCCCACAACCTTCAGGCTCTTGAACCAGTGTGGATAACTGCACTCAGTTGCCCCATCATTCAGATGTTCCCACAACCAATGATCTCACTTTAAGGACTCTTTATCTCACGTTCTCATTATTTATTGCAGTTACACAGTTGGTTGTCTTCTGCAATCCGGTTTATCTTTTGCGTGACACTCCGGCACCAGATGGGTCACCATCCTTTCAAACAGAAGATTTCACATTTCACAACCGAGGAGTCTCACAGCCAGTGAAATACTTTTAAAAGGGGCAGAAGCCAGAAGTACATTTTTTACTTGTGATAAAAGAGATGCTGGAAATCCAGAGCAACACACACAAAATGCTGGAGGAACTCAGCAGGTCAGACAGTGTCTATGGTCAGAGTAACACACAAAATGCTGGAGGAACGCAGCAGGTCAGACAGTGTCTATGGACAAAGTAACACACACAAAATGCTGTAGGAACTCAGTAGGTCAGTGTCTATGGACAGAGTAACACACACACAATGCTGGAGGAACTCAGCAGGTCAGACAGTGTTTACGGTCAGAGGAACACGCACAAAATGCTGGAGGAACTCAGCAGGTCAGACGGTGTCTATGGGCAGAGTAACACACACAAAATGCTGGAGGAACTCAGTAGGTCAGTGTCTATGGACAGAGTAACACACACACAATGCTGGAGGAACTCAGCAGGTCAGACAGTGTCTATGGACAGAGTAACACACACAAAATGCTGGAGGAACTCAGCAGGTCAGACAGTGTCTGTGGTCAGAGTAACACACACAAAATGCTGGAGGAACTCAGCAGGTCGGACAGTGTCTGTGGACAGAGTAACACACACAAAATGCCGGAGGAACTCAGCAGGTCAGACAGTGTCTGTGGTCAGAGTAACACACACAAAATGCTGGAGGAACTCAGCAGGTCAGACAGTGTCTATGGACAGAGTAACACACACAAAATGCCGGAGGAACTCAGCAGGTCAGACAGTGTCTGTGGTCAGAGTAACACACACAAAATGCTGGAGGAACTCAGCAGGTCAGACAGTGTCTATGGACAGAGTAACACACACAAAATGCCGGAGGAACTCAGCAGGTCAGACAGTGTCTGTGGTCAGAGTAACACACACAAAATGCTGGAGGAACTCAGCAGGTCAGGCGGTGTCTATGGACAGAGTAACACACAAAATGCTGGATAAACTCAGCAGGTCAGACAGTGTCTATGGACAGAGTAACA
Organism: Hypanus sabinus; assembly: GCF_030144855.1. NCBI lineage: Eukaryota > Metazoa > Chordata > Chondrichthyes > Myliobatiformes > Dasyatidae > Hypanus > Hypanus sabinus. The sequence continues at coordinate 109,241,237 of NC_082716.1, forward strand.
CACACACAATGCTGGAGGAACTCAGCAGGTCAGGCAGTGTCTATGGACAGAGTAACACACACACAATGCTGGAGGAACTCAGCAGGTCAGACAGCGTCTGTGGACAGAGTAACACACACAAAATGCTGGAGGAACTCAGCGGGTCAGACAGTGTCTATGGACAGAGTAACACACACACAATGCTGGAGGAACTCAGCGGGTCAGACAGTGTCTATGGACAGAGTAACACACAAAATGCTGGAGGAACTCAGCGGGTCAGGCAGTATCTATGGACAGAGTAACACACACAAAATGCTGGAGGAACTCAGCAGGTCAGACAGTGTCTATGGACAGAGTAATACACACAAAATGCTGGAGGAACTCAGCAGGTCAGACAGTGTCTATGGTCAGAGTAACACACACAAAATGCTGGAGGAACTCAGCAGGTCAGACAGTGTCTATGGTCAGAGTAACACACACAAAATGCTGGAGGAACTCAGCAGGTCAGACAGTGTCTATGGACAGAGTAACACACAAAATGCTGGAGGAACTCAGCAGGTCAGACAGTGTCTATGGTCAGAGTAACACACACAAAATGCTGGAGGAACTCAGCAGGTCAGACAGTGTCTATGGACAGAGTAACACACACAAAATGCTGGAGGAACTCAGCAGGTCAGACAGTGTCTATGGTCAGAGTAACACACACAAAATGCTGGAGGAACTCAGCAGGTCAGACAGTGTCTATGGTCAGAGTAACACACACAAAATGCTGGAGGAACTCAGCAGGTCAGACAGTATCTATGGACAGAGTAACACACACAAAATGATGGAGGAACTCAGCAGGTAAGACAGTGTCTATGGTCAGAGTAACACACACAAAATGCTGGAGGAACTCAGCAGGTCAGACAGTGACTATGCACAGAGTAACACACACAAAATGCTGGAGGAACTCAGCAGGTCAGACAGTGTCTATGGACAGAGTAACACACACAAAATGCTGGAGGAACTCAGCATGTCAGACAGTGTCTATGGTCAGAGTAACACACACAAAATGCTGGAGGAACTCAGCAGGTCAGACAGTGACTATGGACAGAGTAACACACACAAAATGCTGGTGGAACTCAGCAGGTCAGACAGTGTCTACGGTCAGAGTAACACACACAAAATGCCGGAGGAACTCAGCAGGTCAGACAGTGTCTGTGGTCAGAGTAACACACACAAAATGCTGGAGGAACTCAGCAGGTCAGACAGTGTCTATGGACAGAGTAACACACACAAAATGCCGGAGGAACTCAGCAGGTCAGACAGTGTCTGTGGTCAGAGTAACACACACAAAATGCTGGAGGAACTCAGCAGGTCAGGCGGTGTCTATGGACAGAGTAACACACAAAATGCTGGATAAACTCAGCAGGTCAGACAGTGTCTATGGACAGAGTAACACACACACAATGCTGGAGGAACTCAGCAGGTCAGGCAGTGTCTATGGACAGAGTAACACTCACAAAATGCTGGAGGAACTCAGCAGGTCAGACAGTGTCTGTGGACAGAGTAACACACACACAATGCTGGAGGAACTCAGCAGGTCAGACAGCGTCTGTGGACAGAGTAACACACACAAAATGCTGGAGGAACTCAGCGGGTCAGACAGTGTCTATGGACAGAGTAACACACACACAATGCTGGAGGAACTCAGCGGGTCAGACAGTGTCTATGGACAGAGTAACACACAAAATGCTGGAGGAACTCAGCGGGTCAGGCAGTATCTATGGACAGAGTAACACACACAAAATGCTGGAGGAACTCAGCAGGTCAGACAGTGTCTATGGACAGAGTAATACACACAAAATGCTGGAGGAACTCAGCAGGTCAGACAGTGTCTATGGTCAGAGTAACACACACAAAATGCTGGAGGAACTCAGCAGGTCAGACAGTGTCTATGGTCAGAGTAACACACACAAAATGCTGGAGGAACTCAGCAGGTCAGACAGTGTCTATGGACAGAGTAACACACAAAATGCTGGAGGAACTCAGCAGGTCAGACAGTGTCTATGGTCAGAGTAACACACACAAAATGCTGGAGGAACTCAGCAGGTCAGACAGTGTCTATGGACAGAGTAACACACACAAAATGCTGGAGGAACTCAGCAGGTCAGACAGTGACTATGCACAGAGTAACACACACAAAATGCTGGAGGAACTCAGCAGGTCAGACAGTGTCTATGGACAGAGTAACACACACAAAATGCTGGAGGAACTCAGCATGTCAGACAGTGTCTATGGTCAGAGTAACACACACAAAATGCTGGAGGAACTCAGCAGGTCAGACAGTGACTATGGACAGAGTAACACACACAAAATGCTGGTGGAACTCAGCAGGTCAGACAGTGTCTACGGTCAGAGTAACACACACAAAATGCTGGAAGAACTCAGCAGGTCACACTGTGTCTATGGACAGAGTAACACACGCAAAATGCTGGAGGAACTCAACAGGTCAGGCGGTGTCTATGGACAGAGTAACACACACAAAATGCTGGAGGAACTCAGCGGGTCAGACAGCGTCTGTGGACAGAGTAACACACACAAAATGCTGGAGGAACTCAGCAGGTCAGACAGTGTCTATGGACAGAGTAACACACACACAATGCTGGAGGAACTCAGCGGGTCAGACAGTGTCTATGGACAGAGTAACACACAAAATGCTGGAGGAACTCAGCAGGTCAGACAGTGTCTATGGTCAGAGTAACACACACAAAATGCTGGAGGAACTCAGCAGGTCAGACAGTGTCTATGGACAGAGTAACACACACAAAATGCTGGAGGAACTCAGCAGGTCAGACAGTGTCTATGGTCAGAGTAACACACACAAAATGCTGGAGGAACTCAGCAGGTCAGACAGTGACTATGGACAGAGTAACACACACAAAATGCTGGAGGAACTCAGCAGGTCAGACAGTGTCTACGGTCAGAGTAACACACACAAAATGCTGGAGGAACTCAGCAGGTCACACTGTGTCTATGGACAGAGTAACACACACAAAATGCTGGAGGAACTCAAAAGGTCAGGCGGTGTCTATGGACAGAGTAACACACACAAAATGCTGAAGGAACTCAGCGGGTCAGACAGTGTCTATGGAACGAGTAACACACACAAAATGCTGGAGTAACTCATTTGGTCAGTGTCTATGGACAGAGTAACACACACACAATGCTGGAGGAACTCAGCAGGTCAGACAGTGTCTGTGGTCAGAGTAACACACACAAAATGCTGGAGGAACTCAGCAGGTCAGACAGTGTCTGTGGACAGAGTAACACACACAAAATGCCGGAGGAACTCAGCAGGTCAGTCAGTGTCTGTGGTCAGAGTAACACACACAAAATGCTGGAGGAACTCAGCAGGTCAGACAGTGTCTATGGACAGAGTAACACACACAAAATGCCGGAGGAACTCAGGAGGTCAGACAGTGTCTGTGGTCAGAGTAACACACACAAAATGCTGGAGGAACTCAGCAGGTCAGACAGTGTCTATGGACAGAGTAACACACACAAAATGCCGGAGGAACTCAGCAGGTCAGACAGTGTCTATGGTCAGAGTAACACACACAAAATGCTGGAGGAACTCAGCAGGTCAGACAGTGTCTATGGTCAGAGTAACACACACAAAATGCTGGAGGAACTCAGCAGGTCAGACAGTGACTATGGACAGAGTAACACACACAAAATGCTGGAGGAACTCAGCAGGTCAGACAGTGTCTGTGGTCAGAGTAACACACACAAAATGCTGGAGGAACTCAGCAGGTCAGGCGGTGTCTATGGACAGAGTAACACACAAAATGCTGGATAAACTCAGCAGGTCAGACAGTGTCTATGGACAGAGTAACACACACACAATGCTGGAGGAACTCAGCAGGTCAGACAGTGTCTATGGACAGAGTAACACTCACAAAATGCTGGAGGAACTCAGCAGGTCAGACAGTGTCTGTGGACAGAGTAACACACACAAAATGCTGGAGGAACTCAGCAGGTCAGACAGCGTCTGTGGACAGAGTAACACACACAAAATGCTGGAGGAACTCAGCGGGTCAGACAGTGTCTATGGACAGAGTAACACACACACAATGCTGGAGGAACTCAACGGGTCAGACAGTGTCTATGGACAGAGTAACACACAAAATGCTGGAGGAACTCAGCGGGTCAGACAGTGTCTATGGACAGAGTAACACACACAAAATGCTGGAGGAACTCAGCAGGTCAGACAGTGTCTATGGACAGAGTAACACACACAAAATGCTGGAGGAACTCAGCAGGTCAGACAGTGTCTATGGTCAGAGTAACACACACAAAATGCTGGAGAAACTCAGCAGGTCAGACAGTGTCTATGGTCAGAGTAACACACACAAAATGCTGGAGGAACTCAGCAGGTCAGACACTGTCTATGGACAGAGTAACACACACAAAATGCTGGAGGAACTCAGCAGGTCAGACAGTGTCTATGGTCAGAGTAACACACACAAAATGCTGGAGGAACTCAGCAGGTCAGAAAGTGACTATGGACAGAGTAACACACACAAAATGCTGGAGGAACTCAGCAGGACAGACAGTGTCTATGGTCAGAGTAACACACTCAAAATGCTGGAGGAACTCAGCAGGTCAGACAGTGTCTATGGTCAGAGTAACACACACAAAATGCTGGAGGAACTCAGCAGGTCAGACAGTGTCTATGGACAGAGTAACACACACAAAATGCTGGAGGAACTCAGCAGGTCAGACAGTGTCTATGGTCAGAGTAACACACTCAAAATGCTGGAGGAACTCAGCAGGTCAGACAGTGTCTATGGTCAGAGTAACACACACAAAATGCTGGAGGAACTCAGCAGGTCAGACAGTGTCTATGGACAGAGTAACACACACAAAGTGCTGGAGGAACTCAGCAGGTCAGACAGTGTCTATGGTCAGAGTAACACACACAAAATGCTGGAGGAACACAGCAGGTCAGACAGTGTCTATGGTCAGAGTAACACACACAAAATGCTGGAGGAACTCAGCAGGTGAAACAGTGTCTATCGACAGAGTAACACACACAAAATGCTGGAGGAACTCAGCAGGTCAGACAGTGTCTATGGTCAGAGTAACACACACAAAATGCTGGAGGAACTTAGCAGGTCAGACAGTGACTATGGACAGAGTAACACACACAAAATGCTGGAGGAACTCAGCAGGTCAGACAGTGTCTACGGTCAGAGTAACACACACAAAATGCTGGAGGAACTCAGCAGGTCACACTGTGTCTATGGACAGAGTAACACACACAAAATACTGGAGGAACTCAGCGGGTCAGAGTGTCTATGGACAGAGTAACACACAAAATGCTGGAGGAACTCAGCGGGTCAGGCAGTATCTATGGACAGGGTAACACACACAAAATGCTGGAGGAACTCAGCAGGTCAGACAGTGTCTATGGTCAGAGTAACACACACAAAATGCTGGATGAACTCAGCAGGTCAGACAGTGTCTATGGTCAGAGTAACACACACAAAATGCTGGAGGAACTCAGCAGGTCAGACAGCGTCTATGGACAGAGTAACACACACAAAATGCTGGAGGAACTCAGCAGGTCAGACAGTGTCTATGGTCAGAGTAACACACACAAAATGCTGGAGGAACTCAGCAGGTAAGACAGTGACTATGGACAGAGTAACACACACAAAATGCTGGAGGAACTCAGCAGGTCAGACAGTGTCTACGGTCAGAGTAACACACACAAAATGCTGGAGGAACTCAGCAGGTCACACTGTGTCTATGGACAGAGTAACACACACAAATTGCTGGAGGAACTCAACAGGTCAGGCGGTGTCTATGGACAGAATAACACACACAAAATGCTGGAGGAACTCAGCGGGTCAGACAGCGTCTGTGGACAGAGTAACACACACAAAATGCTGGAGGAACTCAGCGGGTCAGACAGTGTCTATGGACAGAGTAACACACACACAATGCTGGAGGAACTCAGCGGGTCAGACAGTGTCTATGGACAGAGTAACACACAAAATGCTGGAGGAACTCAGCGGGTCAGGCAGTATCTATGGACAGGGTAACACACACAAAATGCTGGAGGAACTCAGCAGGTCAGACAGCGTCTATGGACAGAGTAACACACACAAAATGCTGGAGGAACTCAGCAGGTCAGACAGTGTCTATGGTCAGAGTAACACACACAAAATGCTGGAGGAACTCAGCAGGTCAGACAGTGACTATGGACAGAGTAACACACACAAAATGCTGGAGGAACTCAGCAGGTCAGACAGTGTCTACGGTCAGAGTAACACACACAAAATCCTGGAGGAACTCAGCAGGTCACACTGTGTCTATGGACAGAGTAACACACACAAATTGCTGGAGGAACTCAACAGGTCAGGCGGTGTCTATGGACAGAGTAACACACACAAAATGCTGGAGGAACTCAGCGGGTCAGACAGCGTCTGTGGACAGAGTAACACACACAAAATGCTGGAGGAACTCAGCGGGTCAGACAGTGTCTATGGACAGAGTAACACACACACAATGCTGGAGGAACTCAGCGGGTCAGACAGTGTCTATGGACAGAGTAACACACAAAATGCTGGAGGAACTCAGCGGGTCAGGCAGTATCTATGGACAGGGTAACACACACAAAATGCTGGAGGAACTCAGCAGGTCAGACAGTGTCTATGGTCAGAGTAACACACACAAAATGCTGGAGGAACTCAGCAGGTCAGACAGTGACTATGGACAGAGTAACACACACACAATGCTGGAGGAACTCAGCGGGTCAGACAGTGTCTATGGACAGAGTAACACACAAAATGCTGGAGGAACTCAGCGGGTCAGGCAGTATCTATGGACAGGGTAACACACACAAAATGCTGGAGGAACTCAGCAGGTCAGACAGTGTCTATGGTCAGAGTAACACACACAAAATGCTGGATGAACTCAGCAGGTCAGACAGTGTCTATGGTCAGAGTAACACACACAAAATGCTGGAGGAACTCAGCAGGTCAGACAGCGTCTATGGACAGAGTAACACACACCAAATGTTGGAGGAACTCAGCAGGTCAGTCAGTGTCTATGGTCAGAGTAACACACACAAAATGCTGGAGGAACTCAGCAGGTCAGACAGTGACTATGGACAGAGTAACACACACAAAATGCTGGAGGAACTCAGCGGGTCAGACAGTGTCTATGGACAGAGTAACACACACAAAATGCTGGAGGAACTCAGCAGGTCAGACAGTGTCTATGGTCAGAGTAACACACACAAAATGCTGGAGGAACTCAGCAGGTCAGAAAGTGACTATGGACAGAGTAACACACACAAAATGCTGGAGGAACTCAGCAGGTCAGACAGTGTCTATGGTCAGAGTAACACACTCAAAATGCTGGAGGAACTCAGCAGGTCAGACAGTGTCTATGGTCAGAGTAACACACACAAAATGCTGGAGGAACTCAGCAGGTCAGACAGTGTCTATGGACAGAGTAACACACACAAAATGCTGGAGGAACTCAGCAGGTCAGACAGTGTCTATGGTCAGAGTAACACACTCAAAATGCTGGAGGAACTCAGCAGGTCAGACAGTGTCTATGGTCAGAGTAACACACACAAAATGCTGGAGGAACTCAGCAGGTCAGACAGTGTCTATGGACAGAGTAACACACACAAAGTGCTGGAGGAACTCAGCAGGTCAGACAGTGTCTATGGTCAGAGTAACACACACAAAATGCTGGAGGAACACAGCAGGTCAGACAGTGTCTATGGTCAGAGTAACACACACAAAATGCTGGAGGAACTCAGCAGGTGAAACAGTGTCTATGGACAGAGTAACACACACAAAATGCTGGAGGAACTCAGCAGGTCAGACAGTGTCTATGGTCAGAGTAACACACACAAAATGCTGGAGGAACTTAGCAGGTCAGACAGTGACTATGGACAGAGTAACACACACAAAATGCTGGAGGAACTCAGCAGGTCAGACAGTGTCTACGGTCAGAGTAACACACACAAAATGCTGGAGGAACTCAGCAGGTCACACTGTGTCTATGGACAGAGTAACACACACAAAATGCTGGAGGAACTCAGCGGGTCAGACAGTGTCTATGGACAGAGTAACACACAAAATGCTGGAGGAACTCAGCGGGTCAGGCAGTATCTATGGACAGGGTAACACACACAAAATGCTGGAGGAACTCAGCGGGTCAGACAGCGTCTGTGGACAGAGTAACACACACAAAATGCTGGAGGAACTCAGCGGGTCAGACAGTGTCTATGGACAGAGTAACACACACAAAATGCTGGAGGAACTCAGCGGGTCAGACAGTGTCTATGGACAGAGTAACACACACACAATGCTGGAGGAACTCAGCGGGTCAGACAGTGTCTATGGACAGAGTAACACACAAAATGCTGGAGGAACTCAGCGGGTCAGGCAGTATCTATGGACAGAGTAACACACACAAAATGCTGGAGGAACTCAGCAGGTCAGACAGTGTCTATGGACAGAGTAATACACACAAAATGCTGGAGGAACTCAGCAGGTCAGACAGTGTCTATGGTCAGAGTAACACACACAAAATGCTGGAGGAACTCAGCAGGTCAGACAGTGTCTATGGTCAGAGTAACACACACAAAATGCTGGAGGAACTCAGCAGGTCAGACAGTGTCTATGGAAAGAGTAACACACAAAATGCTGGAGGAACTCAGCAGGTCAGACAGTGTCTATGGTCAGAGTAACACACACAAAATGCTGGAGGAACTCAGCAGGTCAGACAGTGTCTATGGACAGAGTAACACACACAAAATGCTGGAGGAACTCAGCAGGTCAGACAGTGTCTATGGTCAGAGTAACACACACAAAATGCTGGAGGAACTCAACAGGTCAGACAGTGTCTATGGTCAGAGTAACACACACAAAATGCTGGAGGAACTCAGCAGGTCAGACAGTGTCTATGGACAGAGTAACACACACAAAATGCTGGAGGAACTCAGCAGGTCAGACAGTGTCTATGGTCAGAGTAACACACACAAAATGCTGGAGGAACTCAGCAGGTCAGACAGTGACTATGCACAGAGTAACACACACAAAATGCTGGAGGAACTCAGCAGGTCAGACAGTGTCTATGGACAGAGTAACACACACAAAATGCTGGAGGAACTCAGCATGTCAGACAGTGTCTATGGTCAGAGTAACACACACAAAATGCTGGAGGAACTCAGCAGGTCAGACAGTGACTATGGACAGAGTAACACACACAAAATGCTGGTGGAACTCAGCAGGTCAGACAGTGTCTACGGTCAGAGTAACACACACAAAATGCTGGAAGAACTCAGCAGGTCACACTGTGTCTATGGACAGAGTAACACACGCAAAATGCTGGAGGAACTCAACAGGTCAGGCGGTGTCTATGGACAGAGTAACACACACAAAATGCTGGAGGAACTCAGCGGGTCAGACAGCGTCTGTGGACAGAGTAACACACACAAAATGCTGGAGGAACTCAGCAGGTCAGACAGTGTCTATGGACAGAGTAACACACACACAATGCTGGAGGAACTCAGCGGGTCAGACAGTGTCTATGGACAGAGTAACACACAAAATGCTGGAGGAACTCAGCAGGTCAGACAGTGTCTATGGTCAGAGTAACACACACAAAATGCTGGAGGAACTCAGCAGGTCAGACAGTGTCTATGGACAGAGTAACACACACAAAATGCTGGAGGAACTCAGCAGGTCAGACAGTGTCTATGGTCAGAGTAACACACACAAAATGCTGGAGGAACTCAGCAGGTCAGACTGTGTCTATGGTCAGAGTAACACACACAAAATGCTGGAGGAACTCAGCAGGTCAGACAGTGTCTATGGACAGAGTAACACACACAAAATGCTGGAGGAACTCAGCAGGTCAGACAGTGTCTATGGTCAGAGTAACACACACAAAATGCTGGAGGAACTCAGCAGGTCAGACAGTGACTATGGACAGAGTAACACACACAAAATGCTGGAGGAACTCAGCAGGTCAGACAGTGTCTACGGTCAGAGTAACACACACAAAATGCTGGAGGAACTCAGCAGGTCACACTGTGTCTATGGACAGAGTAACACACACAAAATGCTGGAGGAACTCAACAGGTCAGGCGGTGTCTATGGACAGAGTAACACACACAAAATGCTGAAGGAACTCAGCGGGTCAGACAGTGTCTATGGAACGAGTAACACACACAAAATGCTGGAGTAACTCAGTAGGTCAGTGTCTATGGACAGAGTAACACACACACAATGCTGGAGGAACTCAGCAGGTCAGACAGTGTCTGTGGTCAGAGTAACACACACAAAATGCTGGAGGAACTCAGCAGGTCAGACAGTGTCTGTGGACAGAGTAACACACACAAAATGCCGGAGGAACTCAGCAGGTCAGACAGTGTCTGTGGTCAGAGTAACACACACAAAATGCTGGAGGAACTCAGCAGGTCAGACAGTGTCTATGGACAGAGTAACACACACAAAATGCCGGAGGAACTCAGCAGGTCAGACAGTGTCTGTGGTCAGAGTAACACACACAAAATGCTGGAGGAACTCAGCAGGTCAGACAGTGTCTATGGACAGAGTAACACACACAAAATGCCGGAGGAACTCAGCAGGTCAGACAGTGTCTATGGTCAGAGTAACACACACAAAATGCTGGAGGAACTCAGCAGGTCAGACAGTGTCTATGGTCAGAGTAACACACACAAAATGCTGGAGGAACTCAGCAGGTCAGACAGTGACTATGGACAGAGTAACACACACAAAATGCTGGAGGAACTCAGCAGGTCAGACAGTGTCTGTGGTCAGAGTAACACACACAAAATGCTGGAGGAACTCAGCAGGTCAGGCGGTGTCTATGGACAGAGTAACACACAAAATGCTGGATAAACTCAGCAGGTCAGACAGTGTCTATGGACAGAGTAACACACACACAATGCTGGAGGAACTCAGCAGGTCAGACAGTGTCTATGGACAGAGTAACACTCACAAAATGCTGGAGGAACTCAGCAGGTCAGACAGTGTCTGTGGACAGAGTAACACACACAAAATGCTGGAGGAACTCAGCAGGTCAGACAGCGTCTGTGGACAGAGTAACACACACAAAATGCTGGAGGAACTCAGCGGGTCAGACAGTGTCTATGGACAGAGTAACACACACACAATGCTGGAGGAACTCAGCGGGTCAGACAGTGTCTATGGACAGAGTAACACACACAAAATGCTGGAGGAACTCAGCAGGTCAGACAGTGTCTATGGTCAGAGTAACACACACAAAATGCTGGAGGAACTCAGCAGGTCAGAAAGTGACTATGGACAGAGTAACACACACAAAATGCTGGAGGAACTCAGCAGGTCAGACAGTGTCTATGGTCAGAGTAACACACTCAAAATGCTGGAGGAACTCAGCAGGTCAGACAGTGTCTATGGTCAGAGTAACACACACAAAATGCTGGAGGAACTCAGCAGGTCAGACAGTGTCTATGGACAGAGTAACACACACAAAATGCTGGAGGAACTCAGCAGGTCAGACAGTGTCTATGGTCAGAGTAACACACTCAAAATGCTGGAGGAACTCAGCAGGTCAGACAGTGTCTATGGTCAGAGTAACACACACAAAATGCTGGAGGAACTCTGCAGGTCAGACAGTGTCTATGGACAGAGTAACACACACAAAGTGCTGGAGGAACTCAGCAGGTCAGACAGTGTCTATGGTCAGAGTAACACACACAAAATGCTGGAGGAACACAGCAGGTCAGACAGTGTCTATGGTCAGAGTAACACACACAAAATGCTGGAGGAACTCAGCAGGTGAAACAGTGTCTATGGACAGAGTAACACACACAAAATGCTGGAGGAACTCAGCAGGTCAGACAGTGTCTATGGTCAGAGTAACACACACAAAATGCTGGAGGAACTTAGCAGGTCAGACAGTGACTATGGACAGAGTAACACACACAAAATGCTGGAGGAACTCAGCAGGTCAGACAGTGTCTACGGTCAGAGTAACACACACAAAATGCTGGAGGAACTCAGCAGGTCACACTGTGTCTATGGACAGAGTAACACACACAAAATACTGGAGGAACTCAGCGGGTCAGACAGTGTCTATGGACAGAGTAACACACAAAATGCTGGAGGAACTCAGCGGGTCAGGCAGTATCTATGGACAGGGTAACACACACAAAATGCTGGAGGAACTCAGCAGGTCAGACAGTGTCTATGGTCAGAGTAACACACACAAAATGCTGGATGAACTCAGCAGGTCAGACAGTGTCTATGGTCAGAGTAACACACACAAAATGCTGGAGGAACTCAGCAGGTCAGACAGCGTCTATGGACAGAGTAACACACACAAAATGCTGGAGGAACTCAGCAGGTCAGACAGTGTCTATGGTCAGAGTAACACACACAAAATGCTGGAGGAACTCAGCAGGTCAGACAGTGACTATGGACAGAGTAACACACACAAAATGCTGGAGGAACTCAGCAGGTCAGACAGTGTCTACGGTCAGAGTAACACACACAAAATGCTGGAGGAACTCAGCAGGTCACACTGTGTCTATGGACAGAGTAACACACACAAATTGCTGGAGGAACTCAACAGGTCAGGCGGTGTCTATGGACAGAATAACACACACAAAATGCTGGAGGAACTCAGCGGGTCAGACAGCGTCTGTGGACAGAGTAACACACACAAAATGCTGGAGGAACTCAGCGGGTCAGACAGTGTCTATGGACAGAGTAACACACACACAATGCTGGAGGAACTCAGCGGGTCAGACAGTGTCTATGGACAGAGTAACACACAAAATGCTGGAGGAACTCAGCGGGTCAGGCAGTATCTATGGACAGGGTAACACACACAAAATGCTGGAGGAACTCAGCAGGTCAGACAGCGTCTATGGACAGAGTAACACACACAAAATGCTGGAGGAACTCAGCAGGTCAGACAGTGTCTATGGTCAGAGTAACACACACAAAATGCTGGAGGAACTGAGCAGGTCAGACTGTGACTATGGACAGAGTAACACACACAAAATGCTGGAGGAACTCAGCAGGTCAGACAGTGTCTACGGTCAGAGTAACACACACAAAATCCTGGAGGAACTCAGCAGGTCACACTGTGTCTATGGACAGAGTAACACACACAAATTGCTGGAGGAACTCAACAGGTCAGGCGGTGTCTATGGACAGAGTAACACACACAAAATGCTGGAGGAACTCAGCGGGTCAGACAGCGTCTGTGGACAGAGTAACACACACAAAATGCTGGAGGAACTCAGCGGGTCAGACAGTGTCTATGGACAGAGTAACACACACACAATGCTGGAGGAACTCAGCGGGTCAGACAGTGTCTATGGACAGAGTAACACACAAAATGCTGGAGGAACTCAGCGGGTCAGGCAGTATCTATGGACAGGGTAACACACACAAAATGCTGGAGGAACTCAGCAGGTCAGACAGTGTCTATGGTCAGAGTAACACACACAAAATGCTGGAGGAACTCAGCAGGTCAGACAGTGACTATGGACAGAGTAACACACACACAATGCTGGAGGAACTCAGCGGGTCAGACAGTGTCTATGGACAGAGTAACACACAAAATGCTGGAGGAACTCAGCGGGTCAGGCAGTATCTATGGACAGGGTAACACACACAAAATGCTGGAGGAACTCAGCAGGTCAGACAGTGTCTATGGTCAGAGTAACACACACAAAATGCTGGATGAACTCAGCAGGTCAGACAGTGTCTATGGTCAGAGTAACACACACAAAATGCTGGAGGAACTCAGCAGGTCAGACAGCGTCTATGGACAGAGTAACACACACCAAATGTTGGAGGAACTCAGCAGGTCAGTCAGTGTCTATGGTCAGAGTAACACACACAAAATGCTGGAGGAACTCAGCAGGTCAGACAGTGACTATGGACAGAGTAACACACACAAAATGCTGGAGGAACTCAGCGGGTCAGACAGTGTCTATGGACAGAGTAACACACAAAAAATGCTGGAGGAACTCAGCAGGTCAGACAGTGTCTATGGTCAGAGTAACACACACAAAATGCTGGAGGAACTCAGCAGGTCAGAAAGTGACTATGGACAGAGTAACACACACAAAATGCTGGAGGAACTCAGCAGGTCAGACAGTGTCTATGGTCAGAGTAACACACTCAAAATGCTGGAGGAACTCAGCAGGTCAGACAGTGTCTATGGTCAGAGTAACACACACAAAATGCTGGAGGAACTCAGCAGGTCAGACAGTGTCTATGGACAGAGTAACACACACAAAATGCTGGAGGAACTCAGCAGGTCAGACAGTGTCTATGGTCAGAGTAACACACTCAAAATGCTGGAGGAACTCAGCAGGTCAGACAGTGTCTATGGTCAGAGTAACACACACAAAATGCTGGAGGAACTCAGCAGGTCAGACAGTGTCTATGGACAGAGTAACACACACAAAGTGCTGGAGGAACTCAGCAGGTCAGACAGTGTCTATGGTCAGAGTAACACACACAAAATGCTGGAGGAACACAGCAGGTCAGACAGTGTCTATGGTCAGAGTAACACACACAAAATGCTGGAGGAACTCAGCAGGTGAAACAGTGTCTATGGACAGAGTAACACACACAAAATGCTGGAGGAACTCAGCAGGTCAGACAGTGTCTATGGTCAGAGTAACACACACAAAATGCTGGAGGAACTTAGCAGGTCAGACAGTGACTATGGACAGAGTAACACACACAAAATGCTGGAGGAACTCAGCAGGTCAGACAGTGTCTACGGTCAGAGTAACACACACAAAATGCTGGAGGAACTCAGCAGGTCACACTGTGTCTATGGACAGAGTAACACACACAAAATGCTGGAGGAACTCAGCGGGTCAGACAGTGTCTATGGACAGAGTAACACACAAAATGCTGGAGGAACTCAGCGGGTCAGGCAGTATCTATGGACAGGGTAACACACACAAAATGCTGGAGGAACTCAGCGGGTCAGACAGCGTCTGTGGACAGAGTAACACACACAAAATGCTGGAGGAACTCAGCGGGTCAGACAGTGTCTATGGACAGAGTAACACACACACAATGCTGGAGGAACTCAGCGGGTCAGACAGTGTCTATGGACAGAGTAACACACAAAATGCTGGAGGAACTCAGCGGGTCAGGCAGTATCTATGGACAGGGTAACACACACAAAATGCTGGAGGAACTCAGCAGGTCAGACAGCGTCTATGGACAGAGTAACACACACAAAATGCTGGAGGAACTCAGCAGGTCAGACAGTGTCTATGGTCAGAGTAACACACACAAAATGCTGGAGGAACTCAGCAGGTCAGACAGTGACTATGGACAGAGTAACACACACAAAATGCTGGAGGAACTCAGCAGGTCAGACAGTGTCTACGGTCAGAGTAACACACACAAAATCCTGGAGGAACTCAGCAGGTCACACTGTGTCTATGGACAGAGTAACACACACAAATTGCTGGAGGAACTCAACAGGTCAGGCGGTGTCTATGGACAGAGTAACACACACAAAATGCTGGAGGAACTCAGCTGGTCAGACAGCGTCTGTGGACAGAGTAACACACACAAAATGCTGGAGGAACTCAGCGGGTCAGACAGTGTCTATGGACAGAGTAACACACACACAATGCTGGAGGAACTCAGCGGGTCAGACAGTGTCTATGGACAGAGTAACACACAAAATGCTGGAGGAACTCAGCGGGTCAGGCAGTATCTATGGACAGGGTAACACACACAAAATGCTGGAGGAACTCAGCAGGTCAGACAGTGTCTATGGTCAGAGTAACACACACAAAATGCTGGAGGAACTCAGCAGGTCAGACAGTGACTATGGACAGAGTAACACACACACAATGCTAGAGGAACTCAGCGGGTCAGACAGTGTCTATGGACAGAGTAACACACAAAATGCTGGAGGAACTCAGCGGGTCAGGCAGTATCTATGGACAGGGTAACACACACAAAATGCTGGAGGAACTCAGCAGGTCAGACAGTGTCTATGGTCAGAGTAACACACACAAAATGCTGGAGGAACTCAGCAGGTCAGACAGTGTCTATGGTCAGAGTAACACACTCAAAATGCTGGAGGAACTCAGCAGGTCAGACAGTGTCTATGGTCAGAGTAACACACACAAAATGCTGGAGGAACTCAGCAGGTCAGACAGTGTCTATGGACAGAGTAACACACACAAAGTGCTGGAGGAACTCAGCAGGTCAGACAGTGTCTATGGTCAGAGTAACACACACAAAATGCTGGAGGAACACAGCAGGTCAGACAGTGTCTATGGTCAGAGTAACACACACAAAATGCTGGAGGAACTCAGCAGGTGAAACAGTGTCTATGGACAGAGTAACACACACAAAATGCTGGAGGAACTCAGCAGGTCAGACAGTGTCTATGGTCAGAGTAACACACACAAAATGCTGGAGGAACTTAGCAGGTCAGACAGTGACTATGGACAGAGTAACACACACAAAATGCTGGAGGAACTCAGCAGGTCAGACAGTGTCTACGGTCAGAGTAACACACACAAAATGCTGGAGGAACTCAGCAGGTCACACTGTGTCTATGGACAGAGTAACACACACAAAATGCTGGAGGAACTCAGCGGGTCAGACAGTGTCTATGGACAGAGTAACACACAAAATGCTGGAGGAACTCAGCGGGTCAGGCAGTACCTATGGACAGGGTAACACACACAAAATGCTGGAGGAACTCAGCAGGTCAGACAGTGTCTATGGTCAGAGTAACACACACAAAATGCTGGATGAACTCAGCAGGTCAGACAGTGTCTATGGTCAGAGTAACACACACAAAATGCTGGAGGAACTCAGCAGGTCAGACAGCGTCTATGGACAGAGTAACACACACAAAATGCTGGAGGAACTCAGCAGGTCAGACAGTGTCTATGGTCAGAGTAACACACACAAAATGCTGGAGGAACTCAGCAGGTCAGACAGTGACTATGGACAGAGTAACACACACAAAATGCTGGAGGAACTCAGCAGGTCAGACAGTGTCTACGGTCAGAGTAACACACACAAAATGCTGGAGGAACTCAGCAGGTCACACTGTGTCTATGGACAGAGTAACACACACAAATTGCTGGAGGAACTCAACAGGTCAGGCGGTGTCTATGGACAGAATAACACACACAAAATGCTGGAGGAACTCAGCGGGTCAGACAGCGTCTGTGGACAGAGTAACACACACAAAATGCTGGAGGAACTCAGCAGGTCAGACAGTGTCTACGGTCAGAGTAACACACACAAAATCCTGGAGGAACTCAGCAGGTCACACTGTGTCTATGGACAGAGTAACACACACAAATTGCTGGAGGAACTCAGCATGTCAGACAGTGTCTATGGACAGAGTAACACACACACAATGCTGGAGGAACTCAGCGGGTCAGACAGTGTCTATGGACAGAGTAACACACAAAATGCTGGAGGAACTCAGCGGGTCAGGCAGTATCTATGGACAGGGTAACACACACAAAATGCTGGAGGAACTCAGCAGGTCAGACAGCGTCTATGGACAGAGTAACACACACAAAATGCTGGAGGAACTCAGCAGGTCAGACAGTGTCTATGGTCAGAGTAACACACACAAAATGCTGGAGGAACTCAGCAGGTCAGACAGTGACTATGGACAGAGTAACACACACAAAATGCTGGAGGAACTCAGCAGGTCAGACAGTGTCTACGGTCAGAGTAACACACACAAAATCCTGGAGGAACTCAGCAGGTCACACTGTGTCTATGGACAGAGTAACACACACAAATTGCTGGAGGAACTCAACAGGTCAGGCGGTGTCTATGGACAGAGTAACACACACAAAATGCTGGAGGAACTCAGCGGGTCAGACAGCGTCTGTGGACAGAGTAACACACACAAAATGCTGGAGGAACTCAGCGGGTCAGACAGTGTCTATGGACAGAGTAACACACACACAATGCTGGAGGAACTCAGCGGGTCAGACAGTGTCTATGGACAGAGTAACACACAAAATGCTGGAGGAACTCAGCGGGTCAGGCAGTATCTATGGACAGGGTAACACACACAAAATGCTGGAGGAACTCAGCAGGTCAGACAGTGTCTATGGTCAGAGTAACACACACAAAATGCTGGATGAACTCAGCAGGTCAGACAGTGTCTATGGTCAGAGTAACACACACAAAATGCTGGAGGAACTCAGCAGGTCAGACAGCGTCTATGGACAGAGTAACACACACAAAATGTTGGAGGAACTCAGCAGGTCAGTCAGTGTCTATGGTCAGAGTAACACACACAAAATGCTGGAGGAACTCAGCAGGTCAGACAGTGACTATGGACAGAGTAACACACACAAAATGCTGGAGGAACTCAGCGGGTCAGACAGTGTCTATGGACAGAGTAACACACACACAATGCTGGAGGAACTCAGCGGGTCAGACAGTGTCTATGGACAGAGTAACACACACAAAATGCTGGAGGAACTCAACAGGTCAGACAGTGTCTATGGACAGAGTAACACACACAAAATGCTGGAGGAACTCAGCAGGTCAGACAGTGTCTATGGTCAGAGTAACACACACAAAATGCTGGAGGAACTCAGCAGGTCAGACAGTGTCTATGGTCAGAGTAACACACACAAAATGCTGGAGGAACTCAGCAGGTCAGACAGTGTCTATGCTCAGAGTAACACACACAAAATGCTGGAGGAACTCAGCAGGTCAGACAGTGTCTATGGACAGAGTAACACACACAAAATGCTGGAGGAACTCAGCAGGTCAGACAGTGTCTATGGTCAGAGTAACACACACAAAATGCTGGAGGAACTCAGCAGGTCAGACAGTGACTATGGACAGAGTAACACACACAAAATGCTGGAGGAACTCAGCAGGTCAGACAGTGTCTATGGTCAGAGTAACACACTCAAAATGCTGGAGGAACTCAGCAGGTCAGACAGTGTCTATGGACAGAGTAACACACACAAAATGCTTGAGGAACTCAGCAGGTCAGACAGTGTCTATGGTCAGAGTAACACACACAAAATGCTGGAGGAACTCAGCAGGTCAGACAGTGTCTATGGACAGAGTAACACACACAAAGTGCTGGAGGAACTCAGCAGGTCAGACAGTGTCTATGGTCAGAGTAACACACACAAAATGCTGGAGGAACTCAGCAGGTCAGACAGTGTCTATGGTCAGAGTAACACACACAAAATGCTGGAGGAACTCAGCAGGTGAGACAGTGTCTATGGACAGAGTAACACACACAAAATGCTGGAGGAACTCAGCAGGTCAGACTGTGTCTATGGTCAGAGTAACACACACAAAATGCTGGAGGAACTCAGCATGTCAGACAGTGACTATGGACAGAGTAACACACACAAAATGCTGGAGGAACTCAGCAGGTCAGACAGTGTCTACGGTCAGAGTAACACACACAAAATGCTGGAGGAACTCAGCAGGTCACACTGTGTCTATGGACAGAGTAACACACACAAAATGCTGGAGGATCTCAACAGGTCAGGCGGTGTCTATGGACAGAGTAACACACACAAAATGCTGGAGGAACTCAGCGGGTCAGACAGTGTCTATGGACAGAGTAACACACACACAATGCTGGAGGAACTCAGCGGGTCAGACAGTGTCTATGGACAGAGTAACACACAAAATGCTGGAGGAACTCAGCGGGTCAGGCAGTATCTATGGACAGGGTAACACACACAAAATGCTGGAGGAACTCAGCAGGTCAGACAGTGTCTATGGTCAGAGTAACACACACAAAATGCTGGATGAACTCAGCAGGTCAGACAGTGTCTATGGTCAGAGTAACACACACAAAATGCTGGAGGAACTCAGCAGGTCAGACAGCGTCTATGGACAGAGTAACACACACAAAATGCTGGAGGAACTCAGCAGGTCAGACAGTGTCTATGGTCAGAGTAACACACACAAAATGCTGGAGGAACTCAGCAGGTCAGACAGTGACTATGGACAGAGTAACACACACAAAATGCTGGAGGAACTCAGCGGGTCAGACAGTGTCTATGGACAGAGTAACACACACACAATGCTGGAGGAACTCAGCGGGTCAGACAGTGTCTATGGACAGAGTAACACACAAAATGCTGGAGGAACTCAGCGGGTCAGGCAGTATCTATGGACAGGGTAACACACACAAAATGCTGGAGGAACTCAGCAGGTCAGACAGTGTCTATGGTCAGAGTAACACACACAAAATGCTGGATGAACTCAGCAGGTCAGACAGTGTCTATGGTCAGAGTAACACACACAAAATGCTGGAGGAACTCAGCAGGTCAGACAGCGTCTATGGACAGAGTAACACACACAAAATGTTGGAGGAACTCAGCAGGTCAGACAGTGTCTATGGTCAGAGTAACACACACAAAATGCTGGAGGAACTCAGCCGGTCAGACAGTGACTATGGAGAGGATTGAACAGTTGATATTTCAGGTTGAGTGAAGGATCTGAGCTCTCCATAGGTGCTGCCTACCCAGCTGAGATGCTCCAGCATTTTGTGTCTGTTGATTGATGACTGCAAAGTGCGACTTCTTACAGCATTGATTTGTGTTTTAGTCTTCAACATAGTAATGGTTCAATGCTCTGGACTTTGAATCCTGCGATCTGCGTAGGAGTGGCAGTGCGGTAACAATCTGATTCATGTACACTGCTGCCAGTGTAAGGGGTCTGTATGTTGGGGCCGCACGGTGGCATAGTGGTTAGCACGACGGTTTACAGTGCCAGCGACCCAGGTTCAATCCCCACCGCTGACTGTAAGCAGTTTGCACGTTCTCCCCGTGACCGCGCGGGTTTCCTCCCACGGTCCAAAGACGAAGCGGTTGGTAGGTTAATTGGTCGTTGGATTCGGCTCATTCCTTATCCCTCTCAGCCCCAGCCTCCCACCTTCTCCCCCCAACCTTTGACGCCCTGACTAATCAACCTCTGCTTTATATAGGCCCAATGACCTGGCACCCACAGCCTTCTGTGGCAGTGAATTCCACCCTCCGGCTGAAGAAATTCCTCCTCATCTCCGTCCTGAAGGCATGTATCTGTATTCTGAGGCTGTGCCCTTTAGTCCTAGACCCTCCCCCACTCCCACCATGGGGAAGATCCTCCCATCCACCTCAGCCTCTCAACAAGATCCCCATTCACCCTTCTGAACTCCAGAGAGTTCAGGCCCAGAGGCTTCAAACTCAGGCTAGAGAGAACAGAATTCATTCATAACAACTAACATACAAAATCACCGGATTCAAGTGCTGCGACACCTGCTACAGAAAACTGAGAAGTTTCTAGAAAAATACAGAAGTAACTGTTCTGTAATTGCAGGAAAAAGAAATGATTAATAACATGTGTATATAGGTGATTTTATAAAAATACAAGTTCAAATTTCAAAGTACATTTATTATTAAACTATATATGCAGTAGACAACCCTGAGATTTGTTTTTCTCACAGACAGCCACAAAACAAAGAAAACCATGGAACCAATTCAAAATGAAACATCAGACCTCCACGACCTCCAGCGTGTAATTTTTTTTCCGCAAACAGCAGAAAAAAAAGCCGAATGAAGATAAAACACCAACTCATAAACGTCATCAAAAGAGTTTAAGCATATTCAGTTTCAGATAAAATAACTCTTCTGCATCCTAATCCAACAAAGTTGAAATGAGAACAGGCCCTTCAGCCCATCTGGTCTGTGCAGAACATCTACCACCCTTTTCACAAAGCTTCTGCAAAAACCTTTCATTCCTTCCACACCCCTGTCCAGATTCTACCCATCTTCAGGGGCAATTTACAGCAGATGCTTACCCTGCCAACCCACTTGCCCTTGGCTGATGGAGGAGATCAGAGCCTCCCCTCCCCCTGCACAGTCAGGGAGAACCAAAGCTGGTGTGGAAGCTGTAGGGTATCGGACTGCAAGACCCTACAGAGGACAGTAAAGTCCACCGAGAGGTCTCCCTCTCCCTACTTGTGACACTTACCAGGGGCGATGAAGGGCTTAAAGCTTTGTTGAGGACCCCTACCACCCATCATACAATCTCCCTGACCCACTACCATCAGGAAGGAGGTACAGGAGCATCAGGACCAAGACTGCCAGGCTGTGTAACAGCTTCTACCTCCAGGCTGTGAGACTAATGAATACCCAGCCACCCCCGGGGTCTCGTCACTAGAACAGCCAGCTGTTTACTGTTTACCTGCACTGCGCACTACATGCATTTTGAATGATATTCTATTAGCTTATTTATGGTAATATTTTGTTTTATGTGCCGTGTGTGATGTATGTTGTGGGGGTGCTCCATTGGTCTGGAGGGTCGTTGTTTCACTTGCTTGCATAGATGTACAGTCAGCTGATAATAAATTTGAACCTGATAGGTAGAAGTGATTGGCTGTGTGGAAGATGTCACCTGAGGAACTGTCGTTCACTGTTTTTTGGTTGTATACGGTTCCCATAAGAAATATTCACCCCACCCTTGGAAGTTATCATCTTTAATAGTTTTACAACATTGAATCACTGTGGATTTAATTTGGAGTCTTTGACACTGATCAACAGAAAGAGACTCATTGTGTCAAATTGAAGCAGATCTCTAAATTAATGACTAATATAAAACAAAATGGTACTTCTTATTGTACTGTCAGATGACAATACACTTGCAGTTGAGCATGCTAACTTGGTACAGTTGGCATGGGAGATGGGATTGAAGCCCAGCCTCTGGAACTGTGAGAAAGCAGATGTACTGTCGACCACTTCTCATGAACTGCCTCACCTCATTTTTCTCCCCAGTCACAGGCTCTAGAGAGGGTGCAGAGCAGATTCACCAGGGTGCTGCCTGGATTAGAGAGGGTGCAGAGGAGATTCACCAGGATGCTGCCTGGATTAGAGAGGGTGCAGAGGAGATTCACCAGGATGCTGCCTGGATTAGAGAGGGTGCAGAGGAGATTTACCAGGATGCTACCTGGATTAGAGAGGGTGCAGAGGAGATTTACCAGTATGCTGCCTGGATTAGAGAGGGTGCAGGGGAGATTCACCAGGATGCTGCCTGGATTAGAGAGGGTGCAGAGGAGATTTACCAGGATGCTACCTGGATTAGAGAGGGTGCAGAGGAGATTTACCAGTATGCTGCCTGGATTAGAGAGGGTGCAGAGGAGATTCACCAGGATGCTGTCTGGATTAGAGAGGGTGCAGAGGAGATTCACCAGGATGCTGCCTGGATTAGAGAGGGTGCAGAGGAGATTCACCAGGATGCTGCCTGGATTAGAGAGGGTGCAGAGGAGATTTACCAGGATGCTACCTGGATTAGAGAGGGTGCAGAGGAGATTTACCAGTATGCTGCCTGGATTAGAGAGGGTGCAGAGGAGATTCACCAGGATGCTGTCTGGATTAGAGAGGGTGCAGAGGAGATTCACCAGGATGCTGCCTGGATTAGAGAGGGTGCAGAGGAGATTTACCAGTATGCTGCCTGGATTAGAGAGGGTGCAGAGGAGATTTACCAGGATGCTGTCTGGATTAGAGAGGGTGCAGAGCAGATTCACCAGGATGCTGCCTGGATTAGAGAGGGTGCAGAGGAGATTTACCAGGATGCTGCCTGGATTAGAGAGGGTGCAGAGGAGATTTACCAGGATGCTGTCTGGATTAGAGAGGGTGCAGAGAAGATTTACCAGGATGCTGTCTGGATTAGAGAGGGTGCAGAGGAGATTTACCAGGATGCTGTCTGGATTAGAGAGGGTGCAGAGGAGATTTACCAGGATGCTGTCTGGATTAGAGAGGGTGCAGAGGAGATTTACCAGGATGCTGTCTGGATTAGAGAGGGTGCAGAGGAGATTTACCAGGATGCTGTCTGGATTAGAGAGGGTGCAGAGGAGATTTACCAGGATGCTGTCTGGATTAGAGAGGGTCAGAGGAGATTTACCAGGATGCTGTCTGGATTAGAGAGGGTGCAGAGGAGATTTACCAGGATGCTGTCTGGATTAGAGAGGGTGCAGAGGAGATTCACCAGGATGCTGTCTGGATTAGAGAGAGTGCAGAGGAGATTCACCAGGATGCTGTCTGGATTAGAGAGGATGCAGAGAAGATTTACCAGGATGCTGCCTGGATTAGAGAGGGTGCAGAGGAGATCTACCAGGATGCTGTCTGGATTAGAGAGGGTGCAGAGGAGATTTACCAGCATGCAGTCTGGATTAGAGAGGATGCAGAGAAGATTTACCAGGATGCTGTCTGGATTACAGAGGGTGCAGAGGAGATTTACTAGCATGCTGTCTGGATTGGAGAGGGTGCAGAGGAGATTTACCAGGATGCTGTCTGGATTAGAGAGGATGCAGAGGAGATTTACCAGGATGCTGCCTGGATTAGAGAGGGTGCAGAGGAGATTTACCAGGATGCTGTCTGGATTGGAGAGGGTGCAGAGGAGATTCACCAGGATGCTGAATGGATTGGAGAGGGTGCAGAGGAGATTCACCAGGATGCTGCCTGGATTAGAGAGGGTGCAGAGGTGATCTACCAGGATGCTGTCTGGATTAGAGAGGGTGCAGAGGAGATTTACCAGCATGCTGTCTGGATTAGAGAGGGTGCAGAGGAGATTCACCAGGATGCTGACTGGATTACAGAGGGTGCAGAGGAGATTTACTAGCATGCTGTCTGGATTGGAGAGGGTGCAGAGAAGATTTACCAGGATGCTGCCTGGATTAGAGAGGGTGCAGAGGAGATTTACTAGCATGCTGTCTGGATTGGAGAGGGTGCAGAGAAGATTTACCAGGATGCTGCCTGGATTAGAGAGGGTGCAGAGGAGATCTACCAGGATGCTGTCTGGATTAGAGAGGGTGCAGAGGAGATTTACCAGCATGCAGTCTGGATTAGAGAGGATGCAGAGAAGATTTACCAGGATGCTGTCTGGATTACAGAGGGTGCAGAGGAGATTTACTAGCATGCTGTCTGGATTGGAGAGGGTGCAGAGGAGATTTACCAGGATGCTGTCTGGATTAGAGAGGATGCAGAGGAGATTTACCAGGATGCTGCCTGGATTAGAGAGGGTGCAGAGGAGATTTACCAGGATGCTGTCTGGATTGGAGAGGGTGCAGAGGAGATTCACCAGGATGCTGTCTGGATTGGAGAGGGTGCAGAGGAGATTCACCAGGATGCTGTCTGGATTAGAGAGGGTGCAGGGGAGATTTACCAGGATGCTGTCTGGATTAGAGAGGGTGCAGGGGAGATTTACCAGGATGCTGTCTGGATTAGAGAGGGTGCAGAGGAGATTCACCAGGATGCTGTCTGGATTAGAGAGGATGCAGAGGAGATTTACCAGGATGCTGTCTGGATTAGAGAGGGTGCAGGGGAGATTTACCAGGATGCTGTCTGGATTAGAGAGGGTGCAGAGGAGATTCACCAGGATGCTGTCTGGATTAGAGAGAGTGCAGAGGAGATTCACCAGGATGCTGTCTGGATTAGAGAGGATGCAGAGAAGATTTACCAGGATGCTGCCTGGATTAGAGAGGGTGCAGAGGAGATCTACCAGGATGCTGTCTGGATTAGAGAGGGTGCAGAGGAGATTTACCAGCATGCTGTCTGGATTACAGAGGGTGCAGAGGAGATTTACTAGCATGCTGTCTGGATTGGAGAGGGTGCAGAGAAGATTTACCAGGATGCTGCCTGGATTAGAGAGGGTGCAGAGGAGATCTACCAGGATGCTGTCTGGATTAGAGAGGGTGCAGAGGAGATTTACCAGCATGCTGTCTGGATTAGAGAGGGTGCAGAGGAGATTTACCAGGATGCTGACTGGATTACAGAGGGTGCAGAGGAGATTTACTAGCATGCTGTCTGGATTGGAGAGGGTGCAGAGAAGATTTACCAGGATGCTGCCTGGATTAGAGAGGGTGCAGAGGAGATTTACTAGCATGCAGTCTGGATTGGAGAGGGTGCAGAGAAGATTTACCAGGATGCTGCCTGGATTAGAGAGGGTGCAGAGGAGATCTACCAGGATGCTGTCTGGATTAGAGAGGGTGCAGAGGAGATTTACCAGCATGCTGTCTGGATTAGAGAGGGTGCAGAGGAGATTTACCAGGATGCTGACTGGATTACAGAGGGTGCAGAGGAGATTTACTAGCATGCTGTCTGGATTGGAGAGGGTGCAGAGAAGATTTACCAGGATGCTGCCTGGATTAGAGAGGGTGCAGAGGAGATTTACCAGGATGCTGCCTGGATTAGAGAGGGTGCAGTGGAGATTTACCAGGATGCTGTCTGGATTGGAGAGGGTGCAGAGAAGATTTACCAGGATGCTGTCTGGATTAGAGAGGGTGCAGAGGAGATTTACCAGGATGCTGCCTGGATTAGAGAGGGTGCAGTGGAGATTTACCAGGATGCTGTCTGGATTGGAGAGGGTGCAGAGAAGATATACCAGGATGCTGCCTGGATTAGAGAGGGTGCAGAGGAGATCTACCAGGATGCTGTCTGGATTAGAGAGGGTGCAGAGGAGATTTACCAGCATGCAGTCTGGATTAGAGAGGATGCAGAGAAGATTTACCAGGATGCTGTCTGGATTACAGAGGGTGCAGAGGAGATTTACTAGCATGCTGTCTGGATTGGAGAGGGTGCAGAGGAGATTTACCAGGATGCTGCCTGGATTAGAGAGGGTGCAGAGGAGATTTACTAGCATGCAGTCTGGATTGGAGAGGGTGCAGAGAAGATTTACCAGGATGCTGCCTGGATTAGAGAGGGTGCAGAGGAGATCTACCAGGATGCTGTCTGGATTAGAGAGGGTGCAGAGGAGATTTACCAGCATGCTGTCTGGATTAGAGAGGGTGCAGAGGAGATTTACCAGGATGCTGACTGGATTACAGAGGGTGCAGAGGAGATTTACTAGCATGCTGTCTGGATTGGAGAGGGTGCAGAGAAGATTTACCAGGATGCTGCCTGGATTAGAGAGGGTGCAGAGGAGATTTACCAGGATGCTGCCTGGATTAGAGAGGGTGCAGTGGAGATTTACCAGGATGCTGTCTGGATTGGAGAGGGTGCAGAGAAGATTTACCAGGATGCTGTCTGGATTAGAGAGGGTGCAGAGGAGATTTACCAGGATGCTGCCTGGATTAGAGAGGGTGCAGTGGAGATTTACCAGGATGCTGTCTGGATTGGAGAGGGTGCAGAGAAGATATACCAGGATGCTGCCTGGATTAGAGAGGGTGCAGAGGAGATCTACCAGGATGCTGTCTGGATTAGAGAGGGTGCAGAGGAGATTTACCAGCATGCAGTCTGGATTAGAGAGGATGCAGAGAAGATTTACCAGGATGCTGTCTGGATTACAGAGGAGATTTACTAGCATGCTGTCTGGATTGGAGAGGGTGCAGAGGAGATTTACCAGGATGCTGTCTGGATTAGAGAGGATGCAGAGGAGATTTACCAGGATGCTGCCTGGATTAGAGAGGGTGCAGAGGAGATTTACCAGGATGCTGTCTGGATTGGAGAGGGTGCAGAGGAGATTCACCAGGATGCTGTCTGGATTGGAGAGGGTGCAGAGGAGATTCACCAGGATGCTGTCTGGATTAGAGAGGGTGCAGGGGAGATTTACCAGGATGCTGTCTGGATTAGAGAGGGTGCAGGGGAGATTTACCAGGATGCTGTCTGGATTAGAGAGGGTGCAGAGGAGATTCACCAGGATGCTGTCTGGATTAGAGAGGATGCAGAGGAGATTTACCAGGATGCTGTCTGGATTAGAGAGGGTGCAGGGGAGATTTACCAGGATGCTGTCTGGATTAGAGAGGGTGCAGAGGAGATTCACCAGGATGCTGTCTGGATTAGAGAGAGTGCAGAGGAGATTCACCAGGATGCTGTCTGGATTAGAGAGGATGCAGAGAAGATTTACCAGGATGCTGCCTGGATTAGAGAGGGTGCAGAGGAGATCTACCAGGATGCTGTCTGGATTAGAGAGGGTGCAGAGGAGATTTACCAGCATGCTGTCTGGATTACAGAGGGTGCAGAGGAGATTTACTAGCATGCTGTCTGGATTGGAGAGGGTGCAGAGAAGATTTACCAGGATGCTGCCTGGATTAGAGAGGGTGCAGAGGAGATCTACCAGGATGCTGTCTGGATTAGAGAGGGTGCAGAGGAGATTTACCAGCATGCTGTCTGGATTAGAGAGGGTGCAGAGGAGATTTACCAGGATGCTGACTGGATTACAGAGGGTGCAGAGGAGATTTACCAGCATGCTGTCTGGATTGGAGAGGGTGCAGAGAAGATTTACCAGGATGCTGCCTGGATTAGAGAGGGTGCAGAGGAGATTTACCAGGATGCTGCCTGGATTAGAGAGGGTGCAGTGGAGATTTACCAGGATGCTGTCTGGATTGGAGAGGGTGCAGAGAAGATTTACCAGGATGCTGTCTGGATTAGAGAGGGTGCAGAGGAGATTTACCAGGATGCTGCCTGGATTAGAGAGGGTGCAGTGGAGATTTACCAGGATGCTGTCTGGATTGGAGAGGGTGCAGAGGAGATTCACCAGGATGCTGTCTGGATTGGAGAGGGTGCAGAGGAGATTCACCAGGATGCTGTCTGGATTGGAGAGAGTGCAGAGGAGATTCACCAGGATGCTGCCTGGATTAAAGAGCATGTCTTCTGGGGATAGGCTTTTTTCTTTGGAGCGGTGGAGGACGAGACGCGGCTTGATAGAGGTGTAGAAGATGGTAAGAGGCACAGACAGAGTGGACAGCCTGAAACCTTTCCCCCACGACAGACGTAGCTGATTCTAGAGAGTAGAGTTTTACAGTAATTGAAGGAAGGTGTAGAGTGGGTGAAAAGGAGCCAGATGTTTTACACAGGAAGTGGTGGGTTTGTGGAATGCCATGCCAGGGTGATGGTACAGAGGCAGGTACATTAGGGACATTACAGAAACTCTTAGAGGGGCACATGGATGATAGAAAATGAAAGACTATGAAAGGAGGGAAGAGTTAGATTGATCTTGGAGCAGGTTAAAAGCTCGGCACAACGTTGAAGGCCGAAGGCTCTGTACTGTTTTATGTCCTATGTTCATGCCTCAGTAGCCACTTTATTAGACACCCCCCATGGCATGTATGCTATTGGTCACCAGTTGCTGTAGCCCATCCACTTCACTATTTGACTTGTTGTGCATTCAGATTTGCTGTTTTGCACATCACAATTGTAACGTGTAGTTATCTGGGTTACTGTCACCTTCCTGTCAGCTCGAACCAGCCTGGACATTCTCTTCTGACCTCTCTCATTTTCACCCACAGAACTACCACTCACTGGATTTCTTTTGTTTGTTTTTCACACCATTCTCTGTAAACTCTAAAGACCGTTGTGGATGAAAATCCCAGGAGATCAGTTCTTTCTGAGTCACTCAAACCACCCCATCTGGCACCAACAATCACTCCACAGTCAAAGTTACTTGGATCATATTTCTTCCCCATTCTGACGTTTGGTCTCAACAACAACTGAACCTCTTGTCCATGTCTGCATGCTTTTATGCACTTGAGTTGCTGCCACATGATTGGCTGATTAGATATCTTAGTAAGACCATAAGATATAGGAGCAGATTTGGGCCATTTGGCCATTCGAGTCTGCTCCGCCATTTCATCATGGCTGATGCAATTTTCCTCTCAGCCCCAACCTCCTGCTTTCTCCCCGTATCCCTTTATGCACTGATCAATGAAGAATCTATCAACCTCTGTCTTAAATATACAAAAAGATGTGGCCTCGACAGCTGCCTGTCATTAGCCAGCTGTGATTCACCACTCACTGGCGAAAGAAATTCCTCCTCATCTCCATTCTAAAAGAATACTCCTCTATTCTGAGGCTGTGTTCTCTGGTCCTAGACTTACCCACCATTGGAAACATTTTCTCCACATATACTTTATGAAGACCTTTCACCATTTGTTAGTTTTTAATGAGGTCATCCCTCATTCTTCTGAATTCCAGTGAATACAGGCCCAGAGCCATCAGACACTCTTCATATGACGAGCCTTTCAATCCTGGAATCATTTTTCTGAACCTCCTTTGCACCCTCTCTAGTTTCAGCTCATCCTTTCTAAGCTAAGGGGCTCCAAACTGATCACAGCGCTCCGTGAGGCCTCGCCGATACTTTATAAAGTCTCAACGTTCCATCCTTGCTTTTATATTCCAGTCCTTTTGAACTGTAAGCCACCATGGCATTTGCCTTCCTTACCACACTCAACCTGTAAATTAACCTTCAGGGGATCCTGCACGAGGACTCCCAAATCCTTTTGCCCCTCATTTTTTTGTATTTTCTCTCCATTTAGAAAATAGTCAACCCTTTAATTTCTTCTACCAAAGTGCATGACCGTACACTTCCCTACACTGTTTTCCATCTGCCACTTCTTTGCTCACTTTCCTAGTCTGTCTGAATCTTTCTGCAGCCTCTCTTTTTCCTCAAAAGCACCTGCACCTCCACCCTTGACAAGGTGCCACACACATGAAGCTGCTTAGCAAGCTACAAGCCCATGGTATTGCAGGAAAGATTCCAGCATGGATAAAGCAGTGGCTGATTGGCAGGAGGCAAAGAGTGGGAATAAAGGGAGCTTTTTCAACAAAGCCATCAATTCCATCACCCAAATCATTAACAAATGATGCGAAAAGAATTGGTTCCAACATGGACCCCTGTGGAACACCACTGTCACTGGCAGCCAGCCAGAAAAGGCTCCTTTATTCCCACTCTTTGCCTCCTGCTATTCAGCCACTGCTTTGTCCATGCTGGAATCTTTCCTGTGATACCATGGGCTCATACTTTGTTAAGCAGCCTCATGTGTGGAACCTTGTCAAATGCCTTCTGAAAATCTAAGTACACAACATCGACTGACTCTCCTTTGTCTATCCTGCTTGTTAGTTCTTCAACAGTTCCAACAGATTCGTCAGGCAAGATTGTCCCTTGAGGTAACTATGCACTCTCTCGTAACAAAGAAGCATTCCTGCTAGTTAACAAAACAAAGAAGCCCTTTTGATTACATACACAGTAACAAAGAAAAAAGAAGAAACCCCCTTTACACTACAATACTTCCTGCATTGAAATGTGGGGCAGCTCAGGAGACGAGTCACACCAGGCTCAACCTTTTGATTCCCAACTTTGTCTGAGGTCTTACCAGCATCTGCCTCCAGAACCTCTCCACTGACTGTTCTGGCACTCTGGTTCCCGTCCCCCTGCATCTCTATTAATCCCCCTCCAGTTCAGGTGAAAATCATCCCTTCTGTACAGGTCCCACCTTCCCTGGAAGACAGCCCAATGATCCAAAAATCTTAGTCCCTCCCTCCCACACCAACTCCTTAGCCACGTATTAAACTGTATACTCTTCCTAGTCCTGGCCTCACTAGCACCTGGCACGGGTAGCAATCCTGAGGTCACAAACTGCAGGTCCTGCCCTTTATCGTAGCGCCCAACTCCCGATGCAGAACCTGGTCACTTGTCCTGCCCACGTCACTGGACCGAACCCAGTGGCCATTGAGCGTATCTGTTTCCCCTGCCTTGCGGTGCAGATTGCTTTAAGAGGTTTGCATTGATGTAGAGAGTGGCATCAGGGCAACGTAGGTCTGTGAGCGTCAGTTCAAGTACAGGCCTGGCTGGAAGCGTCTGTTCTGTGTGTGACTGACTCAGTCGCTAGGTGCATGGGATTGTTGGCACCATCAGCATTGTGTTTGTTATCCATGGCCTGCCCTGCTGTTGCTTGGCAGTGTGGGACTCACAGGACTTAGAACAGTACAGCACAGGAACAGGCCATTCGGCCCACAATGTTGTCCTGAACCGGCTAAAAAGCAAATCAAAACAGCCAAACACTAATCCCTCCTACCTACACCATGTCCACATCCCTCCATCCTCCTCACATCCATGTGTCTATCCAAATGCCCCTTAAAAGCCTCTATTGAATTTGCCTCTACCACCAGTGCATCAGTGCATCCCCCTTCAACCTACCCCCCCCCCCCACCTTCAATGCACACCCTCTGGTATTAGCCATTCCAACCCTGGGAAACAGACACTCCCTGCCCACTCTATCTGTGCCTCTCATAATCTTGTAAACCTCTATCAGATCTGCCCTCAGCCTCCGACACTCCAGAGAAAACAACCCGAGTTTATCCAGCCTCTCGTGATAGCACGTGCCCTCTGAGCCAGGCAGCGTCCTGGTGAACCTCTTCTGCTCCCTCTCCAAAGCCTCGGCATCCTTCCTATAGAGGGGCAACAAGAACTGTGTGCAATATTCCAGATGTTGCTCTATCACGGCAGGGTAGTGGTATCACACGCCCTGTGGTTGAGAAGAGATGGAGAGAATCGACAGAAGTCCTACCTGTCCACAGGACAGAGGAGTATTCAGTACATGTGGTTGCGCATCCATTAGTGGCAGACATAGGGAGGTCCTCATTTCCCTTTCAGACATGTCAGTCCTCTTTTTCCAAGATGAGGCCACTCTCAGAAAGTGGCCTCTCCTGTCAGATTCCTTCCTCTCCAGCCCTTGACCTTTCCCACCCACTGGGCTTCATCCATTACCTTCCAGCTGTCCCCCTTCCCCTCCCCCATCTTTTTATTCTGGCATCTTCCCCTTCCTTCTCAGTCCTGAAGAAGGGCCTCGGCCTGAAACATCAACTGTTTATTCCTCTCCACAGATGCCCCCTGACCTGCTGAGCTCCTCCAGCATTTTGTGTGAGTGTTGCTCTGAATTTCCAGAATCTGTGGAATGTTTGTGCCTGCTGAACACCCAGTCACCGACCTGTTCCTGCCATCGCAGTGTTTCAGTTCAATCTGCAGCTAAATCTCTTTATCCACAAACACCCGTAATGTACAATTCGATGTGCGGCTCTCCCTGAGATGGAAATTGTGTATGGGCATGGATTAATATTTCAGCAGTTGATGGAACAATCCCTGGGGTGCACTGTTATTACAGGTTCTGATGCACAGTTTCCACATTGTGTGTGTGTGTGTGTGTGTGTGTGTGTGTGTGTGTGTGTGAAAGAGTGTGAGTGTGTCTGTGAGTGTGAGAGTGTGTGTGCGCGTGAGTGTGAGTGTGTGTGTATGTGTGTGTGTTTGAGAGTGTGTGTGTGTTTGTGTGTGCATGAGTGTGAGTGTGTGAATGTGTGTGTGTGTGAGATGTGTCTGTGAGTGTGTGTGTGTGTGTGTGTGTGTGTGTGTGTGTGTGTGTGTGTGTTTGAGAGTGTGTGTGTGTTTGTGTGTGTGAGTGTGTGTGTGTGTGAGATGTGTGTGTGAGTGTGTGTGTGTGAATGTGTGTGTGTGTGAGATGTGTCTGTGAGTGTGTGTGTGTGTGTGTGTGTGTGTGTGTGTGTGTGTGTGTGTGTGTGAGTGTGTGTGTGTGTGTGTGTGTGTGTGTGTGTGTGTGTGAGAGAGATAATAAATTTATTTTGAACAAAGATGCAGCGTGACCTATCAAGTATTTTCTGCTTTGGCTTTGGATCACCAGCAGTATTTTGTTGTTTTTCTTCAGTAAAGTTACTAAGCAAGGTAGTCAATGAATTTGGACTCAGAAGAGATAAAGACAGACAGAGTAATGGAGAACTGGGCAGTGCTCAAAGTTTTCAAGATTACACAGAGCAGTATAGGCATTTTGGTCCACGATGTTGTGGTGATCTTTTAACCATCTCCAAGATCAATCTGACACTTCCCTCCCACATAGCCTACATGTTCCTATCAACTTGGGCCTCTCAAAGAGTCTCTTAAATGGTCTCAACCACCAGCCCTGGCTGGGTGTTTCACACACACACCAACTCTCTATGTAAAGAACTTCCATTTGATCCCCCTCTATACTTTCCTCCATTGACCTTGTGTTGGCCATTCCCATTCTGGGGAGAGGTCTCATTGCTGTGCTGGAGTCCCTAAGGCAGTCTTACGTTGACTGGCAACTCCTGTGAGGCCACTGTTGCCAAACTGTAATGGCCTCTGCCGTTCCCTTGGCTTCACCAAATGCGTGGAGAGGGGGAGCCTGTTACGTGGGCAACAACTCACTCTCCATATCGTAGTGCCCAGGCTGGTGTATCTCGATGGCTGGGATGCAGCGTTCATGGTCGACCCTGTCCGACAGAGGTGTCAGAATCAGTTTCCACACCTCTTATCGTCACCTCTCATAATTCACGTCTTGTTTGCCTTTTTGCCTGTTCCTTTGCCCCTGTGTGTGCATACGTTTTGCTACCCATGTATCTGCTGTGTGCAAGTGTGTATAAGACCATAAGACAAAGGAGCAGAATCAGGCCATTCAGCCCATCGAGTCTGCTCCGCCATTCTATCATGGCCGATCCCGAATCCCACTCAACCCCGTACACCTGCCTTCTCGCCATATCAGGAAACCATCGACTTCTGTTTTAACGACACCCAGGGACTTGGCCTCCATCGCAGTCTGTGGCAGAGCATTTCACAGCTTCACTACTCTCCACTTAGTGGGTTTCAGTGAGATCCCCCAACATTCTTCTAAATTCCGGTGAGTACAGGCCCAAAGCTGCCAAATGCTCCTCATAGGTTAACCCCTTCATTCCCAGAATCAAGTAACACACACAAGATGCTGGTGGAACACAGCAGGCCAGGCAGCATCTATCGTGAGAAGCACTGTCAACATTTTGGGCCGAGACCCTTCGTCAGGACTAACCGAAAGGAAAGATAGTAAGAGATTTGAAAGTAGCAGGGGGAGGGGGAAATGCAAAATGTTAGGAGAAGACCGGTGGGGGTGGGGTGAAGCTGAGAGCCGGAAAGGTGATTGGCAACAGGGATACAGAGCTAGAGAAGGGAAAGGATCATGGGACGGGAGGCCTAGGGAGAAAGAAAGAGGGAGGGGAGCACCAGAGGAGATGGAGAACAGGCAGAGTGATGGGCAGAGAGAGAAAACAAAGGAGAGGGGATAAAAACTAAATATATCAGGGGTAGGGTAAGAAGGGGAGGAGGGGCATTAATGGAAGTTAGAGAAGTCAATGTTTATGCCATCAGGTTGGAGGCTACCCGGCCGGTATATAAGGTGTTGTTCCTCCAACCTGAGTGTGCCTTCATCTTGACAGTAGAGGAGGCCATGGATAGACATATCAGAATGGGAATGGGACGTGGAATTAAAATGTGTGGCCACTGGGAGATCCTGCTTTCTCTGGCGGACCGAGCATAGGTGTTCAGCGAAACGGTCTCCCAGTCTGCGTCGGGTCTCACCAATATATAAAAGGCCACACCGGGAGCACCAGACGCAGTATACCACACCAGCTGACTCACAGGTGAAGTGTCACCTCATCTGGAAGGACTGTCTGGGGCCCTGAATGGTGGTGAGGGAGGAAGTGTAAGGCCTCTGGTGCTCCCCTCCCCCTTTCTTTCTCCCTAGGTCTCCCGTCCCATGATCCTTTCCCTTCTCTAGCTCTGTATCACTTTCGCCAATCACCTGTCTGGCTCTCAGCTTCACCCCTCCCCCTCCGGTCTTCTCCTATCATTTCGCATTTTCCCCTCTCCCTCCTACTTTCAAATCCCTTACTATCTTTCCTTTCAGCTAGTCCTGACGAAGGGTCTCGGCCCAAAACGTCGACAGCGCTTCTCCCTGTAGTTGCTGCCTGGCCTGCTGTGTTCCACCAGCATTTTGTGTGTGTTGCTTGAATTTCCAGCTTCTGCAGATTTCCTTGTGTTTGCCTTGCAAATTCCCAGAATCATCCTCATGAACCTCCTCTGGACTCTCTCCAATGACAACACATCCTTTCTGAGATATGGGGCCCAAAACTGTTGACGATACTCCAAATGTGACCTGACTAGTGTCTTATAAAAGCTCAGCATTATCTCCTTGTTTTTATATTCTATTCCCCTTGAAATAAATCCCAACACTGCACTTGCCTTCTTTACCATAGACTCAACCCATAAATTAACCTTCTGGGAGTCTTGCACGAGGACTCCCAAGTCCCTCTGCACCTCTGATGTTTGAACCTTCTCCCCATTTAGATAATAGTCCACACTATTGTTTCTTTTACCAAAATGTATTATCATACATTTCCCAACACTCTATTCCATCTGACACTTTTTTGCCCTTTCTTCCAATTTGTCTTTTCCTGCTGCATTACATTACCTACCCCTCCACCTATCTTCTTATCATTTGCAAATTTTGTCACAAAGCCATCAATTCCATTATCTAAATCATTGACAAACAATGTGAAAAGTAGTGGTCCCAATACTGACCCCTGAGGAAAACCACTAGTCACTGGCAGCCAACCAGCGAAGGCCCCTTTATTCCCCACTCACTACTCCCGTCTGTCAGCCATTCATCTATCCAAGCCAGTATCTTTCCTGTAACACCAAAGGATTTTACCTTGTTAAGCAGCCTCATGTGTGGCATCTTATCAAACACCTTCTGAAAATCCAAGTAAATGTCATCCACTGCCTCTCCTTTGCCCACCCTGCTTGCTACTTCCCTTAAGAACTCTGAATTTGTCAGGCAAGATTTCCCTTTACAGAAACTATGCTGACTTTGATTAATTTTATCTTTAGTCTCCAAGTACCTGACACCTCGTCCTTAATAATAGACTCCCAACACTTTCCCAGCCACTGAGGTTAGGCTAACTGGCCTATAATTTCCTTTCTTTTGTCTTCCTCACTTCTTAAAGAGTGGAGTGACATTTGCAATCTTCCAGTTCTCCGGGACCATGCCAGAATCAAGTGATTCTTGAAAGATCATGACCAACGTATCTGTTATCTCTTCAGCAACCTCTCTCAGGACTCTGGGATGTTGTCCATCTGGCTCAGGTGACTTATCCACCTCAAGACCTTTCAGTTTGCCTTACACTTTTTAATTTGTAATAGCAATGACACTCACTCCTGCTCCCTGACATTCACAGACCTCTGGCACATCGCTAATGTCTTCCATTAAGTACCGATTAAGTTCACCCACCATTTCTCTGTCCCCCATTACTACCTCACCAGCATCATTTTCCAGTGTTCCAATATCAACACTCACCTCCCTTTTACTCTTTATATAACTGAGAAAACTTCTCGTATCCTGCTTTGTATTATTGGGTAGTCTGCCCTCATATTTCACCTTTTCCCATCTTATGGCCTTCTTAGTTGCCTTTTGTTGGAGTTTAAGAACTTCCCAAACATCCAACTTCCCACTCAATTTTGCTACGTTATATTCCCTTTCCTTGGCTTTTATGCAGTCCTTAACTTCCCTTGTCAGCCATGGTTACCTACCTCTAAAATCTGAGAAGAACTTCTTCTGTGGGACATATCTATCCTGCGCCTTGTGAACCATTCCCAGAATCTTCAGCCATCTCTGCTCTGCCGTCATCCCCACTGGTATCCTCCTCCAGTCCACCTGGACAAGCTCCCCTCTCATGCCTCTGTAATTCCCTTTATTCCATTGCAATACTGATACATCTGATGTACGCTTCACCCTCTCAGATTGCAGTATGAATTCAATCATGTTATGATCACTGTCTCCTAAGGGTTCCTTTACATCAAGCTCCCTAGTCAGATCTGGGTTATTACACAACACCCAATGTAAGATGGCCTTTCCCCAAGTGGGCTTAAGCTGAAGCTGCTCGAAAAGGCCATCTTGTAGGCATTCAACAAATTCTCTCTCTTGTAACCTGACACCGATCTGATTTCCCCAATCCCCTTGCATATTGAAGTCCCTCATTACAATAATGTGTCTTTATCTTTATAACATGCCCTTTCCAGCTTCCTTTACAATCTGAACCCCACATCTTGGCTACTATTTGGAAATTACGTATGATTCCCATAATGGTTCTTCTATCCTTGCAGTTTCAATTCCACCCACACAGATTCAACATTCTCTGACCCTATGTCACCTGTTTCTAAAGATGTAATTCCATCTCTCACCAACAGAGCCACACCACCTCCTATGCCTTCTTTTGGTACAAAGTATATCCTTTGATGTATAGCTCCCAACTATGACCTTCTTTCACCCACAACTTGGTGATGTCTACAATGTCATACTGACCAATCTCTAATTGTGCCACGAGTCCATCCACGTTATTCCAAACACTACATGCATTTAAATGCAGCACCTTCAGTCCTGCGTTTTTCGTCCTTTTGAATTTTGTCTCTGTGGTACAATTTAACTCTACTCTGTCTGCATTTGTATCCAATCATTGGCTTGTCCTTCCTTACGTGCATGTTACATCCATCATCCTGAGCTCGTTCATCCTGGTTCCCATTCCCCTGCCATGTTAGTTTAAACCACTCCCAACAGCTCCAGGAAAACTGCCCACAAGAATATTGGTCCCCCTCGGATTCCCTTTTGTACAGGTCCTGCCCCAGAAGAGGTCCCAATGATCCAGAAATCTGAATCCCTGCCCATTGTTCCAATTCTTCAGCCATGCATTTGTCTGTCACCTCACTCTATCCCTGTCCTCACTGTCACGTGGCACAGGCAGTAGTCCGAGATTACTACCTTTGAGGTCCTGCTTCTCAGCTTCCTTTTTAATCCCCTGTATTCTGTTTTCAGGATCTCTTCTCTTTTTCTACCTGTGTCATTGGTACCAATATGTACCAGGACTTCTGGCTGCTCTCCCTCTCTTTCCAGGATATTGTGGACATGCTCAGAAACTTCATGGACCCTGGCACCTGGGAGGCAAACTACCATCTGTGCTTCCTTTTTGCATCCACAGAGTCACCTGTCTGCCCGCTTGACTAGGAGTCTCCTATTACTGCTGCCATCATCTTCAGTTCCCTACCCTTCTGAGCCACAGGGCCAGACTCAATGCCAGAGGCTGTTGCTTCCCCCAGCTAGATCTCCCCACCCAACAGTACTCAAAATGGAGTACTTACTGTTGAGGGGGACAGCCACTGAGCTTGGTTCCTCTTCTGGCGTTCTCCCTCCCCTCTTCAGGCCGTCTCCTGTAGCCATGGGGTGGCTACCTGCCTGTAGCTCCTGTCTATTAGCTCTTCACGTTCCTTAACAAGCTGAAGATCATCGGGCTGCAGTTCCAGTTCCCTAATGTGGTCCCTAAGCAGCTGCAGCTCAATGTACCTGGTGCAGATGTGGAGGCTAGAAGTCTCCTGGAAATCCCACAGCAGATCTGACACCCAGAACAGAAGACTGGCACTGCAGACATACCCCCTATTCTTTCAAGAGCTAAATAAGAAAAAAGAAATTAGAAAGAAACTTACCTACTTACAGTGCCTTGCCTCCGTCTGTTCTTGCCAAAGCCTGTTGAGTCACAGCCTTACCACTCTGACTCAGACCACTCCCATGGTGACAGCTCTGTTGGACGGTACCCCTCTTTTACGGAGACTGGGTTTTTCAAGCCCCACTCTGGACCTGCACAGGAAAGCTTCCACTACATTTGTGCCATTGTCCAATCAAAGACTGGACAGCATATCTGTGTGTGTGTCTGGACAGTGGGAGTACTATCTGTATGTCTCTTTATGAACGCTGCTGCTGGTGTGGAGATATGTCTCTACTGAAGGAGGTGTAAGGCGCTCCATCTCTCCGCTAGCCTGCAGGTCACCCTTGGGCAAGCTGTAACACCTGCTTAGCACCCCCCCCACATCAAGGTCAAGTGAAGCCATGGGGGCAGGTGGTGGACGGTCGTACGAGCAGCCGGTGCAGATCACACGTCCTGGTTATGTGACCACTGACACCAGGCAGATAATCTCTGAAGAGTATTGATAATGGCTAGAGTCACTGCCAATGAGACAGGGAAGTTATGGAAGGGTACAGGAACCGTGGTGTACAAAGGCTGTAATAAATCTAGTCCAGAAGAAAAGAAAAGCTTACAAAAGATTCAGAGAGCTAGGTAATGTTAGAGATCTAGAAGATTATAAGGCTAGCAGGAAAGAGCTTAAGAAGGAAATTAGGAGAGCCAGAAGGGGCCATGAGAAGGCCTTGGTGGGCAGAATTAAGGAAAACCCCAAGGCATTCTACAAGTATGTGAAGAGCAAGAAGATAAGACATGAAAGAATAGGACCTATCCAGTGTGACAGTGGGAAAGTGTGTATGGAACCGGAGGAAACAGCAGAGGTAATTAATGAATACTTTGCTTCAGTATTCACTTTGGAAAAGGATCTTGGTGATTATAGTGATGACACTTGCAGCAGACTGAAAAGCTTGAGCATGTAGATATTAAGAAAGAGGATGTACTGGAGCTTTTAGGAAGCATCAAGTCGGATAAGTCGCCGGGACCGGATGTTGTGAGAGGTGAGGGAGGAGATTGCTGAGCCGCTGGCGATGATCTTTGCATCATCAATGGGGACGGGAGAGGTTCCCGAGGATTGGAGGGTTGTGGATGTTATTCCTTTATTTTAGAAAGGGAGTAGAGATAGCCCAGGAAATTATAGACTAGTGAGTCTTACCTCAGTGGTTGGTAAGTTGATGGAAAAAATCCTGAGAGGCAGGATTTATGAACATTTGGAGAGGTATAATATGATTAGGAATAGTCAACATGGCTTTGTCAAGGGCAGGCCGTGCCTTACGAGCCGGGTTGAACTTTTTGAAGATGTGACTAAACACAGTGATGAAGGTAGAGCAGTAGATGTAATGTTTATCGATTTCAGCAAGGCATTTGATAAGGTACCCCATGCAAGGCTTATTGAGAAAGTAAGGAGGCATGGGATCCAAGGGGACATTGCTTTGTGGATCCTGAACTGGCTTGCCCACAGAAGGCAAAGAGTGGTTGTAGATGGGTCATATTCTGCACAGAGGTCGGTCACCAGTGGTGCACCTCAGGGATCTGTTCTGGGACCCCTACTCTTTATGATATTTATAAATGGCCTGGATGAGGAAGTGGAGGGATGGGTTAGTAAGTTTGTTGATTACACAAAGGTTGGAGGTGTTGTGGATAGTGTGGAGGGCTGTCAGAGGTTACAGTGAGACATTGATAAGATGCAAAACTGAGTTGAGAAGTAGCAGATGGAGTTCAACCCAGATAAGTGTGAGGTGGTACAGTTTGGTAGGTCAAATATGATGGCAGAATATAGTATTAATGGTAAGACTCTTGGCAGTGTGGAGGATCAGAGAGATCTTGGGGTTCGAGTCCATAGGATGCTCAAAGCAGCTGCGCAGGTTGACTCTGTGGTTAAGAAGGTGTACGGTGTATTGGCCTTCATCAATTATGAAATTGAGTTTAGGAGCTGAGAGGTAATGTTGCAGCTATATAGGACCCTGGTCAGACCCCACTTGGAGTACTGTGCTCAGTTCTGGTCGCCTCACTACAGGAAGGATGTGGAAGCCATAGAAAGGGTGCAGAGGAGATTTACAAGGATGTTGCCTGGATTGGGAAGCATGTCTTATGAGAATAGGTTGAGTGAACTTGGCCTTTTCTCCTTGGAGTGAAGGAGGATGAGAGTTGACCTGATAGAGATATACAAGATGATGAGAGACATTGATTGTGTGGATAGTCAGAGGCTTTTCCCCAGGGCTGACATGTTTGCCACTGGTTTAAGGTGCTGGGGAATAGGTACGGAGGAGATGTCAGGGGTAAATGTTTTACTCAGAGAGTGGTGAGTGCATGGAATGGGCTGTCGGCAATGGTGGTGGAGGCGGATATGATAGAGTCTTTGAAGAGGCTTTTTAGGTAGGTACATGGAGCTTAGTAAAATAGAGGGCTATGGGTAAGCCTAGTGATTTCTAAGGTAGGGACGTGCTCGGCACAACTTTGTGGGCCGAAGGACCTGTATTGTGCTGTAGGTTTTCTTTGTTTCTATGCCTAGAAGAAGGCAATGGCAAACTACTTCTGTAGAAAAATTTGCCAAGAACAATCACAGTCAAGACCATGGTTGCCCACGTCATACAACACAGCATGTAATGATGATGTCATATTACACGACACATAATGATGTCATACGGCACAGCACGTAGTGAATGAATGAACCACAACGGAAGAACAATGAGATATTACCAACTTAGGATGTTGCGTGATTTGGAGAGGAACTTAATGGCAGTGGTTAAAAATTCAAAGTAAATCTACTATCAAAGTACATTTGTCACCCCCTGAAGAGGGCCACGATGTTACTGTAGGGTTTGGAGGTTTGCGTGCCTCAATGTCCTGGAGAGATAAGTTGTCTGGAGTCAGGGCTTTGCTCTTCAGCTCTTGGAAGGGTCACCCAGGCCAAACAGGTCAAAGGGTAGAGTCCAGACCAAGAGTGGTCCACCGGTCCTCCAGGTTCAGGGGTTCAGCTCACGGCTAACAACCCTGACGTGTCAAACAAACCATTATGGAAACAGCAATGAAGAATCCTTACATCAGAGTGTGACGGTATTCCTGAGTCTCCACCCGGGACGTGCACGGCCGACAGTAGTGAAAACCGAGAGGAAGCTGCCGACAGAATGAAGGGAGTCCTGAACACAGCCAAGACAAAGATTTTAGACAGAGATGGGGGACCTTCATTGCTGCCCAAAACACCAGCAGCATAATGGGCGGTAACTAAAATATATCACCATATAGAATGCTGAGATTCATTTTCTTGTGGGCATTCACAGTAAGTTCAAAGAGGAAAACCAGACACATCAAAGACGAACAAGCTGCCAGAGTGCAGAGGACAATGAATCAGGCAAATACAAAAAAGGAGAAAATAAGGCAAAATAATACTAATAAAGGATGCGAGAAGGCACATTGACAATGCTGGGGTTTCAGTCTGGGGGTGTGGAAGATGCATTGGTGTGTCTGCACCCGTGGTGCAGAAGTGTATCTGTGCATACAGGGCTCTGACTGACAAAGGAACACAATATTTATTGATAGATCAATGGCTTAATGAGACTGTGGCAATGGAGAACACTGCAATTACAGCTCACATGGGCTCGAAATGGGTGGTAACTCACTAATGTTTCCAGTGGTTATTGTGTCAGCTGGATTGTAATTAAACCCACAACTTATTATTTTTCAACTGAATCAGCAATTTCAATTCTTACTTACCAGGTCCAAGATTTACATAAAGAGACAGGAACATCCCCCACTGCACACAACGAGTAATACTTAGATTACACATGCACAGAATGCCAAGGCAACTCGGCAGGCCAGGCAGGAGCTATGGAAGTGAGAAAGCAGAGA
Source organism: Hypanus sabinus (assembly GCF_030144855.1). NCBI lineage: Eukaryota > Metazoa > Chordata > Chondrichthyes > Myliobatiformes > Dasyatidae > Hypanus > Hypanus sabinus. The sequence goes on from NC_082716.1 coordinate 109,284,267, forward strand.
ACACTCTTCTGGACTGGACAGGAAGGGAGAAGATGCCAGCATAGAAAGATGGGGGGGGGGGGTGGGAAAGGAGGATAGCAGGAAGGTGATGGGTGAAGCTTGGTGGGTGGGTGTATAATCGAACTGTTTAATACTGTTTGATTTCAACCGTTAAGAGAAAATTGGGTAAGTGCATGGACGGCTATGGTTAAGGCACAGGTCAATGATACTGGGCACAATAATAGTTGAGTATTTTCTAGATGGACTAAACGGCCTGTTTCTGTGCTACGAATCACTGGTGCCTGGCATAAAACACAAAGAGTACAGACTGGGACGGGAAAGGAAATATAGGAATGCAGGTCTGTGTACGGGAATTTAAATATTCTGTTGAAAGATCTGCAGAAATGCTGGACATAGTCCGGTCCATCACAGGAAAATCCCAACTCAACACTGAGCACATCTACAAGGTGAGCTGCCACAAGAAATCAGCATCCATCATCAAGGATCCCCATCATCCAGGACATGCTCTCTTCTCGCTGCTGCCATCAGACAGGAGGTAAAGGAGCATCAGGTCCCACAACACCAGGTTTAGGAACAGTTATTACCCCACAACCATCAGGCTCCTGAACCAGTGTGGATAACTTCACTCACCACAATCAATCTCAGGTCCCACACCACCAGGTTCAGGAACAGTTATTACCCCACAACCAACAGGCTCCTGAGTAGGTGTAGATAATTTTACTCACCACAATGAGCCTCAGGTCGCACACCACAAAGTTGAGGAACAGTTATTACCCCACAACCATCAGGCTCCTGAACCAGTGTGGATAACTTCACTCACCACAATCAATCTCAGGTCCCACACCACCAGGTTCAGGAACAGTTATTACCCCACAACCAACAGGCTCCTGAGTAGGTGTAGATAATTTTACTCACCACAATGAGCCTCAGGTCGCACACCACAAAGTTGAGGAACAGTTATTACCCCACAACCATCAGGCTCCTGAACCAGTGTGGATAACTTCACTCATCACATTGAGCCTCAGGTCCCACACCACCAGGTTCAGGAACAGTTATTACCCCAGAACCATCAGGATCATGAAAAGGTGTGGATAACTTCACTCACCACATTGAGCCTCATATCCCACAACACCAGCTTCAGGAACAGTTATTACCCCAGAATCATCAGGCTCCGAAAACGGGGTGGATAACTTCACTCACCACGATGAGATTCAGTTACCTCAGCACCAGGTTCAGTAACAGTTATTACCCCACAACTATCAGGTTCCACAATCAGTGTGGATAGGTTCACTCACCACAATGAGCCTCAGGTCCCACACCACCAGGTTCAGGATCAGCTATTACCCCACAACCATCAGGCTCTTGAACCAGTGTGGATAACTTCACTCACCACAATGAGCCTCAGTTCCCACACCACCAGGTTCAGGAACAGTTATTACCCCACAACCATCAGGCTCCTGAACCAGTGTGGATAACTTCACTCACCACAATGAGCCTCAGGTCCCACACCACCAGGTTCAGGAATGGTTATTACCGCACAACTATCAGGCTCCTGAACCAGTGTGGATAACTTCACTCACCACAATGAGCCTCAGGTCCCACACCACCAGGTTCAGGAACAGTTATACCAAATAACCATCAGGCTCCTGAATCAGTGTGGATAACTTCACTAAACACAATGAGCCTCAGGACCCACAAACCCAGGTTCAGGAACAGTTATTACATCACAACCATCAGGCTCCTGAATTAGTGTGGATAACTTCACTCACCAGAATGAGCCTCAGGTCCCACACCACCAGGTTCAGGAACAGTTATTACCCCACAACCATCAGGCTCCTGAACCGGTGTGGATAACTTCACTCACCACAATGAGCCTCAGGTCCCACACAACCAGGTTCAGGAACAGTTATTACCCCACAGCCATCAGTCTCATGTACCAGTGTGGATAACTTCACTCACCAGAATGAGCCTCAGGGCCCACATCACCAGGTTCAGGAACAGTTATTACCCCTCAACCATTAGGCTCCTGAACCAGTGTGGATAACTTCCCTCACCACAATGAGCCTCAGGTCCCACACCACCTGGTTCAGGAACAGTTACTACGCCACAATCATCAGGCTCCTGAACCAGTGTGGATAACTTCACTCACCACAATGAGCCTCAGGTCCCACACCACCAGGTTCAGGAACAGTTATTACCCCTCAACCATTAGGCTCCTGAAAAGGTGTGGTTAACTTCACGCAGCACAATGAGCCTCAGGTCCCACATCACCAGGTTCAGGAAAAGTTATTACCCCACAACCATCAGTCTCTTGAACCGGGGTGGATAACTTCACTCACCACAATGATCCTCAGCTCCCTCACCACCAGGTTGAAAACAGTTATTACCCACAATCGTGTGCCTCCTGAATCAGTGTGGATATCTTCACTCACCACAATGAGCCTCAGGTCTTACACCACCAGGTTCAGAAACAGTTATTACCCCACAACCATCATGCTCCTGAACCAGTGTGGATATCTTCACTCACCACAATTAGCCTCAGTTCCCTCAGCACCAGGTTCTGTAACAGTTATTACCCCAGAACCATCAGGCTCTGGAATCAGTGTGTATAACTTCACTGACCACAATGAGCCTCAGGTCCCACACCACCAGGTTCAGGAACAGTTATTACCCCACAACCATCAGGCTCCTGAACCAGTGTGGATAACTTCACTCACCACAATGAGCCTCAGGTCCCACACCACCAGGTTCAGGAACAGTTATTACCCCACAACCATCCGGCTCCTTAACCAGTGTGGATAACTTCACTCACCACAATGAACCTCATGTCCAACTTCACCAGGTTCAGGAACAGATATTACCCCAAAACCATCAGGCTCCTGAATTACTGTGGATAACTTCACTCACCACAATGAGCCTCAGGTCCCACACCACCAGGTTCAGGAACAGTTATTACCCCACAATCATCAGGCTCCTGAACCAGTGTGGATAACTTCACTCACCACAATGAGCCTCAGGTCCCACACCATCAGGTTCAGGAACAGTTATTACCCCACAAACCATCCGGCTCCTGAACCGGTGTAACGTCGACGCAGGTTCACGGGTTGGCTGAGTGAGTCAGAAAACACTGGCTACATATAAGCACATTAAACATTTGTTTACCAACAATAAAGCATTCGACCGAACATCCAAGTCTCCCCAAAGTTGCCCAGACTACAAAACTAAATATTGAGCAAGCAGGTGCTTAGCTAAGAGTGTGAACGGGTCTTCTGTGTCTGAACGTCCCTTCCCAGTGGTCCTTTAGCACCGGTCACGGCCTCAGTGTGAATAGTGGCCTGCAGAGAGACCGGGCCTCCTTCACCGGCTGCTCTTACACCCTGAGGTGCCTGAAACCAGACACCGGAGCTGCCGCACACAAGGGAACCAATGGGAATGAGCTGCTGCATCCTTCAAGAGGGCCAGTCGGTGACCGGCACGGCGCAAGCGGCTTTCGACCGACGAGCAAACACCGGCGCGTGACAACCTGCATGGATAATTCCACTTACCACAATTCTGAACCAATTCCACAACCAATTTTCTTACTTTCAAGGGCTCTGCAACTCAGGTTCCCAGTATTTATTTATTTATGTATCTATTTCTTTTTCGCGTGTACCGCAGAAGCTGCAATATACACGTCATTTGCTTCAACAACTTAAGGAGTTGCACCATCAATAACTCTAGGGGTCTGGAAGTGAACGATAGGCTTTCATTAACAGCAAAAGGGAGCACGGCATCTCGAAGACTGAGGGAGGAGCCAGAGGAGCAGCCAGCGAGGGACGTGTCCAGACAGGTAGACATCGTTCACCACACGATGTGCTGGGGCAACCAACACATTCTGGCACTACAAAACAGAACACGTCTTTTAAGATTTTAAGTTGCACTATTTGGCTTCTTTTGCACATTGGTTCTTCATCAATCTTCTTTAAATGTGCTCTCCATGTTGTTCCTCTCCTTGTGAGGATCCTTGTCATTTCTTTAGCATTCGTCTCTGTTTTTTTATGAGGCCGATTTTCTGCCTCCGAGGGAAAGTGTGCAAGGATCCGGCCGGATTCGAGCCCGTGATCACTCGCCTTGACGTCTGGAGCAGATGCCACTGCACCACTAGCCCGCATGTGTTTATGTATAGTTTTCCATAAACTCTATCGTATTTCTTTATTTTTCACTAAATTCCTGCAGGAAAATGAATTTCAGGGAGGTTGTTTGCTGGTTGAATGCCCAAGTTGGTGAGGACTCCCATCGATTCTATTACAGTTATATTTCTCTCATGGAGTTACTGAACCCGAAATGAACCTCAGGTTTGTAGATGCTGACACGTGTCTATTTTGAAAACCTAGAACAATACAGCACAGGAACAGGCCATTCAGTGCACAGTGTCGTGCTGAACCGGCTTAAAAGCAAATCGAGAACTGTAGCGATGCGCTGAAATAACGACACGCAGTCGGTAAGTCACTTCGAGACTAGTTTATTCAAACTTCGCGGTGCTGGCATTTAATCCTGAGTGCCCGCCCTCTCCGGGCGGAAATTACGTCGGAGGTACATAACGCCGCGCGCTGGCTATTTGTGAGCCGGTGCGCCTGCGCAGAAAGTGGGCAATAACGAAAACTTACCGCCTCCAGGCTGCCAGGACGATGGGGCAAGGTTGGCCAGTAGCCACGTCGCACAGGAGGGTCCTATCACCTGGGGCGATGAGAAAGTCCTGCAGCTGCAAACCCAAGACTGCGGTCCTGTAGATGGGCATCTCGTCGTCTGCCTGCTGCGCCTCCGCCAGTGCTGCATTGTCCACCCCCAGGGACAGGGCCTGGACAGCTGGTCTGGAGAGTGCGTCCGCCATGACAATGTCCTTTCCTGATACATGCTGGATGTCCGTCGTGTACTCGGAGATGTAGGACAGATGACGCTGCTGGCGAGCCGACCAGAGATCGGACACCTTCGTGAACGCGAAGGTCAACGGTTTGTGGTCCGTGAACGCGGTGAACGGCCTGCCTTCTAAGCAGTACCTGAAATGCCGGATTGCCAGATACAGTGCCAACAGCTCCTGGTCGAAAGCACTGTACTTGAGTTTGGGTGGTCGTAGGTGCTTGTTGAAGAACGCCAGGGGTTGCCAGTGCCCCTCGATGAGCTGCTCCAGCACCCCACCGACTGCTGTGTCGGATGCGTCCACTGTGAGGGCGGTTGGAACGTCCGTTCTGGGGTGCACCAGCATCGCGGCATCTGCCAAGGCTTCCTTGGCTTTAACGAAAGTGGCTGCGGCCTCCTCGTCCCAAGTAATGTCCGTGCCTTTACCCGACATCAGGGTGTACAAAGGGAACATGATATGGGCTGCTGAGGGGAGGAAATGGTGGTAGAAGTTCACCATACCAACGAACTCCTGCAGCCCTTTGACTGTGTTGGGCCGGGCAAAGTGGCGGATCGCGTCTATCTTGGCGGGCAGAGGTATTGTCCCATCTTTGGTAATCCTGTGGCCCAGGAAGTCGATGGTATTGAGATCGAACTGGCATTTGGCTGGGTTGATCATGAGGCCGAAATCACTCAGGCGGGAGTAGAGCTGGCGGAGGTGGGGCAGATGCTCCTGACGACTACTGATGGCTATGAGGATGTCGTCCAAGTAGATGAACGCAAAGTCCAGGTCGCATCCCACCGTGTCCATTAACCGCTGGAACATCTGTGCGGCATTCTTCAGGCTGAACGGCATTCAGAGGAACTCGAACATGCCGAACGGGGTGATGAATGCTGCTCTGGGGATGTCTTCAGGGTGCGCCGGGATTTGATGGTATCCCCGGACGAGGTCTACTTTGGAAAAGATTCTTGCCCCGTGCAGGTTTGCTGCAAAGTCCTGTATGTGCGGCACGGGGTAGCGGTCCGGTGTGGTAGCCTCGTTCAGTCTGCGGTAGTCACCGCACGGTCTCCAACCCCCGGCTGCTTTGGGCACCATGTGCAGGGGGGAGGCCCATGGGCTGTCGGACCTCCGTACGATCCCCAATTCCTCCATCCCCTTGAACTCCTCCTTCGCCAGGCGGAGCTTTTCCAGGGGGAGCCTTCGTGCGCGGGCGTGGAGGGGAGGTCCCTTGGTCGGGATGTGGTGCTGTACGCCGAGTCGGGGCATGGCTGCCCTGAACTGCGGTGCCAGAATCGATGGAAAGTCCGCCAGGAGTCTGGTGAATTCGTTGTCCGACAGCGTGATGGAGTCCAGGTGTGGGGCCGGCAACTTGGCTTCACCCAGGGAGAACGTCTGGAAAGTCTCGGCATGTACCAGTCTTTTCCCTTGCAAGTCGACCAGCAGGCTGTGAGCTGGCAAGAAGTCCAGGAGTGGTTGGGCCACGGCGGCCAGTGTGAAGTCCCACGTAAACTGGCTGGCGCCGACCTGCAGCTGCACAGTGTGGGTGCCGTAGGTCCGTATCGTGCTTCCGTTTGTGGGCTTCAGGGTGGGTCCTGGCTTCCTGTTGCGGGTGTCATACCCCGTCGGGGGAAAGGCGCTGATCTCCACTCTGGAGTCGACCAAGAAGCGGTGTCCCGACTGTTTGTCCCGGACGTACAAGAGGCTGTCAATAGTCATTAGTGGCAGCTGGCCCAGGCCCTTGCAGGGTGGGCGACAACGGCGGGCTTTTGTGCCCCACCGCTGGTGGTAGAAACACCACTGTTCACTGGCCGCCTCACTCCTGCCTCGGTGTTGTGTGCGCCCCCCTGCCGGGCCTGGTCTGACTGACAGACGCCACGCTCTCCCACTTGAGTTTCCACAGTACGTCTGCCCGGACCGCCACCTTCCGGGGGTCACAGAAATCTGCGTTGGTCAGCAGCAGATGTATGTTCTTGGGCAGTTGCTCCAGGAACGCTTGCTCGAAAATGAGGCATCTTGTTCATCAATGCTGACGGCAGCCTGTCTCCCAAACCGTCCAGGCAAAGTAGGCAGGCACCCTGCTCACACCGTGACAGGCCAAAGGTCCCAATGAGCAGCACTTTGAATGCTTCATATTTGCCTTCTTCCGGGTGCGACTGTGTGAAATCCACAACCTGGGCGGCCGTCTCCTGGTCAAGGGCGCTCACCACGTGGTAGTAACGCGTGGAATCAGAGGATACTACCTCACTACAGCAACCCGACTCACAACCCTCATCACTGCCTCACTACAGCAACCCTACTCACAACCCTCATCACTGCCTGACTACAGCAACCCGACTCACAACCCTCATCACTGCCTGACTACAGCAACCCGACTCACAACCCTCATCACTGCCTCACGTCAGCAACCCGACTCACAACCCTCATCACTGCCTCACTACAGCAACCCTACTCACAACCCTCATCACTACCTTACTACAGCAACCCGACTCACAACCCTCATCACTGCTTCACGACAGTAATCCAACTCCCAACCCTCATCACTGCCTCACTACAGCAACCCGACTCACAACCCTCATCACTGCTTCACGACAGTAATCCAACTCCCAACCCTCATCACTGCCTGACTACAGCAACCCTACTCACAACCCTCATCACTTCCTCACTACAGCAACACAACTCACAACCCTCATCACTGCCTCACGTCAGCAACCCAACTCACAACCCTCATCACTGCCTCACTACAAGAACCCTACTCAAAACCCTCATCACTGCCTCACTAAAAGAACCCTACTCACAACCCTCATCACTGCCTGACTACAGCAACCCTACTCACAACCCTCATCACTGCTTCACTACAGCAACCCAACTCACAACCCTCATCACTGCCTGACTACGGCAACCCTACTCACAACCCTAAACACTGCCTGACTACAAGAACCCTACTCACAACCCTCATCACTGCCTCATGTCAGCAAACCAACTCACAAGCCTTATCACTGCATCACTACAGCAGCCCTACTCACAACCATCATCACTGCCTCACGTCAGGAACCCAACTCACAACCCTCATCACTGCCTCACGTCAGCAACCCTACCTACAACCCTCATTACTGCCTCACTATAGCAAACCAACTCCCAACCCTAATCACTGCCTCACTACAGCAACCGTACTCACAACACTCATCACAGCCTCACGTCAGGAACCCAACTCACAACCCTCATCACTACCTCACAAAAGCAACCCTACTGACAACACTAATCACTGTCTCGGTACAGCAACCCAACTCACAACCCTCATCACTGCCTCATGACAGCAACCCTACACAGAATCTTCATCACTGCCTCACTACAGCAACCAAACTCACAACCTTCATCACTGCGTCACGTCAGCAACCCAACTCACAACCCTCATCACTGCCTCACTACAGCAACCCTACTCACAACCCTAATCACTGCCTCACTACAGCAACCCTACTCACAACCCTAATCACTGCCTCACTACAGCAACCCTACTCACAACCCTAATCACTGCCTCACTACAGCAACCCTACTCACAACCCTAATCACTGCCTCACTATAGCAACCCAACTCACATCCCTATTCACTGCCTCACTACAGCAACCCAACTCACAACCCTCATCACTGCTTCACAACATCCACCCAACTCATAACACTCACCACTGCTTCAGTACAGCAACCGTACTCACAACCCTCATCACTGCCTCACGTCAGCAACCCTACTCACAACCCTCATCACTGCCTCAGTACAGCAACCCTACTCACAACCATAATCACTGCCTCACGTCAGCAACCCAACTCACAACCCTCATCACAGCCTCACGTCAGGAACCCAACTCACAACCCTCATCACTGCCTCACGTCAGCAACCCTACCTACAACACTCATCACTGCCTCAAGTCAGCAACACATCCCACAACCCTCATCACTGCCTCAAGTCAGCAACACAACTCACAACCCTCATCACTGCCTCACGTCAGCAACCCAACTCACAACCCTCATCACTACCTCACAAAAGCAACCCTACTCACAACACTAATCACTGTCTCGGTACAGCAACCCAACTCACAACCCTCATCACTGCCTCATGACAGCAACCCTACACAGAATCTTCATCACTGCCTCACTACAGCAACCGTACTCACAACCTTCATCACTGCGTCACGTCAGCAACCCAACTCACAACCGTAATCACTGCCTCACTACAGCAACCCAACTCACAAACCTAATCAATGCCTCACTACAGCAACCCTACTCACAACCCTAATCACTGCCTCACTACAGCAACCCAACTCACAAACCTAATCACTGCCTCACTACAGCAACCCTACTCACAACCCTCATCACTGCCTCAGTACAGCAACCCTACTCACAACCCTCATCACTGCCTCACTACAGCAACCCTACTCACAACCCTAATCACTGCTTCACTACAGCAACCCAACTCACAACTCTCATCACTGCCTCAGTACAGCAATCCAACTCACAACCCTCATCACTGCCTCACTACGGCAACCCTACTCACAACCCTAATCACTGCCTTACTATAGCAACCCAACTCACATCCCTATTCACTGCCTCACTACAGCAACCCAACTCACAACCCTCATCACTGCCTCACGTCAGCAACCCTACTCACAACCCTCATCACTGCCTCACTACAGCAACCCAACTCACAACCCTCATCACTGACTCACTACAGCAACCCTACTCACAACCATAATCACTGCCTCACTACAGCAACCCTACTCACAACCCTCATCACTGCCTCACGTCAGCAACCCAACTCACAACCCTCATCACTGCCTCACTACAGCAACCCTACTCACAACCCTCATCACTGCCTCACGTCAGCAACCCAACTCACAACCCTCATCACTGCCTCACTACAGCAACCCTACTCACAACCCTCATCACTGCCTCAGTACAGCAACCCTACTCACAACCATAATCACTGCCTCACGTCAGCAACCCAACTCACAACCCTCATCACAGCCTCACGTCAGGAACCCAACTCACAACCCTCATCACTGCCTCACGTCAGCAACCCTACCTACAACACTCATCACTGCCTCAAGTCAGCAACACAACTCACAACCCTCATCACTGCCTCAAGTCAGCAACACAACTCACAACCCTCATCACTGCCTCACGTCAGCAACCCAACTCACAACCCTCATCACTACCTCACAAAAGCAACCCTACTCACAACACTAATCACTGTCTCGGTACAGCAACCCAACTCACAACCCTCATCACTGCCTCATGACAGCAACCCTACACAGAATCTTCATCACTGCCTCACTACAGCAACCCTACTCACAACCCTCATCACTGCCTCACTACAGCAACTGTACTCACAACCTTCATCACTGCGTCACGTCAGCAACCCAACTCACAACCGTAATCACAGCCTCACTACAGCAACCCTACTCACAACCCTAATCACTGCCTCACGTCAGCAACCCAACTCACAACCCTAATCACTGCCTCACTACAGCAACCCAACTCACAAACCTAATCACTGCCTCACTACAGCAACCCTACTCACAACCCTAATCACTGCCTCACTACAGCAACCCAACTCACAAACCTAATCACTGCCTCACTACAGCAACCCTACTCACAACCCTCATCACTGCCTCACTACAGCAACCCTACTCACAACTCTAATCACTGCTTCACTACAGCAACCCAACTCACAACTCTCATCACTGCCTCAGTACAGCAATCCAACTCACAACCCTCATCACTGCCTCACTACGGCAACCCTACTCACAACCCTAATCACTGCCTCACTATAGCAACCCAACTCACATCCCTATTCACTGCCTCACTACAGCAACCCAACTCACAACCCTCATCACTGCCTCACGTCAGCAACCCTACTCACAACCCTCATCACTGCCTCACTACAGCAACCCAACTCACAACCCTCATCACTGACTCACTACAGCAACCCTACTCACAACCATAATCACTGCCTCACTACAGCAACCCTACTCACAACCCTCATCACTGCCTCACTACAGCAACCCTACTCACAACCCTCATCACTGCCTCAATACAGCAACCCTACTCACAACCCTCATCACTGCCTCACGTCAGCAACCCAACTCACAACCCTAATCACTGCCTCACTACAGCAACCCTACTCACAACCCTCATCACTGCCTCACTACAGCAACCCTACTCACAACCCTCATCACTTCCTCACTACAGCAACACAACTGACAACCTTCATCAATGCCTCACTACGGCAACCCTACTCACAACCCTAATCACAGCCTCACTACAGCAACCAAACTCACAAACCTCATCTCTGCTTCACAACAGCAACCCATCTCACAATCCTCATTACTGCCTCACGTCAGCAACCCAACTCGCAACCCTCATCACTGCCTCACTATGGCAACTCAACTCACAACCGTAATCACTGCCTCACTACAGCAACCCAACTGACAACCTTAAGCACTGCCTCACTACAGCAATCCTACTCACAACCCTCATCACTGCCTTACTACAGCAACCCAACTCACAACCCTCATCACTGCCTCACTACAGCAACCCAACTCACAACCCTAATGACTGCCTTACTACAGGAACCCTACTCACAACCCTCATCACTGCCTGACTACGGCAACCCAACTCACAACCGTAATCACTAACTCACTACAGCAACCCTACTCACAACCGTAATCACTAACTCACTACAGCAACCCTACTCACAACCCTCATCACTGCCTCACCACAGCAACCCTACTCACAACCCTCATCACTGCCTCACTACAGCAACCAAACTCACAAACCTCATCTCTGCTTCACAACAGCAACCCAACTCACAACCCTCATTACTGCTTCACGTCAGCAACCCAACTCGCAACCCTCATCAATGCCTCACTATGGCAACTCAACTCACAACCGTAATCACTGCCTCACTACAACAACCCTTCTCACAACCCTCATCACTGACTCACTACAGCAACCCAACTCACAACCCTCATCACTGCCTTACTACAGCAACCCAACTCACAACCCTAATGACTGCCTCACTACAGCAACCCAACTCACAACCCTCATCACTGCCTCACTACAGCAACCCAACTCTCAACCCTAATGACTGCCTTACTACAGGAACCCTACTCACAACCCTCATCACTGACTCACTACAGCAACCCAACTGACAACCGTCATCACTGCCTCACTACAGCAATCCTACTCACAACCCTCATCACTGCCTCACTACAGCAACCCAACTCACAACCCTCATCACTGCCTCACTACAGCAACCCAACTCACAACCCACATCACTGCCTGACTACGGCAACCCAACTCACAACACTAATCACTGTCTCAGTACAGCAACCCTACTCACAACCGTAATCACAAACTCACTACAGCAACCCTACTCACAACCCTCAACACTGCCTCAGTACTGCAGTCCTACTCACAACCCTAATCACAGCCTCACGTCAGCAACCCAACTCACAACCCTCATCACTGCCTCAATACAGCAACCCAACTGACAATCTTCATCACTGCCTGACTACAGCAATCCTACTCACAAACCTCATCACTGCTTCACGTCAGCAACCCAACTCACAACCCTAATGACTGCCTCACTACAGCAACCCAACTCACAACCCTCATCACTGCCTCACTACAGCAACCCAACTCACAACCCTAATGACTGCCTTACTACAGGAACCCTACTCACAACCCTCATCACTGACTCACTACAGCAACCCAACTGACAACCTTAAGCACTGCCTGACTACAGCAATCCTACTCACAAACCTCATCACTGCTTCACGTCAGCAACCCAACTCACAACCCTCATCCCTGCCTCACTACGGCAACCCAGCACACAACCGTAATCACTGTCTTACTACAGCAACCCTACTCACAACCCTCATCACTGCCTCACTACAGCAATCCTACTCACTCTCTCACTACAGCAACCCTACTCACAAACCTCATCTCAGCATCACAACAGCAACCCAACTCACAACCCTCATCACTGCCTCACTGCAGCAACCCAACTCACAACCCTCATCAATGCCTCACTACGGCAACCCTACTCACAGCCCTAATCACTGCCTCACTACAGCAACCCAACTCCCAACCCTCATCACTGCCTGACTACAGCAACCCTACTCACAACTCTCATCACTGCCTCACGTCAGGAACCCAACTCACAAACCTCATCACTGCCTCACGTCAGCAACCCTACCTACAACCCTCATCACTGCCTCAATACAGCAACCCTACTCACAACCCTCATCACTGCCTCAATACAGCAACCCAACTCACAACCCTCATCACTGCCTCACGTCGACAATCCAACTCACAACCCTCATCACTGCCTCACGTCGACAACCCAACTCACAACCCTCATCACTGTCTCACGTCAGCAAACATACTCACAACCCTCATCACTGCCTCACTACAAGAACCCTACTCAAAACCCTCATCACTGCCTCACTAAAAGAACCCTACTCACAACCCTCATCACTGCCTGACTACAGCAAACATACGCACAACCCTAATCACTGCCTCACTACAGCAACCCTACTCACAACCCTAATCACTGCCTCACTACAGCAACCCAACTCACAACTCTCATCACTGCTTCACGTCAGCAACCCAAGACACAACCGTCATCACTGCCTCACTACAGCAACCCAACTCACAACCCTCATCACTGCCTCACGTCTGCAACCCAACTCACAACCCTCATCACTGCCTCGGTACAGCAACCCAACTCACAACCCTCGTCACTGCCTGACTACAGCAACCCTATTCACAACCCTCATCACTGCCTGACTACAGCAACCCTACTCACAACCCTCATCACTGCCTCGGTACAGCAACCCAACTCACAACCCTCATCTCTGCCTCAGTACAGCAACCCTACTCACAACCCTCATCACTGCCTCACGTCAGCAACCCTACTCACAACCCTCATCACTGTCTCGGTACAGCAACCCTACTCACAACCCTCATCACTGCCTCGGTACAGCAACCTTCTGGACTACAATGGACTTTGTTACTTCTTGTTCTAATTGTCATGTCAATGCCCAAGTTCATGCGGACCTTCTTTGGACGGATTCATTGAGTATGCCCGCTAGAAAGATGTATCTCCGGAATGATTGGGAAAAGGTGGTTGGGTCGAGTTGTTCTCCGATCTTTGCTATTGACTGGCAAGTGTTTCCTCACAGCGCACTGACCATGTCTTCTCCTATGGTGACAAAATGTTTGCAAGATTGGAGAGCCATGAATCTCAGATAGTCTTCGATAGCATAGGTGTATTTTGACCTTTGAACTTATCGTTGACATCTCCGCGTGGATGCTTCTTATCTGACGCTCTGTTCCTGCGATCAGGAAATTTTTCATTGAGGCAATGCATGTGCACTCAGTGGCCACTCGGTGTTTCCTCCTGCTGCTGGACCCTATCCAGTTCAAGGTTTGACGTGTTTTACGTTCAGAGATGCTTGTCAGCACACCACTGTTGTAACGTGTGGTTATTTGAGCTACTGTCACCTTCCTGTCAGCTTGAACCAGTCTGGCCATTCTCCTCTGACCTCTCTCATTAACAAAGCATTTTCACCCACAGAACTGTATTTTGTTTTTCACTCCATTCTCCATGTAACTATATAACCCAGGATGCTGAGAGATATTGTAGGATGTGGTGGGACACATCATCAGTGTCGTAACCTGGGATCGTCGGGGGTTTCGGGACTTTCAACATCAGACACTCTTGTCCAGGCGACCTGTCCAGGTTCGTCAGGCCCCGGCTGATGTCCCAGCAGCAATGGTCCACAGGTCCAACCTGTTATCTGTCGCTACCCAGAGGCTTGTTCAACAGCCTCTGTGACGGTCCTGGTGGCTCTTTTCTTTGGAGTCTCATTAATGCCAAGGAGAGAGTAGGTTCTGAACGATGAGCAGCCAGCAAAAACCTCCACACCCCATTTCTATAGGCTCATACCATGCCCTTCACCCCTGTCTTTGGCACTGCTCTACCCGCTCCTGGAATTTGGCCTTCTTGTGCTCAAATGTCTCTGCAATATGGTCTTCCCAAGGAACTGTCAGTCCTACCATGACCACCTGCTTTGAGGTTGGGCCTCAGGGATTATAATGTGATGAAGACAGGGAGCCTGATGGTTGTGGGATAATAACTGTTCCTCAACCTGGTGGTGTGGGACCTGAGGCTCATTGTGGTGAGTGAAGTTATCCACACTGGTTCAGGAGCCTGATGGTTGTGGGGTAATAACTTCCTGAACCTGGTGGTGTGGGACCTGAGGCTCATTGTGGTGAGTGAAGTTATCCACACTGGTTCAGGAGCCTGATGGTTGTGGGGTAATAACTTCCTGAACCTGGTGGTGTGGGACCTGAGGCTCATTGTGGTGAGTGAAGTTATCCACACTGGTTCAGGAGCCTGATGGTTGTGGGGTAATAACTTCCTGAACCTGGTGGTGTGGGACCTGAGGCTCATTGTGGTGAGTGAAGTTATCCACACTGGTTCAGGAGCCTGGTGATTGAAATAAACCAACCACACTGGAATCCCACTAGCTGAAAATACTTCCCTCATTTCTTTCTCTCTGTTTCACTGAGAACAGAATCTCCAGGAACATCCACGCCAGCGCTTGTGGGATTATTGGCGTTTTTAAAATGTTCTGGAGCCTTGGTGGGAAAGTTGCATTCAGGGTCAGACTGAAGAACTCCCATCTGTTTGCTGAAACTGAGCTAGCCTCACCTCCAGAAAACCCTTCGCCAGATTTAGAGATGTAGAGCTGTAGAGCAGTACGTTCAGAAAGAGGACCTGCCGCACATCTAGGCTGTTCTGACTTCGTATTCTGCCTTGACCCATGGGGAGACATCTGGCCCATAGCCCTGCATACAGACAGACATAGTTTATTGATCCCGAGGGAAATTGGGTGTCGTTACAGCCGCGCCAACCAAGAATAGTGTAGAAATATAGCAAAATAAAACCATAAATAATTAAATAATAAGTTAATCATGCCAAGTGGAAATAAGTCCAGGACCAGCCTATTGGCTCAGAGTGTCTTACACTCCGAGGGAGGAGTTGTAAAGTGTGATGGCCACAGGTAGGAATGACTTCCTATGACACTCAGTGTTGCATCTCGGTGGAATGAGTCTCTGGCTGAATGTACTCCTGTGCCTAACCAGTACATTATGGAGTGGATGGGAGACATTGTCCAAGATGGCATGCAACTTGGACAGCATCCTCTTTTCAGACACCACTGTCAGAGAGTCCAGTTCCAGCCCCACAACATCACTGGCCTTACGAATAATTTTGTTGGTGTCTGCTACCCTCAGCCTGCTGCCCCAGCACACAACAGCAAACATGATAGCACTGGCCACCACAGCCTCGTAGAACATCCTCAGCATCATCCAGCAGACGTTAAAGGACCTCAGTCTCCTCAGGAAGTAGAGATGGCTCTGACCCTTCTTGTAGACAGCCTCAGTGTTCTTTGACCAGTCCAGTTTATTGTCAATTCGTATCCCCAGGTATTTGTAATCCTCCACCATGTCCACACTGACCCCTTGGATGGAAACAGGGGTCACCGGTGCCTTAGCCCTCCTCAGGCCCTCCTCCAAGTCCGAGCTCAAGTTGATAGTCATTCAACTGTATACCGCCAAACGGAACTATGTTCCTCCGGACCAAGGTGCACATCACAGATCGCTTTCCCGTGATGTTCACTCCACTCTCCGCGATGCTGAGGCTGTGAGACTGCTCCAGCTGCCGTGCTTGGTGTCGGCGAGCTTCACAGCAATTTGCCCCACTAATATGATGAACTGAGACCGAGGCTTCGGCCTACCACAGGCTACTCTGGGGATTTTGATCTGAGGACTCGGTTTGATTCGAAATGTCGTTGCTCGTTTCTGTTGTTTGGGTGATTTGTGTGTTTTTTTCTCTTTCTCTGCACTTTGGGTGTTGGTCTTTATTTTTTAAATTGGGTTTCTGGCTTTGCGGCTGCCTGTAAGCAGACTAATCTCAAGGTTATGTGATTTATACATACTTTGATAATAAATGTTCTTTGAATATAGCTCACACACACAACACATATCACCACAAAAAATTAACAAATAATTAGGTTTACAACACAGAACATATAACTCACATACAGTAATATTCCCAGAAATCAATTAACCCACGATAAGGTACATTTACAACACAGGTTAAAAAGTAAACAATGTAACGCTGCTGGTGTTTCACGTGTGTTGAGGCCTGGGTGGTGGCAGGGAGTTCAGTGGTCTCACAGCCTGGGGGAAGAACTGTTTCCCTCCCTAACAGTCCTTGTCCGGTGATATGGTACCTTCTGCCTGAGGTGGGGTGTCAAAGAGATTGTTGGACGGATGGGGGGGATCATTGACAAGGCTGAGGGCTCTGTGTATAAAGTGCTCCTGATAAATACCTCTAATGGGTGAAGAGAGACCCTGATGATCCTCCCAGCTGTCCTCACAGTCATTTGTAGGGACTTGTGGTCAGCTGCCTTGCAGACAGTCAGGACATCCTCGAAGTGCTGCTGTAAAAATTGGTCAGAATGGAGTGGGGGCAGTGGTGCAGCCTCACCCAGTCTCCTCAGGAAGTGGAGATGTTGCTGTACTTTCGTGGCCAAAGAGCTGGCGTTGAGGGATCAGGTGAGAATGTCCATTACGTGCACCTCCAGGAACTCGGTGCTCCTGACTCTCTCCACCGAGGAGCCATTTATGTGCAGTGAGGAGTGTTCACCTGCACCTTCCTTCCTTCGGTCCACAGTCTTGTCCACTTTGAGACTCAGATCATTATTCTTGCACTGCCCTACCTGCTCTCTGCGCGCCATCTCATTGTCGTTGCTGGTGAAGCCAGCCACCGTCGTGTCTTCAGCAAACTTCACGATTCTGTTTGAGCTGGATTGAGCACGCGGCCCTGCGGTGGGTGGGGGGGGGCGGTGCAGTGCACAACATGATGGAGCTTCTGCCTGTGGTCTTTCTATTGAGAAGTCTAGGATCCCATTACTGAGAGAGGTGCTGAGCTCCAACAGGGACAGTTTGAGGGAAGGTTCACCAAGCTGAAGCCGGTAAGCATATCCTGGCTTACGAGGCATCATTTTCCAGGTGGGACAGGATGGAGTGGAGGGCGGAGGCTACGGCATCAGGTGGCCCGATTAAAGTGAGAAGTGAACTGGAAAGGGTCCAGTGTGGCAGGAAGATGGGATTTAATATGATCCATAACCAGCCGCTCAAAGCGTTTCATTATTGCTGAGGTCAGCACCTCTGGACGGTTACTGTCGTACGGATGATGGTGGCCACCTTGAAGCCTGTGGGGACAGTGGACCTTTCCAGAGAGATGTAGAAGATGTCTGTTTGAATAGCTGCTAGCTGGACTGCACAGTCCTTCAGCACGTGACCCGGTTTATTATCAGGCCTCACTGCTTTACGTTTGTTGACCCTGGCTAGGGTCGTCCTCACATCAGCTGCGGACGTCCCCCATCCACGTACTTCTCTTAACTGTTACAATCGAACCCATAGCCACCACTTCTGCCGGCAGTTTGATCCACGCTCTGAACAAAGTCGCTCGTAGAAACATAGAGAACCTACGGCACAATACAGGCCCTTCGGCCCACAAAGCTGTGCCAGACATGTCCTTACCTGAGAAATAGCCCTCTAATTTTCTGAGCTCCATATACTGTCCAGGAGTCTCTTTTAAAAGACCCTATCGTATCTGCCTCCATCACTGTCATTGGCAACCTATTCCACGTACTCACCGCTTTCTGTGTAAAAAGTCCTGGGAAAAAGCCTCTGACTATCCACACGATCAGTGCCTCTCCTCATCTTATACACCTCTATCTGGTCACCTCTCATCCTCCGTTACTCCAAGGAGAAAAAACCGATTTCACTCAACCTATTCTCATAAGGCATGCTCCCCAATCCAGGCAACATCCTTGTAAATCTCCTCTGCACCCTTTCTATGGTTTCCACCTCCTTCCTGTGGCAAGGTGACCAGAACTGAACAGAACAGTTCCCCCTCAGGTTTCCCTGAAATATTTCACCTTCCACCCAACCTCTGTGGAGAAAGCCTGCTTGCATTTACTGTATCCATCATAGGGTGGAGATATACCTCCGCCATAGGAGGTGTAAGCTGCTTTTCCCCTCTGCTAGCCTACAGGTCACCCTTGGGCAAGGTGTAGCACCTGCTTAGCCCCCCGATCAAGGTCATGTCAAGCGATGGGAGCAGGTGATGGATGGTCATATGAGCAGCTGGTGCATCTCACAAGTCTTGGTGATACCACCAGTAGATGGGTACCTCTCTGACTGGAGGCTTGTGGGTGAGTAGCGTGCCACAGGGATCGGTGCTGGGTCCATTGTTGTTTGTCATCTAAATCAATGATCTGTATGATAATGTGATTAACTGGATCAGCAAATTTGTGGATGGCACCAAGGTTAAGAGTGTGGCCAAGTGGTTAAGGCGTTGGTCTAGTGATCTGAAGGTCGTGAGTTCGAGCCCTAGCCGAGGCAGCGAGTTGTGTCCTTGAGCAAGGCACTTAACCACACATTGCTCCAGTCCACCCAGCTGAAAATGGGTACCGGCAAAATGCTGGGATAGACTGGCGTCCTATCCGGGGGTTGGGCGGGGGGTGGGGGGGAGTCTCGTACTGTCAGTCGCTTCACGCCATGGAAACCGGCATAGGCATGAGCCTATAAGGCTCGGCACAGACTTTAACCAAGGGTGAAGTGAATAGAGAGAAAGGCTTTCAGAGCTTGCAGAGGGGTCTGGGCCAGCTGGGAAAATGGACAGAAAACTGGCAGATGGAGTTTTATTCAGACAAGTGTGAGGCTTTGCACTTTGGTATGAACACCCTGGGGTAGGGGTCTTACACAGTGAACAGTAGGGCATTGAAGAGTGTGGTAGGACAAAGGGATAGGGTCATCGAGTCATAGATCTGGGAGTACAGGCCCACAATTTATTGAAATTGGTGTCACAGGGAGATAGGGGCATAGAGAAAGTCCTTGGCACATTGGACTTCATAAATCAAAGTATTGAGTACAGCAGATGGGATGTATGTTGAAGTTGTATAAGATGTTGGTGAGGCCTGATTTGGAGTATTAGGTGCAGTCCTGGATCAGGTCAATGGGAGTAGGCAGCTTCAATGGTTTGGAATGGACTAGATGGGCCAGATGCCCTGTCATGTGCTGTACTCTGTGACTTTATTGTATATCTTTGTCGTACTGTGAATGCCTGCATGACAATGACTTCCAGGGTAGTATATGGTGACATATACATACTTTGATAATACATTTACTTTGAACTTCGAAATTTTTAGTTGTATATTCAGCAATTACATTTGCGATTCAGCCAATATTATTTTCTTTAGCCTGAGGCCATTAGCATCACATTTCTCTCTGATACTAAAGACACAATCTGGTGTCTATTAGGATTCAGAGAAAAATAATTTGTGAACAGGAACCGAGGGGTGGGAGAGGTGGCATCGAGTCTGCTCGTTGCTGTGGAGACGGAGAGTAAGTTAGCAAGAAGAGAGGCACGTGATGGGGCTTGGATCACTGAGTGAGGCAGGCACAATATTTGGCTCCAAACTGCAGCATTTAATTCCTCAGCCTCAAACACACTCCAAACCCGAGAAATCCAAAGCTATTTCTCTGATAAAAACTGTTCTGTGTTTCAAGAACACAAGAGATTCTGGAAGTCCAGAGTAACACACACTCTCACACACACACACACACACTCTCACACACACACACACACACCCACACTCACACACCCACACACACCCACACTCACACACACACACACACACTCACACACACTCACACACACACACTCTCTCTCACACACACACACACACTCACACACACTCACACACCCACACACACCCACACTCACACACACACACACACACTCACACACACACACTCTCTCACACACACACACTCACACACACACACACACACTCACACACACTCACACACACACACTCTCTCTCACACACACACACACACACACTCACACACACTCACACACACACACACACACACACACACTCACACACACTCACACACACACACTCACACACACACACACACACACACACTCACACACACACACACTCTCTCTCACACACACACACACACACACACACTCACACACACACACACTCTCTCTCACACACACACACACACACACAAAATGGTGGAGGAACCCAGCAAGTTAGATAACATCTACTCTGCCTAATTGTTTGTCAGTCTTTGCTTGGGCCTAACTTTTCATCATACTGTGAATTCCCGCGAGAAAATTAACCCCATGGAGCCTCCTTGGCTGAAGAGGTGGTGCTGAGGCACCAGGTGAGATCATCCAGAAACTTGGATCTCCTCACCCCACTGAGGAGCCGTGTATATGCAGTGAGGGGTGGTCATCCTGCACCTTCCTGAAGCCCACAGTCGTCTCTTTAGTTGTGGTAAATGGTGACTTATACATGTGCGTAATAAACTTATTTTGAACTTTGATCTACGGAGTCGAATGTTTCGGGCTGACAGCCTGCGTCAGGATTGGAAAGAAAGAGGGCAGAAGCCAGAATAAGACAGACGGTGGCGGGGTGGTGGGGGGAAGTAGGGGGAGTATAAACCGATACAGAGCCCCTCCGGCCCAGTGAGCTGCAACAGCCATTTAACCCAAGCCTCAACGCAGCTCTGTCTGTCGTGGTGGTGTGGTGGGGCCCGGCACCTGCATCTGGACTCTGGAACAAGTGGCCCCGGGTTCGAATCCGGCTGGCTTCTTGCACGCTTTCCGTCCGTGCTGGGTTGGGTGAGTGTCGAGCTGGCAACTCGGCCTCGTAAAAAACAGACGAAAATACTAGAGTAACGACAAGGTTGCCGCCTGAAGCGCTGAAGAGGAACGTACACACTCCTTAAAGCGGACATTGGAAGTGAACTCTGAACTCTGAGCTGTAATGGCATCATGATGACCGCTAGGCTACCAGATCCCTTCTCCCCTCTATTTCAAGAAGGTCGAACTGGAATTGAGTGGCTGGAGTGCGATGCCAGCTGGAGTGGAATTTACAGTTAAACTGGTGGAAATTCTATATTCAAATTTATTGTCAAGTAATTGCATGTATCCAGAATTAAACTTTGTTATTGAGATATGGTGTGGGACAGGCCGCTCCAGCCTCACCAGCCAGCAATTCCTGACTTAATCCTAGCCTAATCATGGGACAATCTACAATGACTAATTAATCTACCAAGCGGTAGGACTGTGGGAGGAAATCCATGCGGTCACGGGTTGAACGTACAAACTCCTTACAGTCAGTGGCGAGAACTGAGCCTGGGTCACCGGTACGGCTACTGTGCTGCCAGTACAGAATTGTAAAATAGTCTATTCAAAGTCCAAAGTAAATTTATTATCATAGTACATAAATTTCATCATATACAACCCTGATGTTCATTATCTTGTGGGGATTGTCAGTAGATCTACAGAATGGGGGCCAGGTTACCGAGCCTCTCGCGTAGTCTGTCCAGGACTGCTGCAGGTTCTTCCTCTTGCCCCCTTGGGGCTGGTATGAACTCCCCTGGGATGACCAGGAGTGCACCGTACACCAACTCGGCCGACGGCAGCTTGTGTCCCAAACCATCCAGGTGCAGTAAGCGGGCAGCTCGCTCACGCCGTGAGAGTCCGAAAGTCTTTATGAGCAAGGCTTTGAATTTCGTGTATTTGCCTTCTGCTGGGAGAGACTGTATGAACTCCTCAACCTGGGCGGCTGTCTCCTGGTCGAGGGAACTCACCACGTAGTAATAACGTGTGTCCTCTGAGGTTATCTGCCAAACGTGGAATTGGGCGTCTGCTTGCTGGAACCAGAGGTGAGGTCGCAGCGTCCAGAAGCTTAGCAGCTTTAATGAAACTGCATGAACAGATGCGGCGTCGTTCATCTCCGGTCCAAATATCATTTGGGCCGTCGGGGTCACCAATTGTAGTGGTGTGCTACACGCAGCACTGGAATAATGAAGCGGAGTCAGTGAGCCGCAGTTACAAAAGAGGTTTATTCAAACTTCGCGGCCTCACTTTAAAGCCTTCCTGATACTGCCCTCCCCGGGCGGGAATGCTGTAGGGGGGGGCGTATTCACAGTCCCATCCCGCGTGGGAGCTTTTCCCCTTGCTGGTGAAGCAGGCTTGGTGCCCTCTTTGGGACCGGCCTCAATGCCGGCGCGCGCCACTTTGTGAGCCGGTTAGAGTGTGCTGGGAAGTGGGTCGCCACAGCACAATCAATGGAAGAACGCCCAACTTGGGCGGTCAACCAGGGTGCAGAAGACAACAAACTGTGCGAATACAAACCCCACCCCCACCCAATAATAAATAAATAAATAAACAATAAATATCAAGGACATGAGATGATACAAATTTTAGTAATGATTTACAATAACCCAGGCTGTTGTCCAAATCTCTCTGGTTCATTGCCATGCTTGAAGGACTAACCATCTTACGTGGTCTGATCACAGATTCAAAAAGTTCAAAGTACATTTATATGTCACCCTCTATTACCCCGAGATTGGTCTCTTGTGGGCATTCACGGTAAATACCAAGAAATACAACAGTATCCGTGAACAACTGCAACAAAGACCGACAAACAATCAATGTGCAAAAGATGTCAAATTGTGCAAACAGGAAAAAGGAAATCTGGGTCTGGAGCCACACAACCTCTCACTCAACGTCGGTAAAACTGAAGAGCAGGAAGCTGCAGGTCCATGAGCCAGTCCTCATTATGGGATTTACATAAGAACATTAGAAATAGGAGCAGGAGTAGGCCATCCGGCCCATCGAGCCTGCCCCACCATTCAATAAGATCATAAACTGATGTCCGGAAACTCAGCTCCATCTACCTGCCTTTTCCCCATACCCTTAATTCCCCTACTATGTAAAAACCTATCTAACTGTATCTTAAATATATTTAGTGAGGAAGCCTCAGCTGCTTCCCTGGGCAGAGAATTCCACAGATTCACCACTCTCTGGGAAAAACAGTTTCTCCTCATCTCCATCCTAAATCTTCTCCCCTGAATCGTGTGGCGATGTCCCCTAGTTCTAGTCTCACCTACCAACGGAAACAACTTTCCTACTTCTACGACATCCACCTGTTCCCCTCTATCCACTGCACTCATTATGTCCTCAAAGAACTTCAGTAAGTTTGTCAAACAGGACCTGCCCTTTCTGAATCCATGCTGTGTCTGTCTAATGGAACCACTCCTTTCTAAATGTTTCGCTATTTCTTCCTTAGTGACAGCTTCAAGCATTTTCCCAGGTGTTAAGCTAACTGGCCTATAGTTGCCTGTCTTTTACCTACATCCTTTTTTAAAAAGTGGCATGACATTTGCTGTCTTTCAATCCGCCGGGACCTGCCCAGAGTCTAGAGTTTTGATAAATGATTACCAACGCATCTACTAGAACCACCTAGGCACTAAGGGTTCAGATGATGTACTGTAACCTCCACCAATTCCTTCAGCACCCTGGGATGCATCCCATCAAGACCAGGGGACTTATCTACCTTCAGGCCCTCTAGTTTGCTCATCACTATCTCTTTAGTGACGGTGAGTTTAATGAGGTCCTCACCTCCCATTTCATACATAACATCCTTCCTTGACATATTAGACGTGTCCTCCACTGACACAAAATAGTCGTTCAATGCCTCAGCCATTTCCTTATCACCCAACATCAACTTCCCCTTCTCGTCTTCCAAGGGCCTACGTTGACTTTAGCCACCCCTTTCCACTTAATATATTTATAAAAACTTTTACTATCTGTTTTTATATTTTGTGCTAATTTACTTTCACACTCTCTCTTCTCTTTCCTTTTTTCTTGCTTAGTTGTTCTCTGTTGTTTTTTTTAAAGTTTTCCCAGTCCTCCAGTCTCCCACCACTCTTGGCGACTTTGTACACATGAGCTTTTAATTTGTTACTATCTTTTATTTCCTTAGTTATCCAAGGCTGGCTCTTCCCACGCTTGAGGTGAAGAGTGCCAGTAATAAATTATTATTTCAGAGGCTCTGTCCTGGGCCCAGACCCAACAATCAACTGACTTATAGTTGCCTGCTGAGTTCAGAGGGACAGAGAGTTATCACCAGCGATTGTCAGTTCTATGAATAAACCAGCTAGCTTCAAACTCTTGAGTGTAAATGACACCAACAGATTGCTCTGGTTACGTAGCTTAGCCGACACATCGCACCATGCCTCTACTTCGGCGAAGGCTAAGGAAATTTGCATATCCCAGTGTTTACATTTGCATCACAGAAAGCATCTCATCCGCTGCGTCGTGGCTCGATATGGTAGCCGCTCCGCCCGTGACCGCAAAGGACCGCCAGGAGTCGTGAGCGCAGGCCAACAAGCAGCCTTGCTTCCTTTGACTCCGTCTACTCTAGGCAGCCAGTGTAATCAGGGTCCTCGCTCATCACGGGCGTTCCTTCCTCTCCCCCCGGAGACAGCTTCTACCCCATGGCTGTCAGACTCCCGAATGGACCGCGTGTACGCTAAAGACGCATTGCCTGCTTCTTTCTTCTTTGTGCCTGCTGGCTTGTTTATTGATTGATTGAGATACAGCGTGGAACAGGCCCTCCCGGCCCCTGGTGCTGCGCTCCCGAGTAACCACCTATTTAACCCCAATCTAATCACAGGGCAATCTACAATGACCAACGGCAGAGAAGATCCTTGCATTCCACAGGGATGCAGATTCCTTACAGGGGCCCAGAAGGCCTATTTCTGTGCTGTAATGTCCTATGGTTCTATGGTATAACATCGGAGCTGAACCCCGAACACATCCTTTCTCAGATAAGGGGCCCAAAACCGCTCACGAAGCTGCAAGCGAGGCCTCGCCAGTGCTTTATGAAGCCTCAACATTACATCCTTGCCTTTACGTCGCAGTGCTGATCAGAATCAGAATCGGACTTTAATCGCCAAGTACCTGAGCACATACAAGGAATTTACTTCCGGCTGATGTTCTCTCTCTGCTCATAACAATAATAATGATAAATATAAATGATGAAGGGTTTTGGCCCGAAACGTCAACTCTGCACTCCCCTCCAGAGGTACCAGCTGATTTACTCAGTTCCTCCATTTTGTGTGCGCGTTGCCCAAATTTCTAACACTGGCAGAATCACGTGTCAATGCCTTGTACTGCTTCGGTGAATTATTGCCACGTGCACTGAGATAGAGTGAAAACCTGCTTGTACGGATAAATCATTGCACAGTGCATTGAGCTCGAGTCAGGTAAACCAAGAGTCCACCTTATCATGGGAGAGGTCCGTTCAGGACTCTGATTACAGAAGCTGTCCCTGAGCCTGGCAGCATTGATAGGTATCTGAGTAGCCAGGGCACCAAAGGTTATGGTGAGAAGGCTGGGGGAGTGGGACTAAAGTGGAGATTGGATTAGCTCATGATGAAATGGCGGAGCAGACTCGATGGGCCGAATGGCTGACTTCCACTCCTTTGTCTTATGGTCTTATGTTGTTGCTTTCAGGCTCTTGTATCTTCTGCCCCGTGGGAGAGTGTCCAGGTGGGAGAGCTACACCTTGCCCAAGGGTGACCTGCAGGCTAGCGGAGGGAAGGAGCGCCTTACACCTCCTTTGGTAGAGACTTCTGTATCTCTACCACACCACACAAAGGATTATTCCACCCACCCTAGCGCAATGGCGGCAATCGAACCTGGGTCGCAGGCGCTGTAACGCTTTACGTCACCGTGCCACCTGTGTTCTCGCGGATGTGACGGTAAATTCAGATAAACGTGAAGCACTGCGCCCTGGTGGGGCCAGCGCAAGTGGACGGTACACAGTTAAAGGCAAGGTCCTTATCAGGGTCGCTGAGCAGAGGGGTCTTGGCATCCAAGTTCATAGCTCCTTGAAAGTGGCTACGCTGGTCGATGAGGTGGTTAGGAAGGCTGATGGAATGCTTGTTTTTATTAGTCAAGGAAGGCATTGAGTTCAAAAGCCAGGAGGTTACGTTGCAACTTTATAAAACTCTGGTTAGGCCACATCTGGAGTATTGTACAATATACAGCGCTGGTCTCCCCACGATAGGAAGGATGCTGAGGCTTTGGAGAGGGAGCAGAAGAGGTTCACCAGGATGCTGCCTGGTTCAGAGGGCACGTGCTATCACGAGAGGCTGGATAAACTCGGGTTGTTTTCTCTGGAGTGTCGGAGGCTGAGGGGAGATCTGATAGAGGTTTATAAGATTATGAGAGGCAGAGGCAGAGTGGACAGGGAGTATCTGTTTCCCAGGGTTGGAATGGCTAATACCAGAGGGTGTGCATTGAGGGTGAGAGGGGGTGGGTTCAAGGGGGATGTGAAAGGTAGGTTTTTTACTCAGAGAGTGGTGGATGCCTGGAATGTGCTGCCTGGTACGGTGATAGAGGCAAATACATTAGAGGCTTTTCAGGGAAGTTTGGATAGACACATGGATGTGAGGAGGATGGAGGGATGTGGACATGGTGTAGGGAGGAGGGATTAGTGTTTGGCTGTTTTTCATTTGTTTATTAGCTGGTTCAGCACAACATTGTGGGCCGAATGGCCTGTTCCTGTCCTTGTACTCCTCCATGTTCTATGATCTTTCCTTGGACCTTAACGTGCTTCCAATGAGAGGGTTGCCCTCTGAACCCCAGCTGGTGGAACAGAGGGTGCTGGTGAGGGACCTCCCTCCTCCAAACTCCCAGAATCTGACTCTGTTTCCCTCGTTACTTTGGCAGCCTGCCTCCTCCAGTCGGAGCTCGTGAACTATGAACGGGTGAAGGAGTACTGTCTGAAAATTCTCGGGAAGCACAAGGACAATTTCAAAGCCATGTACAGAGCAGGAATCGCCTTCTACCACCTTGGCGACTGTGAGAACGCACTGCAGTACCTGAAGGAAGCCAAAGACCGGGAGCCGACAGGTAAGCACAAAATGGCTCAGGCTGATCGGCCCGCAACGTCTGTGCTGAGCACAGTGCCTAATTAAACTACATCACTTCTGCCTGCCCCTAGACTTTATTCTTCCACTCCCTACATATTGATGTGTCTGACTCAGTTTCTTCAATGCCACCAGCTGTGGCAGTACATCCCGGGCCCCCACTTCTGTCTCTCTGTGAGAAACCTTGTCCTGAGTGTAGATCACAGGACATTACAGCCCTTCGGCCCACAATGTTGTGATGACCTTTAAACCTACTCTTTCAATCTAACCCTTCCCTCCTACATAACCCTCCATTTTTCTATCATTCATCTGCCTATCTAAGAGTTTCTTAAAGGTCCCCAATGTATCTGCCTCTACCACCACCCCCCTGGGAGGGTGTTCCACACACCCACCACTCTCTGTGTGAAAAGCCCACTATACTTTCCTCGCATCAGCTTAACGTCATGTCCACAGGAAATAGCCATTTCCACCCTGGGAGAAAGCTCTCTGACTGTGCACTCGACCAGAATTGGAATCAAATTATTCTTCTCCTGGTAAGAAATGCCCCCCCCCCCAATTTCCTTTATTCCCCACTCTGACCTTTTACTTCTTCTCATTTGCCTATCACTTCCTCCTCGGTCCCCTCCTCCTTCCCTCTCTCCTATTGTCCACTCTCCTTTCCTATCAGATTCTTTCCTCTCCAGCCCTTGACCTTTCCCACCCTCCTGGCTTCGCCCACCACCTTCCGGCTGGCCTCCTTCCCCTCTCCCCCCTGCCCCCCACCTTTTTATCCTGGCTTCTTCCTCCTTCCTCTCCAGTCCTGAAGAAGCGACCCAGCCTGGAGCTTCAGCTGTTTATTCATTTCTGCAGATATCGTCTGACCTGCTGAGTTCCTCCAACATCTTGTGTTTATTGCTTTGCTTCTGCAAGCGCTTGTCAATCTGTCCGTGGGAAAGCTCTCCAATAGTTTGTCCACCACTGACCTAAGACTCAGTGGTCTACGGTTTACAGGATTATCCCTATCCCTTTCTGGAACAAGGGGGTAACACTTGGCACTCTCCAGTCTTCTGGAACTCCTCCTGTGGCCAAACATCATTGCCAATGGTGCAGAAATCTCTCCCCTCCCTTCCCATATCCAGGGGTATGCCCATCTGGATTATTTACCTCAGTGTTCTTCAGAAGTTCCAACGTTGCCTCTTTCTCACCCTCAACACGTTCCAGCACGTTAGCCTGTTCCATGCAGATCTCACTCTGATCAAGCCCCTCTCACTGGTGAATCCCGAAATAAAGCATCCATTAAGGACCTCGCCTATCTCCCCCATCCCCAGGCACATTTCCCTTTTTTATCTCTGATTGGTCCCACCTTCCCTCTGGATGTGTGTCCATGTAGAATGACCTGGGATTTCCCTCAATCCTACTTGCCAAGGAATTTTCATGATTCCTTCTAGCTCCCTTATGTCCTTCCTAAGCTCCTTCCTGGCTAACTGATCATTCTCAAGTGCCCTATCTGATCTTCGCTTCCTGAACCGTAAGTATGCTCTCTTTTTTTTTTCTGTTGTTCCTTTACCCGTCTTTCTTCTCCTGGTCTCAGTGGGACCAACCTATTCAGAACCCCACGCAAGTGTTCCCTAAGCAACCTCCATAGTTCTGTTGTGTATTTTCCTGACAACATCTGTTCCCAATTTATGCTCCCAATAAGACCATAAGACGTAGGAGCAGGATGAGGCCATTCAGCCCATCGAGTCTGCTCCACCATTCTGTCATGGCTGATTTATTATCCCTCAACCCTATTCTCCTGCCTTCTCACCCTAACCTTTGACACCCTGACTAATCAAGAACCTATTAAACTCTGCCTTTAAATATCTCCAATGACTTAACCTCCACAGCCATCAGTGGAAATAGATCCCACAGACTCACCACTCTCTGGCTAAAGAAATTCCTCCTCATCTCTGTTCTAAAAGGACGTTCTTCTATTCAGAATCAGGTTTATTATCACTGGCACGTGTCGTGAAATTTGTTAATTTAGCAGCAGCTGTTCAATGCAATACAGAATATAGAAGAAAAAATAAATAAATAACTAGGTAAATCAATTGAATAGATTGGTGGTGGCATCCGTCGGTCTCGAGAGACCATGGATCTGCGCCTGGAGTTTCCAGGGCGCAGGCCTGGGCAGGGTTGTATGGGAGACCGGCAGTTGCCCAAGCTGCAAGCCTTCCCCTCTCCACGCCACCGATGTTGTCCAAAGGAAGGGCACTAGGACCCAAGCAGCTTGGCACCGGTGTCGTCGCAGAGCAATGTGTTGTTAAGTGCCTTGCTCAAGGACACCAACACGCTGCCTCAGCTCAGGCTCGAACCAGTGACCTTCAGGTTACTAGTCTGATGCTTTGCCCACTAGGCCACGCGACAACACTGAATAGATTAAAATCATGCAAAAACAGAAATAATATATATTTAAAAAGTTAGGTAGTGTTCATGGTTCAATGTCCATTTAGGAATTGGATGGCAGAGGGGATGAAGCTGTTCCTGAATCGCTGAGTGTGTGCCTTCAGGCTTCTGTACCTCCTCCCTGATGGCAGAGGGGAAGAAGCTGTTCCTGAATCGCTGAGTGTGTGCCTTCAGG